>NC_061509.1:23264147-23363630 GCF_022539505.1 Lolium rigidum | reverse complement strand
ATCCAACATAGCAAAAGAGGCAATGCGAAATAAAAGGCAGAATCTGTCAAAAACAGAACAGTCCGTAAAGACGAATTTAAAGCTGGCACCAGACTTGCTCAAATGGAAAAACTCAAAACTAATGAAAGTTGCGTACATATCTGAGGATCACGCTCGTAAATTGGCAGATTTTTTCGAATTTTCTACAGAGAACTGTGCCCAGATTCGTGACAGACAGCAATGCTGTTTCTGCGCAGCGATCCCAAATATAACATCAACTTTGACATAGAAACTTTACTTGGCACAAAAACATGATAAGGAGAGGTTGCTACAGTAGTAAACAACTTCCAAGACTCAACAAAACAAAAAATTGCTGTAGGTAAAAACATGGGTTGTCTCCCATAAGCGCTTTTCTTTAACGCCTTTCAGCTAGGCGCGAAAGTGCAAATCAAGTAACATCAAGAGTAGAAGCATCAACATCATTAGCTTGTTCTAATAATAGAATCAAAAGGCAACTTCATTCTCTTTCTAGGGAAGTGTTCCATACCTTTCTTGAGAGGAAATTGATATTTAATATTACCTTCCCTCATATCAATAACGAGCACCAACGGTTCGAAGAAAAGGTCTTCCCAACACAATAGGACAAGATGCATTGCATTCGATATCCAAGACAACAAAATCAACGGGGACAAGGTTATTGTTAACCGTAATATGCACATTATCAATCCTCCCCAAAGGTTTCTTTTTAACATTATCGGCAAGATTAACATCCAAATAACAATTCTTCAATGGTGGCAAGTCAAGCATATCATAAATCTTTTTAGGCATAACAGAAATACTTGCACCAAGATCACATAAAGCATTACATTCAAAGTCATTGAATTTCATTTTAATGATGGGCTCCCAACCATCTTCTAACTTTCTAGGAATAGAAGTTTCAAGTTTTAGTTTCTCTTCTCTAGCTTTTATGAGAGCATTTGTAATATGTTTTGTAAAGGCTAAATTTATAGCACTAGCATTAGGACTTTTAGCAAGTTTTTGTAAGAACTTTATAACTTCAGAGATGTGGCAATCATCAAAATCTAAATCATTATGAGCTACAGCAATGGGATCATTGTTCCCAAGGTTGGAAAAAATTTCAGCGGCTTTATCACAAGCGAGTTTCGGCGGTTTTAGCAATTTCGAGCAGTTTTGTTCGCTTTGCACTAGGAGTAGAAACATTGCCAACACCAATTATTTTACCATTGATAGTAGGAGGTGCAGCAACATGTGAAGAATTAGCATTACTAGTGGTGGTAATAGTCCAAACTTTAGCTACATTATTCTCTTTAGCTAGTTTTTCATTTTCTTCTCTATCCCACCTAGCACGCAATTCAGCCATTAATCTTATATTCTCATTAATTCTAACTTGGATGGCATTTGCTGTAGTAGTAATCTTATTATCAATATCATTATTAGGCATAACTTTCAATTTTAAAAGATTAACATCGGAGGCAAGCCTATCAACTCTAGAAGAAATAATATCAATTTTATCAAGCTTTTCCTCAACAGATTTGTTAAAAGCAGTTTGTGTACTAATAAATTATTTAAGCATGGCTTCAAGACCAGAGGGTACATTCCTATTATTGTTGTAAGAATTCCCATAAGAATTACCATAACCATTACCATTAGCAGAAGGATATGGCCTATAGTTATTACCGAGTTGTTCCTATAAGCATTGTTGTTGAAATTATTATTTTTAATGAAATTCACATCAACATTTTCTTCTTGAGCAACCAATGAAGCTAAAGGAACATTATTTGGATCAACATTAGATCTACCATTCACAAGCATAGACATAATCACATCAATCTTATCACTCAAGGAAGAGGTTTCTTCAACGAGAATTTACCTTCTTACCTTGTGGAGCTCTTTCCGTGTGCCATTCAGAGTAATTTATCATCATATCATCAAGAAGTTTTGTAGCCGCCCCCAATGTGATGGACATAAAGGTACCTCCAGCAGAGCTGAATCCAATAAATTCCGCGAAGAAAAATTTAGTCCTGCATAGAAGGTTTGGATGATCATCCAAGTAGTCGAGTCCATGGGTTGGGCAATTCTTTACCAAAGTTTTCATTCTCTCCCATGCTTGAGCAACATGTTCAGTATCTAATTGCTTAAAATTCATTATGCTACTTCTCAAAGATATAATTTTAGCGGGAGGATAATATCTACCAATAAAAGCATCCTTGCATTTAGTCCATGAATCAATACTATTCTTAGGCAAAGATAGCAACCAATCTTTAGCTCTTCCTCTTAATGAGAAAGGAAACACTTTCAATTTAATAATATCACCATCTACATCTTTATACTTTTGCATTTCACAAAGTTCAACAAAATTATTGAGATGGGCAGCAGCATCATCGGAACTAGCACCGGAAAATTGATCTCTCATAACCAAGATTCGAGTAAAGCGAGGTTTAATTTCAAAGAATTCTGCTTGTAGTAGCAGGTGGAGCAATAGGTGTGCATAGGAAATCATTATTATTTGCATTTGTGAAGTCACACAACTTAGTATTTTCAGGGGTATTCATTTTAGCAACGGTAAATAAAACAAACTAGATAAAGTAAATGCAAGTAACTAATTTTTTTGTGTTTTTGATATAGAGAGCAAGACAAGTAAATAAAGTAAAACTAGCAACTAATTTTTTTGTGTTTTGATTTAGTGCAGCAAACAAAGTAGTAAATAAAATAAAGCAAGACAAAAACAAAGTAAAGAGATTGAGAAGTGGAGACTCCCCTTGCAGCGTGTCTTGATCTCCCCGACAACGGCGCCGAGAAAATATGCTTGATGGCGTGTAAATGTACACGTCCGTTGGGAACCCCAAGAGGAAGGTATGATGCGCACGGTGGCAAGTTTTCCCTCGGAAAGAAACCAAGGTTTAATCGAACCAGGAGGAGCCAAGAAGCACGTTGAAGGTTGATGGTCGCGAAATGTGATGCGGCGCAACACCGAGGATTCCGGCGCCAACGTGGAACCTGCACAACACAACCAAAGTACTTTGCCCCAACGAAACGAGTGAGGTTGTCAATCTCACCGGCTTGCTGTAACAAAGGATTAAACGTATCGAGTGGAAGATGTTTGCAAAGAAAACAGTAAAACACAATTGCGGTAGATTGTATGCTATGTAAAGAATAGGACCGGGGTCCACAGTTCACTAGAGGTGTCTCTCCCATAAGATAAAAGCATGTTGGGTGAACAAATTACGGTCGGGCAATTGACAAATAGAGAAAGGCATAACAATGCATATACATGATATGATAAATATAGTGAGATTTAATTGGGCATTACGACAAAGTACATAGACCGCCATCCAACTGCATCTATGCCTAAAAAGTCCACCTTCGGGTTATCATCCGAACCCCATTCGGTATTAAGTTGCTAAGCAACGAGACAATTGCATTAAGTATGGTGCGTAATGTAATCAACAACTACATCCTTAGACATAGCATCAATGTTTTATCCCTAGTGGCAACAACACATCCACAACCTTAGAACTTTCCGTCACTCGTCCCAGGTGTCAATGGAGGCATGAACCCACTATCGAGCATAAATACTCCCTCTTGGAGTTAAGAGTACAAACTTGGCCAGAGCCTCTACTAATAACGGAGAGCATGCAAGATCATAAACAACACATAAACAATAGATTGATAATCACCATAATCATAGTACTCTCTATCCATCGGATCCCGACAAACACAACATATAGTATTACAGATAGATGATCTTGATCATGTTAGGCAGCTCACAAGATCCAACAATGAAGCACAACAAGGAGAAGACGACCATCTAGCTACTGCTATGGACCCATGGTCCGAGGGTGAACTACTCACTCATCACTCCGGAGGCGATCATGGCGATGAAGAGTCCTCCGGGAGATGAATCCCCTCTCCGGCAGAGGTGCCGGAGGCGATCTCCGAATCCCCCGAGATGGGATTCGCGGCGGCGGCGTCTACGGAAGGTTTTCCGTATCGTGGCTCTCGGTGCTGGGGTTTCGCGACGGAGACTTTAAGTAGGCGGAAGGTCAACGCGGGGGCCACACGAGGGGCCCGGGGGACAGGGCCGCGCGGCCGGGGCTTGGGCCGCGCCGCCCTAGCCCCCGGCTGCCTCGTGGCCCCACTTCGTTGACTCTTCGGTCTTCTGGAAGCTTCGTGCAAAATAGGACCCTCGGCGAAAGTTTCGTCCAATTCCGAGAATATTTCCTTACTAGGATTTCTAAACCAAAAACAGCAGAAAACAGCAACTGGCTCTTCGGCATCTTGTTAATAGGTTAGTTCCAGAAAATGCATAAATATGACATATAATGTGCATAAAACATGTAGGTATCATCAATAAAGTAGCATGGAACATAAGAAATTATCGATACGTTGGAGACGTATCAGCGACGAGCAGAGCTAAGTGGACAATCAAGAACTTCGGGAGATAGCCATAGGGAAGCTCGGAGGAGAGCAAGATCTCGGCTGCAAAATATACCTGAAGAAGAGAGAGGAAATATAATCCAAAATCTCGACATGTCTTTCATGACGATCGATACAAGGGGAAATATCATCCCGAAAACACCGGAAGCTGGGTACATGGCAACGCAAGCTTATATCCTTGCGTCTAGACCACCTCCGGGGGACCCGAGAGAAGCATTGTTCAACATGGCAATGGCAGGAGTTGGAGTCATGGGAACAGCGTTCGCAGCTACACCTCCCGAAGGAACTGCAAGGCAAAATAGTCCACGACCCACGACAGCAGTGCAAGATCCACCAAGAACAAGCGGAGGCAAGGGATACAGCGGCGCAAGCAAGGGTGGATAGAGCGCGACAAGAAAGAAGGGAACATCGGCAGTCACCAGAAGTTGTCGATGAAGATATGTGCGGGCTCCCGTGCTTTACGAGACGAGTTCGAAAAACTCGAGTCCCGTCAGGGTTCAAGCTACCCAAAAATTTCAAGAAATTCGACGGCTTACAGGATCCCGAAGATTGGCTCGTTGATTATCTCGAGATGGTGAAGTTGATAGGAGGAACCAGAGCAACAGCCATGCAGAGCATCCAAGTACATTTGAGTAGAGCCGCGCGATCTTGGATAAAGAAACTCCCCCCAGGTTCCATCGACAACTGGGATAGTTTTGAGGACATCTTCGTGAAGAATTTCCGATCCACCTGCAAGAAACCTGCGTCACTGGAAGAGCTGAGGGCGTGTAGACAGAAACACGACGAATCAATGAGAAAATATATACAGAGGTGGAATATTATTAAAAACTCGGCAGAGGACATATCTGACGAGAGGGCAATAGATGCGTTCGTAGCAGGAATTCGATGAGGAGATTTCGTCGAAGACCTAGGGAGAACCAATCCAAAAACAATATCATTACTGATGGAAATAGCAAACAAATGGGCAGATGGAGAAGATGCTATACACAGCAAGCGACATAGGTCGCCAGAGGAGGACCGCAGTCGAAATTTTCAAAATAGAAGGCGATTTTCTCGACAGTTCTACAGCAATGATGCTCCTGGCCACATATCAGCTGGCTTCCGAGGAAACTCTGGAGGGAATAATCGAGATGATTACCAAAGAAGTAATGAGCAACAAGGCGAAAATAGAGGTGACTTCCGTGGTAACAGGCAAAATAGTGGACCAAGGTTTCAGAGACCGAGGAAATGATGAATGGACCATGTCAGATGCACTTCTATCTTGACAATAATGGAAAGAGGCAGTCAGGACATCTCCAGAAAGACTGTCGTAATTTCCAAGCAATGTTGCGGGCCGCAGGGATAGCCAATGCTCAGGCGATGAATAGAAACCCCCAGGGGCCAAGGAGTGAGATTCACCTCCCACCTCCTCCCGCAATTACGGACGAAAATCGGCACCAGCTCAGAATAGCGGCAGCACCACCTCCACCTCCGTATGTTGACCCCAACGCCAATGGTGCGGTCTCGATGATTCAGAAAGCTAGGCCATCTAATAGGGCACAGAAAGTAATCTCGCGGCAAGTGTTCATGGCAGAGAAGATGCCTCCACCAACAGTCGAGTACCTAAATTGGTCGGGACAAGACATTGGCTTCACAATTGCGGATCACCCGCAGCAAGTTCCTCGACCAGGGAAATCTGCACTTATTTTACCCGCAATAATTGCTGGTTTTGACGTGTCGAGAGTCTTTATAGATGGCGGCAGCAGCTTAAACCTTATGTATGCAGATACATTAAGGAAGATGAACATATCCCTGGCAAATCTAAAACCAACTGACACACGTTTCCACGGGATCACGCCAGAGAAGCCAAGTTATCCGTTGGGCAAGATCAATCTCGACGTTCAGTTTGGGACTCGAGAAAACTACAGAATAGAGAAGCTGGAGTTTGAAGTTGTGGATTTCCCGTCGCAATATCACGCCTTATTGGGACGACCAGCATATGCCAGGTTTATGGCGGTACCTCATTACACGTACCTGTTGTGGAGGTTGCCTGGACCTAAGGTACCAATCACAGTCAAGGGAAGTTTCGCGCTAGCTGATAAGTGCGACAAATATTTTCATCGACTGTCGGAAACTTTCGGGATGCAAGCAGAATATATGGCGCCAAGGCTCACTGACTATGATGTGCTGCCAGATACAGGAAGGCCACTCAGGGAACCAACCTTCAATACTGCTAAGGATTCAAAAGAGGTGCAGATCCACCCGACAGACCCAAAGAAAACGACGTCCATTGCAACAAACATGGACCTCGCATAGGAAAGCGCGCTCGTCGAGTTCCTCCGTGAGCACTAGAAAATCTTCGCATGGTGTCCAGCTGACATGCCAGGAGTACCCAGGGAACTTGCCGAGCACCACCTAAACTTGGATCCAATTGCGAGACCAATCAAACAACCTTTGCGGCGTTTTTCGGAACCAACCCGCAAAGCTATGCTGTCAGAAATCGATCGACTCAAAGAAGCTGGTTTTATTAAAGAGATATCTACAGAAGTCATGTGGGTAGCTAACCCAGTGATGGTGCCGAAGAAAAACACGAAAGTCCTTCGCATGTGTGTCGACTTTACGTGTCTCAATAAACATTGTCCAAAGGATCACTTTCCCCTTCCAAGGATCGATCAAATCATCGACTCCACGGCAGGATGTGAACGTCTTTCCTTCTTGGACGCCTATTCTGGTTATAACCAGATCAGATTAAAAGAAGATGATGAAGCCAAGACAGCGTTCATAACACCTTATGGCGTGTTCTGCTATAGAACAATGCCTTTCGGTCTAAAAAAACGCGGGAGCAACATATCAGGGGATGATGCAGAAGTGCCTTGCAACACAGATTGGAAAAAATGTACAAGTTTACATTGACAATGTCGTCATAACATCAAGAAAGGGGACAACGCTGATCGAGGATTTGAAAGAAACCTTCGACAACCTCGACAAGTTCTGCCTTAAGTTAAACCCGACGAAGTGCTCCTTTGGTGTTCCTGCGGGAGAACTTCTCGGTTTCCTAGTATCAGCAAAAGGGATCGAGGCCAATCCAGAGAAAATCCAAGCCATTGTAACGATGAGGAAGCCGACAAAGTTGAAAGAAATACAACAGTTGACGGGGCGAGTCGCAGCTTTAAGAAGATTTGTCGCCAGACTTGGAGAAAAGGCACTGCCGTTCTACACATTGATCAAACAAGGAGAGAAGTTTCAGTGGAACGAGGAAGCAGATAGAGCTTTCGAAAATCTCAAGCGCACAATTTCGACAACACCAATCCTGGTGGCGCCTAAAGAGAAGGAACCCCTCCTGTTATACATCGCAGCCACACCTCAGGTGGTAAGCACGGCTCTGGTAATCGAAAGGGAGGAAGAAGGAAAGCTCCATGGAGTACAGAGGCCAGTATATTTCATCAGTGAAGTATTATCGCCTTCAAAACTGCGGTACCCGCAGTACCAGAAGCTAGCATATGGAGTGTTTACAACAGCAAGAAAGTTGCGCCACTATTTTTTGGCACACCCGATAATAGTGGTCAATGAGGCTCCTCTATCAAATATATTAAACAATCCAGAAGCTACGGGTTGTGTCTCCCTTTGGGGAAAAAAGAAAAGCAATAAAGTCGCAAATCTTACCAGATTTCATTGCAGAGTGGATGGAGCTACAAAATACAGGACCTCCAGATTTATCGAGAACCTGGACTATGAACTTTGATGGGTCCAAAAGGTTAGAAGGCGCTGGAGCAGGCGTGATACTAATATCACCTGAAGGCGACAAATTAAAGTATGTTCTACGGATGACGTTCCCAAACCCATCTAATAACAAGGTAGAATATGAAGCTCTCACACATGGGTTGAAGATGGCGAAAGCTTGTGGTGCAACCCGACTAAAAATCTTTGGCGACTCACAGTTGGTGGCCTAGCAGGTCATGAATCAATGTGATGCAGTCAACGAGAGTATGATAGCATACAAGGAGATGTACAATGAGCTAGAAAAGCTGTTTGATGGATGCGAGGTAAATCACATCAGTAGGCTAAGCAATGATGAAGCCGATGTTCTTGCAAACATCGGGTCGCAGTGCCTCGTGATTCCTCCAGGCGTGTTTTGGGAAGAAATAAGCGAGAGATCCACAAAGCCGATGAAACCAAAGAAGAAGGAGAAGGATGAGAAATCCTCGGGTGCTACTGATACGTCTCCAACGTATCGATAATTTCTTATGTTCCATGCTACTTTATTGATGATACCTACATGTTTTATGCACATTATATGTCGTATTTACGCATTTTCTGGAACTAACCTATTAACAAGATGCCGAAGAGCCGCTTCTGTTTTCTGCTGTTTTTGGTTTCAGAAATCCTAGTAAGGAAATATTCTCGGAATTGGACGAAATCTTCGCCCGTGGTCCTATTTTTGCACGGAGCTTCCAGAAGACCGAAGAGATAACGAAGTGGGGCGACGAGGCGCCGCCACCATAGGGCCGCGCGGCCAGGGGGGGCCCGCGCCGCCCTATGGTGTGGGCCCCTCGTCAGCCCCCCTGACCTACCCTTCCGCCTACTTAAAGCCTCCGTCGCGAAACCCCCAGTACCGAGAGCCACGATACGCGAAACCTTCCAGAGCCGCCATCGCGAAGCCAAGATCTGGGGGACAGGAGTCTCTGTTCCGGCACCCTGCCGGACGGGGAAGTGCCCCCGGAAGGCTTCTCCATCGACACCGCTGCCATCTCCACCGCCATCTTCATCAACGCTGCTGCTCCCATGAAGAGGGAGTAGTTCTCCATCGAGGCTCGGGGCTGTACCGGTAGCTATGTGGTTCATCTCTCTCTATGTACTTCAATACAATAATCTCATGAGCTGCCTTACATGATTGAGATTCATATGATGATGCTTGTAATCTAGATGTGATTGTGCTAGTCAAGTGAATTTTACTTATGTGATCTCCGGAGACTCCTTGTCCCACGTGTGTAAAGGTGACGAGTGTGTGCACCGTGTGGGTCTCTTAGGCTATATTTCACGTAATACTTATTCACCGTTATGAATGGCATAATGAAGTGCTTATTTATATCTCTTTATGATTGCAATGTATTTTGTATCACAGTTTATCTATGTGCTACTCTAGCAATGTTATTAAAGTAGTTTTATTCCTCCCGCACGATGTAATGGTGACAGATGTGTGCATCCGTGTTAGTACTTGGTTTATGCTATGATCATGATCTCTTGTAGATTGCGAAGTTAACTATTGCTATGATAGTATTGATATGTATTATTCCTCCTACATAAGCATGAAGGTGACAGTGTGCATGCTACGTTAGTACTTGGTTTAGTCGTATTGATCTATCTTACACTCTAAGGTTACTTAAATATGAACATTGAATTGTGGAGCTTGTTAACTCCGGCATTGAGGGTTCGTGTAATCCTACGCAATGTGTTCATCATCCAACAAGAGAGTGTAGAGTATGCATTTATCTATTCTCGTTATGTGATCAATGTTGAGAGTGTCCACTAGTGAAAGTCTAATCCCTAGGCCTTGTTCCTAAATACGTCGCTGCGTTACTACATCTGCTGCGTTACTACTGCATGTTTACTTCCCGCAATATTACTACCATCAACTGCACGCCAGCGAGCTATTTTCTGGCGCCGTACTACTGCTCATATTCATTCATACCACTTGTATTTCACTATCTCTTCGCCGAACTAGTGCACCTATTTGGTGTGTTGGGGATACAAGAGACTTCTTGCTTTGTGGTTGCAGGGTTGCATGAGAGGGATATCTTTGACCTCTTCCTCCCTGAGTTCGATAAACCTTGGGTAATCCACTTAAGGGAAACTTGCCGCCGTTCTACAAACCTCTGCTCTTGGAGGCCCAACACTCGTCTACAAGAATAGAAGCACCCGTAGACATCAAGCACTTTTCTCGGCGCCGCTGCCGGGAGGAAAGGTAAAAGGCACTCATACTTCGGTTCCGTGTAACAGTACTTTTCCGGCGCCATTGTGTGTGTGCTCGAAGCTATTTCCTTTAGACTCGCAATTGCGACATTTGGTTTCTTGTTTACACTAGTTAGGCATAATGGACAACAAAGAGCTTCTTATTCTATTTCCTGATTTAAGACATGGATGGTTTGATGCGAAAATTAAAAAAACCATGGAACATATTAATATGAATTCTTTGAACACCATTGTTGTTAATGATATGGAAAATTCTAAGCTTGGGGAAGCTGGTTTTGATGAGCATGATATTTTTAGTCCCCCAAGCATTGAGGAGAAAATTTACTTTGATGATACTTTGCCTCCCATTTATGATGATTATAATGATAGTAGTCTTTTGTTACCACCTGTTATGGAGGATAAATTTGATTATGATTACAATATACCTCCTATATTTGATAGCTACTTTGTTGAATTTGCTCCCACTACAACTAATAAAACTGATTATGCCTATGTGGAGAGTAATAATTTTATGCATGAGACTCATGATAAGAATGCTTTATGTGATAGTTATATTGTTGAGTTTGCTCATGTTGCTACTGAAAGTTATTATGAGAGAGGAAATATGGTTGTAAAAAATTTCATGTTACTAAAATACCTCTCTATGTGCTGAAATTTTTGAAGCTACACTTGTTTTATCTTCCTATGCTTGTTACTTTGCTCCTCATGAACTTGTTTATTTACAAGATTCCTATGCATAGGAAGCATGTTAGACTTAAATGTGTTTTGAATTTGCCTCTTGATGCTCTCTTTTCTTCAAATACTATTTCTTGCGAGTGCATCATTAAAACTGCTGAGCCCATCTTAATGGCTATAAAGAAAGAACTTCTTGGGAGATAACCCATGTGTTTATTTTACTAAAGCAATTTTTGTTTTGTTGAGTCTTGGAAGTTGTTTACTACTGTAGCAACCTCTCCTTATCATGTTTTTGTGCCAAGTAAAATTTCTATGTTAAAGTTGATGTTATATTGGGGATCGCTGCGCAGAAACAGCATTGCTGTCTGTCACGAATTCTGGCACAAGTCTCTGTAGAAAATTCGAAAAAATCTGCCAATTTACGAGCGTGATCCTCAGATATGTACGCAACTTTCATTAGTTTTGAGTTTTTCCATTTGAGGAAGTCTGGTGCCATTTTAAAATTCGTCTTTACGGACTGTTCTGTTTTTAACAGATTCTGTCTTTTATTTCGCATCGCCTCTTTTGCTATGTTGGATGAATTTCCTTGATCCATTAATGTCCAGTAGCTTTATGCAATGTCCAGAAGTGAAAAGAATGTTTTTGTCACCTCTGAATGTGTGAATTATTAATTGTGCACTAACCCTCTAATGAGTTTGCTTGAAGTTTGGTGTGAAGGAAGTTTTCAAGGGTCAAGAGAGGAGTATGATATACTATGATCAAGAGGAGTGAAAGCTCTAAGCTTGGGGATGCCCCCGTGGTTCATCCCTGCATATTTTAAGAAGACTCAAGCGTCTAAGCTTGGGTATGCCCAAGGCATCCCCTTCTTCATCGACAACATCATCAGGTTCCTCCCCTGAAACTATATTTTTATTCAGTCACATCTTGTGTTCTTTACTTGGAGCGTCGGTTTGTTTTGTATGAATAAAATGGATCCTAGCATTCACTTTGTGGGAGAGAGACACGCTCCGCTGTTGCATATGGACAAATATGTCCTTAGGCTTTACTCATAATGTTCATGGCGAAGTTTCTTCTTCGTTAAATTGTTATATGGTTGGAATTGGAAAATGCTACATGTAGTAATTCTAAAATGTCTTGGATAATGTGATACTTGGCAATTGTTGTGCTCATGTTTAAGCTCTTGCATCCTATGCTTTGCACCCATTAATGAAGAAATACATAGAGCTTGCTAAAATTTGATTTGCATATTTGGTCTCTCTAAGGTCTAGATAATATCTAGTATTGAGTTTTGAACAACAAGGAAGACGGTGTAGAGTCTTATAATGTTTACAATATGTCTTTTATGTGAGTTTTGCGGCACCGGTTCATCCTTGAGTTTGCTTCAAATAACCTTGCTAGCCTAAACCTTGTATCGAGAGGGAATACTTCTCATGCATCCAAAATCCTTGAGCCAACCACTATGCCATTTGTGTCCACCATACCTACCTACTACATGGTATTTCTCCGCCATTCCAAAGTAAATTGCTTGAGTGCTACCTTTAAAATTCCATCATTCACCTTTGCAATATATAGCTCATGGGACAAAATAGCCTTAAAAACTATCGTAGTATTGAATATGTACTTATGCACTTTATCTTTTATTAAGTTGCTTGTTGTGCGATAACCATGCTTCGGGGAACGCCATCAACTATTGTTGAATATCATGTGAGTTGCTATGCATGTCCGTCTTGATCTGAAGGATCTATCATTTTAGTGGTTGGAGCATGCAAAATTGTTAGAGAAGAACATTGGGCCGCTAACTAAAGCCATGAATCATGGTTGAAGTTTCAGTTTTGGACATATATCCTCAATCTCATATGAGAATAATAATTGTTGCTACATGCTTATGTATTTAAGAGGAGTCCATTATCTGTTGTCCATGTTGTCCCGGTATGGATGTCTAAGTTGAGAATAATCAAAAGCGAGAAATCCAAAATGCGAGCTTTCTCTTTAGACCTTTGTACAGGCGGCATGGAGGTACCCCTTTGTGACACTTGGTTGAAACATGGCATGCAAAGATCCGGTAGTCCAAGCTAAGTAGGACGAGGTGCGGACACTATTAGTATACTATGCATGAGGCTTGCAACTTGTAAGATATAATTTACATAACTCATATGCTTTATTACTACCGTTGACAAAATTGTTTCATGTTTTCAAAATAAAAGCTCTAGCACAAATACAAGCAATCGATGCTTTCCTCTTTGAAGGACCTTTCTTTTACTTTTATTGTTGAGTCAGCTTTACCTATCTTCCTCCACCTTAAGAAGCAAACACTTGTGTGAACTGTGCATTGATTCCTACATACTTGCATATTGCACTTGTTATACTACTTTATGTTGACAATATCCATGAGATATACATGTTATAAGTTGAAAGCAACCGCTGAAACTTAATCTTCCTTTGTGTTGCTTCAACACCTTTACTTTGATTTATTGCTTTATGAGTTAACTCTTATGCAAGACTTATTGATGCTTGTCTTGAAGTACTATTCATGAAAAGTCTTTGCTTTATGATTCAGATGTTTACTCATGTCATTACCTTTGCTTTGATCGCTGCATTCATTACATATGTTTACAAATAGTATGATCAAGATTATGATGGCATGTCACTTCGAAATTATCTTTGTTATCGTTTTACTCGCTTCGGGACGAGCGTAACTAAGCTTGGGGATGCTGATACGTCTCCAACGTATCGATAATTTCTTATGTTCCATGCTACTTTATTGATGATACCTACATGTTTTATGCACATTATATGTCGTATTTACGCATTTTCCGGAACTAACCTATTAACAAGATGCCGAAGAGCCGATTCTGTCGTTTTTCGCTGTTTTTGGTTTCGGAAATCCTAGTAAGGAAATATTCTCGGAATTGGACGAAATCTTCGCCCGTGGTCCTATTTTTGCACGGAGCTTCCAGTAAGACCGAAGAGATAACGAAGTGGGGCGACGAGGCGCCACCACCATAGGGCCGCGCGGCCGAGGGGGCCCGCGCCGCCCTATGGTGTGGGCCCCTCGTCGGCCCCCGACCTACCCTTCCGCCTACTTAAAGCCTCCGTCGCGAAACCCCCGTACCGAGAGCCACGATACGCGAAACCTTCCGCGAGCCGCCATCGCGAAGCCAAGATCCGGGGGACAGGAGTCTCGTTCCGGCACCCCGCCGGACGGGGAAGTGCCCCGGAAGGCTTCTCCATCGACACCGCTGCCATCTCCACCGCCATCTTCATCAACGCTGCTGCTCCCATGAAGAGGGAGTAGTTCTCCATCGAGGCTCGGGGCTGTACCGGTAGCTATGTGGTTCATCTCTCTCTATGTACTTCAATACAATAATCTCATGAGCTGCCTTACATGATTGAGATTCATATGATGATGCTTGTAATCTAGATGTCATTGTGCTAGTCAAGTGAATTTTACTTATGTGATCTCCGGAGACTCCTTGTCCCACGTGTGTAAAGGTGACAAGTGTGTGCACCGTGTGGGTCTCTTAGGCTATATTTCACGAATACTTATTCACTGTTATGAATGGCATAATGAAGTGCTTATTTATATCTCTTTATGATTGCAATGTATTTTGTATCACAATTTATCTATGTGCTACTCTAGCAATGTTATTAAAGTAGTTTTATTCCTCCTTCACGATGTAATGGTGACAGTGTGTGCATCCGTGTTAGTACTTGGTTTATGCTATGATCATGATCTCTTGTAGATTGCGAAGTTAACTATTGCTATGATAGTATTGATATGTATTATTCCTCCTACATAAGCATGAAGGTGACAAGTGTGCATGCTACGTTAGTACTTGGTTTAGTCGTATTGATCTATCTTACACTCTAAGGTTACTTAAATATGAACATTGAATTGTGGAGCTTGTTAACTCCGGCATTGAGGGTTCGTGTAATCCTACGCAATGTGTTCATCATCCAACAAGAGAGTGTAGAGTATGAATTTATCTATTCTGTTATGTGATCAATGTTGAGAGTGTCCACTAGTGAAAGTCTAATCCCTAGGCCTTGTTCCTAAATACTGCTGCGTTACTACTGCTGCGTTACTACTGCATGTTTACTTCCTGCAATATTACTACCATCAACTGCACGCCAGCGAGCTATTTTCTGGCGCCGTACTACTGCTCATATTCATTCATACCACTTGTATTTCACTATCTCTTCGCCGAACTAGTGCACCTATTTGGTGTGTTGGGGACACAAGAGACTTCTTGCTTTGTGGTTGCAGGATTGCATGAGAGGGATATCTTTGACCTCTTCCTCCCTGAGTTCGATAAACCTTGGGTAATCCACTTAAGGGAAACTTGCTGCTGTTCTACAAACCTCTGCTCTTGGAGGCCCAACACTGTCTACAAGAATAGAAGCACCCGTAGACATCAGCTACAAAAGAATCACTGGAAGACGAAGAGGAACAGGAGCTAGTCATGATGGTGCAAATTCCATGGATGCAGGCGTACATATCGTACATCCTAAGGAAAACAATACCCGACAATCCAATAGAAGCAAGGCGAGTAATCAGGCGTTCTAAAGCCTTTACTGTGGTCAAAGGGGAGTTGTACAAGCGAAGTATTTCGGGTGTGCTACAGAGGTGCGTCACACCCGAAGAAGGAAGGATAATCTTGAAAGATGTACACGATGGAATATGTGGGCATCACGCAAGCAGTCGAGCTATCGCGGCCAAGGTCTTCAGAGCAGGATTTTACTGGTTGACAGCAATTGAGGATGCGAAGGAAATAGTGCGAACTTGCGACGCGTGCCAAAGATTCGCCGCAAAACCTCACTCTCCGACAGCAGAGTTGATGCCAATCCCGTTGTCTTGGCCCTTTGCTCAATGGGGTCTCGATATGGTGGGAAAATTACACAAAGCTTCGCCAGGAGGATATGAGTATATGCTCGTTGCTGTCGATAAATTTACCAAGTGGATAGAAGCGAAACCGATAAATTCACCGGACGGCGCGTCGGCAATCAAGTTTGTGAAAAGCATTGTTTTTCGATTTGGAGTCCCTCATAGCATCGTCACAGACAATGGCAGTAATTTCACATCCAAGGAGTTCAAAGCGTACTGTGCAGAAGTGGGCATCAAATTGAGTTTTGCATCTGCCGCACATCCGCAGACCAACGGTCAAGTCGAGAAAGCCAATGGTATCATCTGCAATGGTATCAAGAAACGCCTGTTAGGACCATTGGAAAAAGCTCGACATACTTGGCCAGAAGAATTGCCAAGTGTGTTATGGAGTATCCGAACAACACCAAATACGGCGACGCAGGAAACGCTGTTCTTTCTGGTTCATGGAGCTGAAGGAGTACTGCCGATAGAAATAGAGCATGATTCGCCAAGAGTAACAGAGTATGATGAAGAAACTTCAAGAAGAGCTTTGGAAGATGATGTCGACGCACTTGATGAGGCTCGAGACGAAGTATTATCAAGGGTCGCTAAGTACCAGCAAGATTTGAAAAACTACCACAGTCGAAGATTGCGACCACGATCTTTTCAGGTTGGAGACTTGGTTTTACGACTCAATCAAAAAAGCCATGAAAAACTCGAGTCGCCGTGGCTTGGCCCTTACATCGTCACAGATGTAATCGAAGGAGGAGCATACAGAATCAAGGACAAGAAGACGGGGATCGCTGAGCCAAATCCTTGGAACGTGGCGCAGTTCAGGCGTTTTTATGCTTAGAAGCCGAAATATAGTCTCCTTTGTAAACATACAATGTACTGAAACGCCCGCGAGTTTTCAGATGCACTCTTTTCCTTTTTCGGGGCACCGAGTGGGGCCGGGAAAGGTTTTTAATGAGGCGGACTCGCGGTGCTGCAATATAATAAAGATAGTGGAGTTATATATCTTTTCGACAGGCTCGGGGGCTTGCACCCAGAAGATACAATATATATAGACAATGTCGACGAATACAACTTGCAAAATATCTCGCCTTGGTGCAAAGCACCTGATGCGCGTAAATGTACACGTCCGTTGGGAACCCCAAGAGGAAGGTATGATGCGCACAGTGGCAAGTTTTCCCTCAGAAAGAAACCAAGGTTGAATCGAACCAGGAGGAGCCAAGAAGCACGTTGAAGGTTGATGGTCGCGAAATGTGATGCGGCGCAACACCGTGGATTCCGGCGCCAACGTGGAATCTCGCACAACAAAACCAAAGTACTTTGCCCCAACGAAACAAGTGAGGTTGTCAATCTCACCGGCTTGCTGTAACAAAGGATTAAACGTATCGAGTGGAAGATGATTGTTTGCAAGAAAACAAGTAAAACACAATTGCGAGTAGATTGTATGCTATGTAAAGAATAGGACCGGGGTCCACAGTTCACTAGAGGTGTCTCTCCCATAAGATAAAAGCATGTTGGGTGAACAAATTACAGTCGGGCAATTGACAAATAGAGAAAGGCATAACAATGCATATACATGATATGATAAATATAGTGAGATTTAATTGGGCATTACGACAAAGTACATAGACCGCCATCCAACCGCATCTATGCCTAAAAAGTCCACCTTCGAGGTTATCATCCGAACCCCATTCGGTATTAAGTTGCAAAGCAACGGACAATTGCATTAAGTATGGTGCGTAATGTAATCGACAACTACATCCTTAGACATAGAATCAATGTTTTATCCCTAGTGGCAACAAGCACATCACAACCTTAGAACTTTCGTCACTCGTCCTGAGTGTCAATGAAGGCATGAACCCACTATCGAGCATAAATACTCCCTCTTGGAGTTAAGAGTACAAACTTGGCCGAGCCTCTACTAATAACGGAGAGCATGCAAGATCATAAACAACACATAAACAATAGATTGATAATCACCATAACATAGTATTCTCTATCCATCGGATCCCGACAAACACAACATATAGAATTACGGATAGATGATCTTGATCATGTTAGGCAGCTCACAAGATCCAACAATGAAGCACAACAAGGAGAAGACGACCATCTAGCTACTGCTATGGACCCATGGTCCGAGGGTGAACTACTCACTCATCACTTCGGAGGCGATCATGGCGATGAAGAGTCCTCCGGGAGATGAATCCCCTCTCCGGCGGGGTGCCGGAGGCGATCTCCTGAATCCCCCGAGATGGGATTCGCGGCGGCGGCGTCTGCGGAAGGTTTTCCGTATCGTGGCTCTCGGTATCGGGGTTTTCGCGACGGAGGCTTTAAGTAGGCGGAAGGGCAACGTGGGGGGCCACACGAGGGCCCCACACCCTAGGTCGGCGCGGCCGGGGCACGGGCCGCGCCGCCCTATGGTGTCGGCGCCTCGTGGCCCCACTTCCTTCCCTCTTCGGTCTTCTGGAAGCTCCGTGCAAAAATAGGACCCTGGGCGAAGATTTCGTCCAATTCCGAGAATATTTCCTTACTAGGATTTCTGAAACCAAAAACAGCGAGAAAACAGACAAGCGGCTCTTCGGCATCTTGTTAATAGGTTAGTTCCAGAAAATGCATAAATATGACATATAATGTGCATAAAACATGTAGGTATCATCAATAAAGTAGCATGGAACATAAGAAATTATCGATACATTGGAGACGTATCAGCATCCCCAAGCTTAGTTCTGCTCGTCCCGAGCGGGTAAAACGATAACAAAGATAATTTCTGAAGTGACATGCCATCATAATCTTGATCATACTATTTGTAAACATATGTAATGAATGCAGCGATCAAAACAAAGGTAATGACATGAGTAAACAAGTGAATCATATAGCAAAGACTTTTCATGAATAGTACTTCAAGACAAGCATCAATAAGTCTTGCATAAGAGTTAACTCATAAAGCAATAAATCAAAGTAAAGGTGTTGAAGCAACACAAAGGAAGATTAAGTTTCAGCGGTTGCTTTCAACTTATAACATGTATATCTCATGGATATTGTCAACATAAAGTAATATAACAAGTGCAATATGCAAGTATGTAGGAATCAATGCACAGTTCACACAAGTGTTTGCTTCTTAAGGTGGAGGGAGATAGGTAAAGCTGACTCAACAATAAAAGTAAAAGAATGGTCCTTCAAAGAGGAAAGCATCGATTGCTTGTATTTGTGCTAGAGCTTTTATTTTGAAAACATGAAACAATTTTGTCAACGGTAGTAATAAAGCATATGAGTTATGTAAATTATATCTTACAAGTTGCAAGCCTCATGCATAGTATACTAATAGTGCCCGCACCTTGTCCTACTTAGCTTGGACTACCGGATCTTTGCATGCCATGTTTCAACCAAGTGTCACAAGGGGTACCTCCATGCCGCCTGTACAAAGGTCTAAGGAGAAAGCTCGCATTTTGGATTTCTCGCTTTTGATTATTCTCAACTTAGACATCCATACCGGGACAACATGGACAACGAGATAATGGACTCCTCTTTAATGCATAAGCATGTAGCAATGATTATTATTCTCATATGAGATTGAGGATATATGTCCAAACTGAAACTTCCACCATGATTCATGGCTTTAGTTAGCGGCCCAATGTTCTTCTCTAACAATTTTGCATGCTCCAACCACTAAGGTGATAGATCCTTCAGACAAGACGGACATGCATAGCAACTCACATGATATTCAATAAAGAGTAATTGATGGCGTTCCCCAGAAGCATGGTTATCGCACAACAAGCAACTTAATAAGAGATAAAGTGCATAAGTACATATTCAATACTACGATAGTTTTTAAGGCTATTTTGTCCCATGAGCTATATATTGCAAAGGTGAATGACGGAATTTGAAAGGTAGCACTCAAGCAATTTACTTTGGAATGGCGGAGAAATACCATGTAGTAGGTAGGTATGGTGGACACAAATGGCATAGTAGTTGGCTCAAGGATTTTGGATGCATGAGAAGTATTCCCTCTCGATACAAGGTTTAGGCTAGCAAGGTTATTTGAAGCAAACTCAAGGATGAACAGGTGCAGCAAAACTCACATAAAAGACATATTGTAAACATTATAAGACTCTACACCCTCTTCCTTGTTGTTCAAAACTCAATACTAGATATTATCTAGACCTTAGAGAGACCAAATATGCAAATCAAATTTTAGCAAGCTCTATGTATTTCTTCATTAATGGGTGCAAAGCATATGATGCAAGAGCTTAAACATGAGCACAACAATTGCCAAGTATCACATTATCCAAGACATTTTAGAATTACTACATGTAGCATTTTTCAATTCCAACCATATAACAATTTAACAAAGAAGAAACTTCGCCTTGAACATTATGAGTAAAGCCTAAGGACATATTTGTCCATATGCAACAGCGGAGCGTGTCTCTCTCCCACAAAGTGAATGCTAGGATCCATTTTATTCAAACAAAAACAAAAAACAAAAATAAACCGACGCTCCAAGTAAAGAACACAAGATGTGATTGAATAAAAATATAGTTTCAGGGGAGGAACCTGATGATGTTGTCGATGAAGAAGGGGATGCCTTGGGCATCCCCAAGCTTAGACGCTTGAGTCTTCTTAGAATATGCAGGGGTGAATCACGGGGGCATCCCCAAGCTTAGAGCTTTCACTCCTCTTGATCATAGTATATCATTCTCCTCTCTTGACCCTTGAAAACTTCCTTCACACCAAACTTCAAGCAAACTCATTAGAGGGTTAGTGCACAATTAATAATTCACACATTCAGAGGTGACACAAACATTCTTTACACTTCTGGACATTGCATAAAGCTACTGGACATTAATGGATCAAAGAAATAAATCCAACATAGCAAAAGAGGC
Organism: Lolium rigidum; assembly: GCF_022539505.1. Lineage (NCBI taxonomy): Eukaryota > Viridiplantae > Streptophyta > Magnoliopsida > Poales > Poaceae > Lolium > Lolium rigidum. Next base: position 23,342,813 of record NC_061509.1, on the reverse strand, counting down.
AATGCGAAATAAAAGGCAGAATCTGTCAAAAACAGAACAGTCCGTAAAGACGAATTTAAAGCTGGCACCAGACTTGCTCAAATGGAAAAACTCAAAACTAATGAAAGTTGCGTACATATCTGAGGATCACGCTCGTAAATTGGCAGATTTTTTCGAATTTTCTACAGAGGCCTGTGCCCAGATTCGTGACAGACAGCAATGCTGTTTCTGCGCAGCGATCCCAAATATAACATCAACTTTGACATAGAAACTTTACTTGGCACAAAAACATGATAAGGAGAGGTTGCTACAGTAGTAAACAACTTCCAAGACTCAACAAAATAAAAAATTGATGTAGTAAAAACATGGGTTGTCTCCCATAAGCGCTTTTCTTTAACGCCTTTCAGCTAGGCGCAGAAAGTGCAAATCAAGTAACATCAAGAGTAGAAGCATCAACATTATTACCTTGGTTGTTGGGAGTTTTCTCAACCAAGCATAGTATATTGGATACATAAGTTTTAGCATCTCCCTTTTCATTAATCTTGGGCTTGCTATTCTCATCGAACAAATTTTCAGGAACAAGCCAAGCATAGTTATTTTCTAGTGCATCATTCATAGCTAGGAGTTTACATGGTATCGGTGCTTTGATCTCCCCACCATCATTAATATTACTAGCATGAATTGGCGCGGCGGCACGCCGCGCCTATGCTGTAGTACAACAGTGGTAATTATCTTAAGACCATAAGATATGCCATGATTTGTTATGATGGTTCTAATGCTGTCTGGATTCAGAAATTCTACTGATGGCTCATAGATAAATAGTTGCAAAACAACAAGATCAAACCATACTTGTAAGTTCATAAATAGACAGATGGCATGCAGTGACATGAATCACCGTGGTAGGAATCGAAAGTTGTCCTAGGTCTGGTATCTAGGTGTTGTATCCCTCAATGTGCCCAGGGATTTTTTCGCAGCCACATATGGCCAGCTTCATTGATGAATCCACGGTGTAAGTGAAGAACAGAGTGTCACCTTCTGCAATGCCCGTTGTTTTCAACTTCATCCCATCCATGTTCAATGAAGATACGTTTTCTTCACTCTACCCGTCTCACGCGTCATATGTCTCCAACTGTATTGCAAAGAACGATATTTTGTGGACAATCACCAGTGATGTGTTCGTCAAAATCCTTTAGGCGTGTTAAATGGATTACCCATGACTTTGTGATGAAGTGACAGCGAAACTTGGTTTCTAGCAAGAATCCGACCAGGGGGGGCACCTGCCTCTCGTCGATGCGCCTGGTCTATTTTCTCTGGCCTTTTGTGTGGCCTTGTTCTTTTAGTCCTTTAACGTAGTTCCAGTGACTGACTTACCTTCTTTGGGCTCTTGTATAGCCTTACTTTTTTTTACTGACTTATCTTCTTTGGGATCTTGAATAGCCTTACTTTTTTTTGCCCCAAGCGCCAGATCCAGTAGGACGTTTTTCTTGGTGGGTCAAACAAAAAGTGAGCAATATCATTGAACAATATTTTCCTGTGTGCTACTCAAGAGGATGATAATAACACGCAATAGGGACGCAATGTGTGATCAAATGGTAGATCAGCACATCGATAGTCTTACTGCTACTTAGAGGTTTATCACATAGATAGAACGCACATTCTCTTGTAGGTCGTCAAATGAAGATCGATCTTAATATGTTCGTGACTAAGGTGCTCACATACATTCTGCTCTTCGATATGAACCAAATTCTCTTCGCGACATCCAGTGCATGAAATGAACAATAGGTACAACTATGTTTGATCATTTTCCTCAGCAGGCTTGCCATACATTAGAAATTTGAACCATTTCCAGTTTGCATATAGTGTAGCTTCAATATCAAATGGAATAGTTTCCCCTTGGAGGCCATAATCTAATTCAGTGCTCCGAGAGACAACTGGAAGCTTCTCCCCATACCTCTTTGCCATTTCTTCAGCTTCTGAAAACAGCTTCTGCAGTAGCATAAGACAAATGGTATAAGAAAAGATGCATAGGGCAAAAATTGTCAAAGGAAAATAAGTTGCAGTTCAGTCTCTTACCTCCTTGTCTGAGAGAAATAAATCAGGTGCATTCTCAAGGTCTGCTATGCTGTAATTAAGTAGCAAAATAAATTTATGGAGTTCACCATATCTGACCACAAAATCTCACTACAAACTACAAATAAGTAACTTAGTTAGCTGGTACTACTACGTTGTTTTCAAACAGTTGTTGACAATTGAGCAAGTCCAATACACTGCGATTGAGGTATACCTGAGAGCAATTTTGTCAGAAACATTTTACTTGATCACCAGAATTATCACCCAATCGTTTAGGTTTAGGATCTGATTATGAGGTCATTAGTCTCTTCATATAGCCTTATAATGCAAACACGTATGCTGCGACCAACCTGTTTGCAGAGGTAACCAATTACTTCAATGAAGAATAAGTAAAAGGCTTCTAATGGTTATACTTAATAACGATGGCCCAGACACAAATATTTGATTGTTCCTTATGTTGTTTTTCAAGTCTGTAAATGTATTTGTCATGTACATGAGCTCAAATTTAAGAAGGAATGCTCTCAGCCCCTGAAATGTAGTCGAAGAAAACATTAGACCTGATCTGAAACACTGCAATTGTACAGCTATTAATAAAACAGATGGCAAAAAATTAAAGAAATCAATTTCTTTATTACCCCAATTCTAGTAAGAAGTCCACCAGTATTCCACTCATAAATTTTAAGCTCAATTGGTTTGTCAAGTTGAATAATCTGTCTACTCCAAAACACATGAATAATTGTATCATTAGTGTCTAAGGCTTTCCATATCCATACACTGAGCAAGGGAGCTATGCGCTCGAACTCATCAGGATCATAATATGTAGATTGAAATGAACATTGTGGGGACAAAACCTGCCTGGCTCGGTGCCATGCAAGGCATCGGAAGAGCCGCCTCGCGGACAGCAGCGGCCGGCCGCTCAGCGTGCGCCCGAGCACCTCAGCAGCGGCCGGCCGCTCAGCATGCGCCCGAGCACCTCGGCAAACACCACCGTGCCGGGCGCCACCAACGTCCTGGCCACACGCTTCTGCTCATCCACGGCGGAGGCCGCGATGAAATTTACTAATTAAACACAAATGAGACATAATCTAACATATTTGCCAGTCAGCAAAAGTCTGAAGGCAACTCTCCAATGATGTTATTTGCACTGTAAGAGAACAAATAAGCAATGCTTCAAAAACTTTGGATTATCGTTTACTATCAAAAAGAAGATACTGCATCAGCATCTATAAGAAATGAAAAATAAAACAAGACACATTGCACCAAGATACTGTAGTCCGGTATACGTGTACAAAAGGGAACTATTTTAGCTAAAACGGTGTATGTAAACATTTGAGTTGCTCCAGTATCAAGATTAAGATCTCAATAAAACTAACTTTCTCAAGACCTAGGCAAATGTTCCGATAGAAATTTCAGTTCTATGTGAAATACTACCTCTGGTCCTATTTAATTGCCGCTGCTTAACACATGAGACTGCCTTCCGTATTCACACCACCTGCGTCAATTTCAACTGACCGGAGGGAGTAGCAATTAATGCAATGTTAAGTCCACCAAATGCACAAATTAAATAGGCAAGGGGTTGTTTCTTGAAATTTTCCAAATAATATGGCATTTGAAAATTTGGCATGTTCCTTAAAAGCTATGAGCTAACAAAACTGAAACAATTTGATACCATGGAGACAGTAACACCATGCATTTCTTCCAAAATACTTCAAACATAATGTGTGGATGTTAAATGAGAGGGGTTGGTGATCAAATATATGTCGGTAGCACCATGGCCACCTCAAGCTTACCAGGTGACATGATTCATGCTAAACAGAACTATCATCAGCCGGTACTTGACGCCATCACTTCAGAAATGTTGTGCATCGCTGATAACTCTTGCATGAAGTGAAGGCAAGAGAACCAAACCTGAAATGTGTTGAGAAAAAGGTAAGTCATTCACATTCATGTCTCTATGTCCTAAGTTGTAAATTCAAACTTGAAAAACTGGGAAGAGTTAACAGATACAAACGGAACTAAGAAGCACGAGGTCATTTAAGTACAATGCAATTGCTCCCAGCACCGAGTACCCCGTAATTAGTCTGGCCAGAACCACCCATGCTAAGAATATAATATTTCTTTGCAGGTATGTAGATATTATTACTATACATGTCTAACAACATCAGATAGTTTCAGAATAAACCAGGTATGTCAGAGACAAATAAAAATTAAAGAGAACACTGAGAATGATGGTCAAAAATATTCTTTACTCGTTTCTGAACATATATGATTCACTTACATTTCAGTATCTACATGATGACTAATGGTTGATATTTTACTATTGCTTTGCCAGGAACCTAACATTCAACATTAACCTGTATTTGCTTAAAGTACTGATATTAATGGAGCACAGTCTGAAATAGCTAATTGTAAACAACTGTCTAATAATCTTTCACAAAAAAAAAAACAACTGTCTAATAATGCTAGTGTTGTATTGAGAACATTAAAAACGAAATATTTGGCAGATATCATTTATCATAGTCTCTGAATCTGCACATAACGTTTGCAACCATCCAGACCAAAGAGAATATATCTTTCCCTGTAAATCCACTCGCCCATTGTCTGTCCTCAAATTGGCAAGCCAAGAAATAACTAAAAATTGACTCATATGCATGAACAAACATGACGGTGATTCTACATTTAAGAAAAGAAGGGAAAAAACATTGAAAGCATGGCATAGCGTAGCACAAAACAACAGTGACACAGAGGAGCAAAGGCGAGATATCAACACGCAAAGGGTTAAACACAAATGAATAAAGGGACTCGTCATCAATTTGTTAGATTAAAATTTTCAATGCTGTATATATCAATTTAACTGGACGTAGAAGAGGAAGGAATAGATGCGCAAGATTAAATGTATCATATAGCTAGTTGATGGATTCGGGATGGATCCATTCAGGTGCTTCCTTTTCCTTTCTTTTTTGATTCATACAGTACGTGGAGATCGAGGATGATTTGTTATTTTGTTATAGACTCGCGTAGACGTACATGGAATTCCTCGGCTCCTTGCCACTCTGCTCTCGCAGCTTCAGACACAAGTGCAGGTTCTGCTTGCACCTGAACGCGTTACAGCAGATCTCGGACATGAACCGGCGACAGGAAGCTACCATCGATCTCCTCAAGCCCAGCGTGCCCGTACTGGCCACCTCGTTCGTCACATCAAACTTGAGCGATAAAGGGGGTGAAATCCGGCCACATGGGCTAGGGAGAGAATTTGACCTGAGCGCCGGAATTTGGCCGGGGATGGAGAAAACAGGGAGGAGATAGCCAGAGAGAACGAACCTGCCCGTCGATTTGGTGGCATCCGTCGCTCCATGTCGCTCTCCGATTCCTCGATCCTTCTGGCGCCGCCGATGAGAGCACGCTCCATCTGAGCCTGCCGCGCCATCTCCTCTCCAAATCTAGCCTCTCCACCTGCTTCTTAAGCGCGCGGTGCGCCCGCTAGGGAAGCGCGCGGCACGCGAAGACCGGATGCGGTGCGATAATCCGTCGGCTGAGCGCGGAGGAAAAGGAGACCGGCGACCATGGGGAGCTCAGACAGGAGAGATCGGTGGAGGTGGAGATGGAGCACGGGGAGAGAGACGGAATTAAGAGGGACGGTTCAAGAAAAAAAAGCATTGTGAAGTTTGCAAAAATGTCACTTACGGAGACTAAAGTCAAAGCGGTGCTAGGTGTCGGCTAACAAACCACCAGAGAGCAGTGGGCCAATGCACAAGAATTAAGAAACGTACAGACACTGCTACACGAACACCTTTGGATAGCCCAATATCATGAAGAAGAAACAAAGAAAGGAGCAATTAAAAATGCAAGAGAACACCCCAAGTGCACACAAAAGATGCACAACAGAAATCAATCTCATAATCACCCACGTGTCAACTGCACGTTAATCCAAAGAAGTGTTCAAAATTAGGAGAAAAAACATGTTTGTTAAGGTTTAATATAGTAGTTATTAGTGTACCTTATTCTATCCATGTCCATTTTCTCAAGGAGAGCAATAAAATTAGTATGAGAACCTAGCATATTAAATTTAGCAAAGACCTTTCTAGCCTCTCTTGCTAACCCCCCAAATTCTCTAAGAAGAGTTTCTAAAACAAAATCTTTCTTTTCCCCTTCTTCCATATCACCGAGTGTAAGAAACATGTGTTGGATTATAGGATTGAGATTAACAAATTTAGTTTCCAACATGCGAACTAAAGCAGCAGCAGCAATTTCATAGGTAGGTGCAAGTTCTACCAAGTGTCTATCTTCAAAATTTTCAGTAATACTAACATGATTGAAAAATTCTTCTATATTATTTCTCCCAACTATGGACCCACGTCCTACCGGTATGTCTTTTGTGGTAAAATTAAAAGGAAACATGATGCAATAAGCAAAAAGTAAACTAGGCAAACAAAGTAAAGACAAGTAACTAAATTTTTTTGTGTGTTTTTGATATAGAGAGCAAGACAATAAATAAAGTAAAACTAGCAACTAATTTTTTTTTGTGTTTTGTTTAGGTGCAGCAAACAAAGTAGTAAATAAAATAAAGCAATACAAAAACAAAGTAAAGAGATTGAGAAGTGGAGACTCCCCTTGCGAGCGTGTCTTGATCTCCCCGACAACGGCGCCGGAAAAACGAGGCTTGATGCGCGTAAATGTACACGTCCGTTGGGAACCCCAAGAGGAAGGTATGATGCGCACGATGGCAAGTTTTCCCTCGAGAAAGAAACCAAGGTTGAATCGAACCAGGGAGGAGCCAAGAAGCACGTTGAAGGTTGATGGTCGCGAAATGTGATGCGGCGCAACACCGAGGATTCCGGCGCCAACGTGGAATCCGCACAACAAAACCAAAGTACTTTGCCCCAACGAAACGGTGAGGTTGTCAATCTCACCGGCTTGCACGTAACAAAGGATTAAACGTATCGAGTGGAAGATGATTGTTTGCAAGAAAACGAGTAAAACACAATTGCAGTAGATTGTATGCTATGTAAAGAATAGGACCGGGGTCCACAGTTCACTAGAGGTGTCTCTCCCATAAGATAAAAGCATGTTGGGTGAAAAAATTACAGTCGGGCAATTGACAAATAGAGAAATGCATAACAATGCATATACATGATATGATAAATATAGTGAGATTTAATTGGGCATTACGACAAAGTACATAGACCGCCATCCAATCGCATCTATGCCTAAAAAGTCCACCTTCGAGTTATCATCCGAACCCCATTCGGTATTAAGTTGCAAAGCAACGGACAATTGCATTAAGTATGGTGCGTAATATAATCGACAACTACATCCTTAGACATATAATCAATGTTTTATCCCTAGTGGCAACAAGACATCACAACCTTAGAACTTTCCATCACTCGTCCCAGGTGTCAATGAAGGCATGAACCCACTATCGAGCATAAATACTCCCTCTTGGAGTTAAGAGTACAAACTTGGCCAGAGCCTCTACTAATAACGGAGAGCATGCAAGATCATAAACAACACATAAACAATAGATTGATAATCACCATAACATAGTATTCTTTATCCATCGGATCCCGACAAACACAACATATAGAATTACAGATAGATGATCTTGATCATGTTAGGCAGCTCACAAGATCCAACAATGAAGCACAACAAGGAGAAGACGACCATCTAGCTACTGCTATGGACCCATGGTCCAGGGGTGAACTACTCACTCATCACTCCGGAGGCGATCATGGCGATGAAGAGTCCTCCGGGAGATGAATCCCCTCTCCGGCGAGTGCCGGAGGCGATCTCCTGAATCCCCCGAGATGGGATTCGCGGCGGCGGCGTCTCCGAAAGGTTTTCCGTATCATGGCTCTCGTATCGGGGTTTTCGCGACGGAGGCTTTAAGTAGGCGGAAGGGCAACGCGGGGGCCACACGAGGGCCCCACACCCTAGGTCGGCGCGGCCAGGGCCTGGGCCGCGCCGCCCTATGGTGTCGGCGCCTCGTGGCCCCACTTCCTTCCCTCTTCGGTCTTCTGGAAGCTCCGTGCAAAAATAGGACCCTGGGCGAAGATTTCGTCCAATTCCGAGAATATTTCCTTACTAGGATTTCGAAACCAAAAACAGCGAGAAAACAACGAATCGGCTCTTCGGCATCTTGTTAATAGGTTAGTTCCAGAAAATGCATAAATATGACATATAATGTGCATAAAACATGTAGGTATCATCAATAAAGTAGCATGGAACATAAGAAATTATCGATATGTTGGAGACGTATCAGCACCTCGCAAAAATAAATCGGTGATGCAAAAAGGCGATCAACATAAAGCTCGGGGGCTAACGCCTGCAAAAATAGTACTCAGTTGTTGGGTTAACCTCGCATTATAAAAGGAAAAAACATCGCCATCAAAACGCCCGGGGGCTTGACAACGAAAAACAACAACTCTAGTGACTTTACAATATAGATTATGTCTACAACATACAGGATACAAGTTTTGGGAAGTAAATTCTCAGTTGTTGCCCAGTATATTATCTATGGTCAACTGTTCATTATTTACAGCACGGGTACTATGTTCAGCATAGTTGCCCTTCACGAAGAATTCGGCGTCCATCCGAAGAAGTTCATCCATCATGTCCTCTGCAACAGGGGTCACAATGTCATCATACTTGCCGAAGTTCCTTTTCCTCTTCGCCATCTTGGCCAGGCACTTAGGAACAATTTGACCCATGTCCAACTTCGGGTAGCAGATTTTTATCATAATCATAGCAAACCTTGCGCCAACAGCTAATTGGGCTCGCACGAAGCCATGGATTCGAGGAGCATCCCGAAATTTTTCCATCAAAGCAGGAAGGGTCTCTGGCATTTTATTACACGGAAACATGGTGCCGTAGACCAAAGACAAGGTCCTTGTACAGAAGTCGAGAAATTCGCGGACTTGCAACGCGCGATCTTGAAATCTGACGATCTGGCGGGTACGATCAGGTGTGCCCCAAAAATTAGAACCATGATCTCGCGCAAGTCTGAGAAGTGCATTGGATCGAGCTTCAACACGCTCATCTTCGGCAGCAGAGTCCAAGAAAGAACCTATTTTGAAAGAATCAGCAGAAAAAGACGAGATAAGCAAGAGAAAAAAGAAGTACGACTAAGTTAATGAAGCACACCTGTCATATCCGAGCTAGCATCCGTCAGTAGTTGAAGCATGAAATTTTCTCGAGCAGAAGCTGCAGCAGCCTCAGCAACCGCGGTTTTCTTTTCAGCTATGGCATCTTGAGCCTGTTCAAGCGCAATTTTTTCCCTCTCGGAAGATTTTCGGGACTGTTCCATTATCATAAGTGATTGCTTCTTCGTGGATTGGAGCTGTTGGCGAAGTTCTTCCAAGTCTTGTGCTGAGCCTCTACTCGACGAATCTTCAGTAAATTCGACAGCGATAGGTGTTTTCTTCAAACGGGATGAAGCAGGAAAAACTTCGGAAGGACGGGGAGTTGCAGTATAATTGTCAAAAATCAACTAAAAATAAAGTGTCGACATCAATCGTCAAGCAAAGATAGATTTCCATTGATTCTCAAAGTATGTACATGGCTATTACAAAAGAAGGATCCCTAGTGAACTACTGAAGCAGCTGCCGCCAAAGCTACTAAGGCGACAACGCCAAAAAGAGAGTAAAAACTAAAAGAAAAAGGCAAGGTGGTCTACTTGACCTCCGGCTTCGAAGAACTGGGGGCAGGAGCTGGCTTGTATCCAAGGGTGGCAAGGATTTTCTTCGAATTGGGCTTGGCCGCTTTAATTAGCGACTGCCACCTCTTCATTTCTATCTCCTCCGTGTTGCCAACCCTTGCCCAGTCGACGTTTTGTTGGCTGTCAGCAACCAAGGCAATCGTACCTTCGACACCAACTTTCAACCCTTCTTGGCGAAGTTGGAGTCCAAGGTCCTCTTGGGAATTGAAGCACTTGGCGAGAGCAACAAAAGGTGCAGGTACCTCCTTCTTCTTGAAGAAATACGGGAAAAGCCGCGACAGGCCCATGCCAGCTTCAGCGAGACCTTCGCGGGCCTCGTCTCCGTGAATCTCAACAAGAGACAGTGCGTCAAGAAGAGGATCATCTTCAGGACTTGCCAGTTCATAGTCTTGTTGAGTTCTCCCTGAATGAATAAAAGAAGCTTGTCAAGAAAAAGCAAGCAAGGACAAAACAGAAGAATTCGAAGGAAAGAGTGGAGATTGCGGCACTCACTGACAAAACATCGACTTTGCGACTCTAGGCGAGTAATAATCTCTTTCTCGCGCGCAGATTGCTGAGTTATGTTGTCGCTCAAAGAGGTCTCCGCCTGGTGAAGTCTTTTCCGAAGATCTTCGACAGTAGTAGCATCTGCTTCGGCCTTCTTGCGAGCTTTTTCGCTATGCTCCAACTTCGCAGCAAGAGCGTCAGCGCGCTTATTGGCTTCCGCAAGATTTTCTGCCACAATAGAAGACAAGTGAAACACCGTGGCAAAAATGGCGACAGAATAAAGATGCTAAGGACAGATAGATAAGGAAAAAAAGGGGGTGCCTTCAAGTTTAGCAGGATACTCACGGTACCCGATAAATTGGGTACCGAAGCGGATAAGATCCTTCATGAAAGGCTGAAGAAAAGACCATGAAAAGAAGATCAATATATGAAGCGAAAAGTTCGACATCAAGAAGAAATAAAGAGAGGGAAATCCAAAGCAATGATATCAATACAGGAAAAAGAAAACAACTTACTTCTTCCATTAAAGGAGTCGAGGAACAACCAACTAACATGGTTGGTTCCTTGGCTCATTCTACCCTAGCTCTCTTCGGCGAAGGAGCTTGGGGGATTACAGCTGGCGTCGGATGCTCTATGTTTTGCTGAGGAGGCGAAGTTTCGTCGCCCTCAGGCGGAGCTTCAGAAACAACTAAAGTACGGGACATACTCGTTCGAGCAGTCGCGTCAATAGGTGCATCCTCCTCTTCATCGCCACTACAACAAATAAAGCGACAAGATAAGAATGCAATTTGAAAAAGCATCGAGAACAGACAAATATAGTGCATCAAAAAACTTACGAGCTGATAAGAGCAGCTTCGTAAAGATCAAAAGCTCTCTTCCCAGCATCAGGCGCAGTTTCTTCGGCACGGGCAGCACCGGCTTTGGAGGTGCCGGAATCAACAGCCTCGTCCCTCTTCCTCTTGCTCCTAGGAGAAGCAGCTGAAGGAGGAGAGCGTGTCGAAGAAGTTGCCTCGGCCTCAGCGTCCTTTTCAGAGGATGCCGCAGATTTTCGAGAACCTGCGGCTTCACTCTCAGGGCGAGACGCTCCCTGGTTGTCGTCGGTGACAACATCCCTTTCTTCGACTTGCCCACCTTCGGGAAGGGGAGGAAGAGGCGACGCAGTCGCATGGCCCAATTAAAGATAGAAAATATATCGGCATGAAGCAGTTGAAGGAAAAGCAGTATGAATAAGACAAAAGGAAAAAGAATGCGTGACCAAAACTAATGCTAGTAACATATTACCTGTGGGAGTGCATTGGTGCATTCTTGTTCAGCGACGAGATTTTTCGGACAAGTTTCTCCAAGTCCTTGACCGATAAATCTGTCGACAGGCGGTCCACATCTTTATCGCCAGCATACATCCAAAGGGGGTTTTTGCGAGCTTGAAGAGGCTGTACCCTAATCCTAAGGAAATATGCCGTGATTTGGATACCCGACAGTTCCTGTCCACGGGTATTTTGGAGCTCGTGGATGCGTGTCATTAGTGCCTCTGTCGCCACTTTTTCTTTGTCGCTAGCCTCTGCATCCCAGGATCGGCGGCGACAGATTTTCTCGGCACCATCAAAAGGAGGGATGTTGTCTTCAACAGAGCCATGGTTCTCCTCGTGGATGTATAACCATTTTTTGCGCCACCCTTGAACTGAGTCAGGGAATTTGACGTCGAAAAATTCGACGTCAGGGCGGACGCAGATAACAACGCCACCTATGTTATAGGAGGCAGTGGAAGAGCCATTACGGCGACAAAGGAAAATGCGTTTCCAGAGAGGCCAGTTAGGCTGGACTCCAAGGAAAGCTTCGCAAAGTGTAATGAAGATGGAGATATGGAGAATGGAGTTGGGCGTGAGATGGTGCAGTTGCAAACCATACATAAAAAGCAATCCCCGCAAGAAATCATGGATGGGGGTAGAAACACCACGGATGAGGTGATCGACGAAACTGACCCGATACTGCATTGGCGGGGTTGGGTAGCTTTCTTCCTTGGGGAAGCGCAGCGAGTCTTGCTTCCCGCTGATGTCAAGCTTCTTCAGCATGTTGATATCCTGTTGGGAGATTTTGGATCTCTCCCACTCCAAGTTCCCCAGATCTTCAGCCGCCATCTTCGATTCTGGAGTACTGTGCCTGCTGAGTTTGCGCGGTGGCATGAACGAGAGTGGAGGAGAAGAGCGTGAGTGTGGATGAGCACAATAACTGCGGGCGCTATGGAGAATTTTCGCAGAGGAAGAACAGAGGTGCGGCGCGAGTGGAAGTTTTGGCGGAGGAAGACGAAGACCTTAAATAAAGGTGCGGTGAAACGACGCACCGTTGGATGAAGAGATTGCGGAATAGATGGTGTACACGTGGACAAGGGGTAAAAGGTAATTTCATTTAGACGAGAAAACACAGAACCTACAGTGCATGCGCCAAGAAAGCGGGAGACGTGTGTCCCCCACTAGCACGACGTGTCAGTTTGATAGGAAATCAGGGCCCACGAGCCAGAGAAAGAAGCAGTTCTCGCATATTCCCAATACAGTAATCATGGCTACCGTCAGCAATGATGTCACCTTGGCAAGAGAAAAACTCGACTAATGAAGCTTGGTGAGAATGTCGACAACAGAAGATTATTTCGAGAGCCTTTGATCAAATACAAGTTTTTGCCCAAATGCTCGGGGGCTACTTTGGAAGAAAGAAAAATCCAAGTATGACAAAATAGAAATGGCGAGAGCCTATGACCAAATGCAAGCATTTGGTCATAGCCTCGGGGGCTACTCCCATCGGGAGCGCTGGTCGCGCACCCGATAAATATGAAAAGCTCGAGAAGGAATAACAATATAACGGCAACATATACTAATCTGTGGAGCCTACAACCAAGCACAAGTCCTTGGCTGTAGCCTCGGGGGCTACTCCCATCGGGAACGCTGTTCGCGTGCCCGATGAATTTATACAAAAATATAGAGACAGGAAAAAAGAAGTGAGTATATTTCGAGTTATACAGATAACTCTACATATACTCCCATCGGGAAGGCAAAATAAGTCATCAAATATGACTCAATAAAATGTGTTATTCCAACAGCCGAAAAGCACTCGACAATATATTCTCAGCGCGCTAAAAGTCGCGAATAATCTCTGAATGCCGCAAAACTTTGCGAAGGTAAGACCCCAGCATCCGTTCGAGCGGCGTGGCACCGTCTCCGACGGCGGTTTGCTACTTTTTTCCGTATCAACAGATACGAAGAAAAATCCTAACCCGACGCGTTAGGTACCCGATAAAATATGACCGGGACTCGACGGAATGGTAAGACCTTAAGCGGCACCTGTCGAAGTTTACACCGAGTATCCCGAGATCATGTCCAGGGACGTGATCTTGAAGTAGGTTTTTGCGGATTGCCACTAGAGCAGTTAACTAGTACCTGATCCGTCAGATGAACAAGCCCCAACTACCATTATCCCTGTACAATATAATATTTGCGTATCCAAAAGATCTGTGATAAATTAGTAAGATTATTAAAGATGGAGATTTTTCCCGATTCTTCGATTCAAGTAAAATCTCGGGGGCTACTGACATAGGCATCCCCAATGGGCCTGATGTCTACGGGTGCTTCTATTCTTGTAGACAGTGTTGGGCCTCCAAGAGCAGAGGTTTGTAGAACAGCAGCAAGTTTCCCTTAAGTGGATTACCCAAGGTTTATCGAACTCGAGGAGGAAGAGGTCAAAGATATCCCTCTCATGCAACCCCGCAACCACAAAGCAAGAAGTCTCTTGTGTCCCCAACACACCTAATAGGTGCACTAGTTCGGCGAAGAGATAGTGAAATACAAGTGGTATGAATGAATATGAGCAGTAGTACTAGCGCTGTAAAATAGCTCGTCGGCGTGCGCTTGATGGTAGTAATATTGCGGGAAGTAAACATGCAAGTAGTAACGCAATGAAGTAGTAACGCAAGAAACAAGAACAAGCATACGATAGCAGTATTTAGGAACAAGGCCTAGGGATTAGACTTTCACTAGTGGACACTCTCAACTTTGATCACATAACAGAATAGATAAATGCATACTCTACACTTTTGTTGGATGATGAACACATTGCGTAGGATTACACGAACCCTCAATGCCGGAGTTAACAAGCTCCACAATTAATGTTCATATTTTAGTAACCTTATAGTGTAAGATAGATCAAAAGACTAAACCAAGTACTAACATAGCATGCACACTCGTCACCTTCATGCATATGTAGGAGGAATAGATCACATTAATATTATCATAGCAATAGTTAACTTCGCAATCTACAAGAGATCATGATCATAGCATAAACCAAGTACTAACACGGTGCACACACTCGTCACCTTTACACACGTGCAGGAGGAATAGAACTACTTTAATAACTTTGCTAGAGTAGCACATAGATAGTAGTGATACAAAACTCATATGAATCTCAATCATGTAAGGCAGCTCATGAGATCATTGTATTGAAGTACATAGGAGAGAGATTAACCACATAGCTACGGCACAGCCCCGAGCCTCGATGGAGAACTACTCCCCTTCATGGGAGCAGCAGCGGTGATGAAGATGGCGGTGGAGATGGCAGCGGTGTCGATGGAGGAGCCTTCCGGGGCACTTCCCCGTCCGGCAGGTGCCGGAACAGAGACTCCTGTCCCCCGCATCTTGGCTTCGCGATGGTGGCGGCTCTGGAAGGTTTCGCGTATCGTGGCTTCCTCCGTAAGGGTTTTCGATGCAGGGGCTTTAAATAGGCGAAGAGGCGGCGCAGGAGGGTCGAAGGGGCGACCACACCATAGGGTGGCGCGGGCCCAGCCCTGGCCGCGCCACCATGTCATCCGGGCCCACGGGGCCCCTCCGGCGGCTCTCGGGTGTTCTGGATGCTTCCGGCAAAATAGGAACCCGGGCGTTGATTTCGTCCAATTCCGAGAATATTTCGTTACTAGGATTTCTGAAACCAAAAACAGCAGAAAACGGAACCGGCACTTCGGCATCTTGTTAATAGGTTAGTTCCGTAAAATGCACGAATATGACATAAAGTGTGCATAAAACATGTAGGTATCATCAATAAAGTAGCATGGAACATAAGAAATTATCGATACGTTGGAGACGTATCAGCATCCCTAAGCTTAGTTCTCGCTCGTCCCGAGCAGGTAAAACGATAACAAAGATAATTTCTGAAGTGACATGCCATCATAATCTTGATCATACTATTTGTAAACATATGTAATGAATGCAGCGATCAAAACAATGGTAATGACATGAGTAAACAACTGAATCATAAAGCAATGACTTTTCATGAATAGCACTTTCAAGACAAGCATCAATAAGTCTTGCATAAGAGTTAACTCATAAAGCAATAATTTAAAGTAAAGGCATTGAAGCAACACAAAGGAAGATTAAGTTTCAGCGGTTGCTTTCAACTTGTAACATGTATATCTCATGGATAATTGTCAGCATAGAGTAATATAACAAATGCAATAAGCAAGTATGTAAGAATCAATGCACAGTTCACACAAGTGTTTGCTTCTTAGGTGGAGGGAGATAGGTAACTGACTCAACAATGAAAGTAAAAGAATGGTCCTTCAAAGAGGAAAGCATCGATTGCTATATTTGTGCTAGAGCTTTTATTTTGAAAACATGAAACAATTTTGTCAACGGTAGTAATAAAGCATATGAGTTATGTAAATTATATCTTACAAGTTGCAAGCCTCATGCATAGTATACTAATAGTGCCCGCACCTCGTCCTACTTAGCTTGGACTACCGGATCTTTGCATGCCATGTTTCAACCAAGTGTCACAAAGGGGTACCTCCATGCCGCCTGTACAAAGGTCTAAGGAGAAAGCTCGCATTTTGGATTTCTCGCTTTTGATTATTCTCAACTTAGACATCCATACCGGGACAACATGGACAATAGATAATGGACTCCTCTTAAATGCATAAGCATGTAGCAATAATTATTATTCTCATATGAGATTGAGGATATATGTCCAAAACTGAAACTTCAACCATGATTCATGGCTTTAGTTAGCGGCCCAATGTTCTTCTCTAACAATTTTGCATGCTCCAACCACTAAAATGATAGATCCTTCGGACAAGACGGACATGCATAGCAACTCACATGATATTCAACAATAGTTGATGGCGTTCCCCGAAGCATGGTTATCGCACAACAAGCAACTTAATAAAAGATAAAGTGCATAAGTACATATTCAATACTACGATAGTTTTTAAGGCTATTTTGTCCCATGAGCTATATATTGCAAAGGTGAATGATGGAATTTTAAAGGTAGCACTCAAGCAATTTACTTTGGAATGGCGAGAGAAATACCATGTAGTAGGTAGGTATGGTGGACACAAATGGCATAGTGGTTGGCTCAAGGATTTGGATGCATGAGAAGTATTCCCTCTCGATACAAGTTTTAGGCTAGCAAGGTTATTTGAAACAAACACAAGGATGAACCGGTGCAGCAAAACTCACATAAAAGACATATTGTAAACATTATAAGACTCTACACCGTCTTCCTTGTTGTTCAAAACTCAATACTAGATATTATCTAGACCTTAGAGAAACCAAATATGCAAATCAAATTTTAGCAAGCTCTATGTATTTCTTCATTAATGGGTGCAAAGCATATGATGCAAGAGCTTAAACATGAGCACAACAATTGCCAAGTATCACATTATCCAAGACATTTTACCAATTACTACATGTAGCATTTTCCAATTCCAACCATATAACAATTTAACGAAGAGGAAACTTCGCCATGAATATTATGAGCTAAGAACACATGTGTTCATACGAACCAGCGGAGCGTGTCTCTCTCCCACACAAGGATGAACTTATTCAGAGAATGAAAATAACAAAACAAAAATAAAAGCACACAGACGCTCCAAGTAAAGTACATAAGATGTGACTGAATAAAAATATAGTTTCAGGGGAGGAACCTGATGATGTTGTCGATGAAGAAGGGGATGCCTTGGGCATCCCCAAGCTTAGACGCTTGAGTCTTCTTAAAATATGCAGGGATGAACCACGGGGGCATCCCCAAGCTTAGAGCTTCCACTCCTCTTGATCATAGTATATCATTCTCCTCTCTTGACCCTTGAAAACTTCCTTCACACCAAACTTCAAGCAAACTCATTAGAGGGTTAGTGCATAATCAAAAATTCACACATTCAGAGGTGACACAATCATTCTTTACACTTCTGGACATTGCATAATGCTACTGGACATTAGTGGATCAAAGTAATAAATCCAACATAGCAAAAGAGGCAATGCGAAATAAAAGGCAGAATCTGTCAAAAACAGAACAGTCCGTAAAGACGAATTTAAAGCTGGCACCAGACTTGCTCAAATGGAAAAACTCAAAACTAATGAAAGTTGCGTACATATCTGAGGATCACGCTCGTAAATTGGCAGATTTTTTCGAATTTTCTACAGAGAACTGTGCCCAGATTCGTGACAGACAGCAATGCTGTTTCTGCGCAGCAATCCCAAATATAACATCAACTTTGACATAGAAACTTTACTTGGCACAACAAAACATGATAATGAGAGGTTGCTACAGTAGTAAACAACTTCCAAGACACAACAAAACAAAAGTGCTGTAGTAAAATAAAACACATGGGTTATCTCCCAAGAAGTTCTTTCTTTATAGCCATTAAGATGGGCTCAGCAGTTTTAATGATGCACTCGCAAGAAATAGAAGTTGAAGCAAAAGAGAGCATCAAGAGGCAAATTCAAAACACATTTAATCCTAACATGCTTCCTATGCATAGGAATCTTGTAAATAAACAAGTTCATGAAGAGCAAAGTAACAAGCATAGGAAGATAAATCAAGTGTAGCTTCAAAAATTTCAGCACATAGAGAGGTGTTTTAGTAACATGAAAAATTTTACAACCATATTTTCCTCTCTCATAATAACTTTCAGTAGCAACATGAGCAAACTCAACAATATAACTATCACATAAAGCATTCTTATCATGAGTCTCATGCATAAAATAATTACTACTCCCAACATAAGCATAGTCATTCTTATTAATTGTAGTGGGAGCGAATTCAACAAAGTAGCTATCAAATATAGGAGGTATATTGTAATCATAATCAAATTTATCCTCCATAACAGGTGGTAACAAAAGACTACTATCATTATAATCATCATAAATAGGAGGCAAAGTATCATCAAAGTAAATTTTCTCCTCAATGCTTGGGGGACTAAAAATATCATGCTCATCAAAACCAGCTTCCCCAAGCTTAGAATTTTCCATATCATTAACAACAATAGTGTTCAAAGCATTCATATTAATATGTTCCATGGGTTTTTTAATTTTCGCATCAAACCATCCATGTCTTAAATCAGGAAATAGAATAAGAAGCTCATTGTTGTCCATTATGCCTAACTAGTGTAAACAAGAAACCAAATGTCACAGTTGCAGAGTCTAAAGGAAATAGCTTCGAGCACACACACAATGGCGCCAGAAAAGTACTGTTACCTGGAACCAGAGTATTAGTGCCTTTACCTTTCCTCCCGGCAACGGCGCCGGAAAAGTACTTGGCGCGCAGTTGACGAGGGAGGAAAAGTGCTTAGTTGCTGGGCTTGCCAATGTGTGAGTGCCGTTTACCTTCCCTCCCCGGCAACGGCGCCAGAAAAGTGCTTGATGTCTACGGGAGCTTCTATTCTTGTAGACAGTGTTGGGCCTCCAAGAGCAGAGGTTTGTAGAACAGCAGCAAGTTTCCCTTAAGTGGATTACCCAAGGTTTATCGAACTCGGGGAGGAAGAGGTCAAAGATATCCCTCTCATGCAACCCCGCAACCACAAAGCAAGAAGTCTCTTGTGTCCCCAACACACCTAATAGGTGCACTAGTTCGGCGAAGAGATAGTGAAATACAAGTGGTATGAATGAATATGAGCAGTAGTACGGCGCGTAAAATAGCTCGCTGGCGTGCAGTTGATGGTAGTAATATTGCGGGAAGTAAACATGCAGTAGTAACGCAGCAGAGTAGTAACGCATAGAAACGAGTAACAAGCGGTGATAGCAGTATTTAGGAACAAGGCCTAGGGATTAGACTTTCACTAGTGGACACTCTCAACTTTGATCACATAACGGAATAGATAAATGCATACTCTACACTTTTGTTGGATGATGAACACATTGCGTAGGATTACACGAACCCTCAATGCCGGAGTTAACAAGCTCCACAATTAATGTTCATATTTTAGTAACCTTATAGTGTAAGATAGATCAAAAGACTAAACCAAGTACTAACATAGCATGCACACTCGTCACCTTCATGCATATGTAGGAGGAATAGATCACATTAATATTATCATAGCAATAGTTAACTTCGCAATCTACAAGAGATCATGATCATAGCATAAACCAAGTACTAACACGGTGCACACACTCGTCACCTTTACACACGTGCGGGAGGAATAGAACTACTTTAATAACTTTGCTAGAGTAGCACATAGATAGTAGTGATACAAAACTCATATGAATCTCAATCATGTAAGGCAGCTCATGAGATCATTGTATTGAAGTACATAGGAGAGAGATTAACCACATAGCTACCGGTACAGCCCCGAGCCTCGATGGAGAACTACTCCCCCTTCATGGGAGCAGCGACGGTGATGAAGATGGCGGTGGAGATGGCAGCGGTGTCGATGGAGGAGCCTTCCGGGGCACTTCCCCGTCCGGCGAGGTGCCGGAACAGAGACTCCTGTCCCCCAGATCTTGGCTTCGCGATGGTGGCGGCTCTGGAAGGTTTCGTGTATCGTGGCTTCCTCCGTAAGGGTTTTCGATGCAGGGGCTTTAAATAGGCGAAGAGGCGGCGCAGGAGGGTCGAAGGGGCGACCACACCATAGGGTGGCGCGGGCCCAGCCCTGGCCGCGCCACCATGTCATCTGGGGCCCACAGGGCCCCCCTCTGGCGGCTCTCGGGTGTTCTGGATGCTTCCGGGCAAAATAGGAACATGGGCGTTGATTTCGTCCAATTCCGAGAATATTTCGTTACTAGGATTTCGAAACCAAAAACAGCGAGAAACGAGAACCGGCACTTCGGCATCTTGTTAATAGGTTAGTTCCAGAAAATGCACGAATATGACATAAAGTGTGCATAAAACATGTAGGTATCATCAACAAAGTAGCATGGAACATAAGAAATTATCGATACGTTGGAGACGTATCAGGGCCTGCCGATGATGGTACCCAGGGTTTATTGAAGGCCCTGGACTCGAAGGATAAGAAGATTCGGAAGCTCAATTAGTGTTAAAGAAAGATAGAGTTGTATTAGAAAATATAGACTTGTAATCTTGCGGGACGGGTACGAAACCCTCCCGGACTCTGTAAACTTGTGTATTACGAAAACCCTCGGCTCCACCTCCTATATAAGGGGGAGTCGAGGGACAAAGAAAGGATCGAATCTATTGTCAACAGAACCTAGTTTTTACAATCAGCGAGTACTTTTCGGCTGAAACCTTCGAGATCTAATTGCCCTCTACTCCTAGCAAAACCCTAGTCTACAATCTGTAGGAATTGACAAGTTAATCCCTTGTCAACAGGGTAATAACACCAAAGTTCAATTTGAACAACTGTAATTCCCCTGAATGCAGTTGATAGAACATTAACATTAAATCATCCTTGATAACATCCCGGAAGGTTTGGTAGAACTCAGCTAGAAAGCCATCAGGTCCTGGAGATTTATTTAACTACCTAAGTTATGTACAACAAAAGATGAAATAATATGCAAACACAGAATAAATTTCTTCCATCAAGATATCGCTTCTTATTCTCGGTAAGCTCCATGTACAAAGCATTATGCATATCGTCTCAACCGGTCGTATATAATAAAAACATCTGGATTATGAAGATACCGTTGAAAACAAAGGTCTTTGCATGGTATCTTTGTCAAAGTATCATTTTTACTAAAGAAAACCTTGTAAAACGTAACTGGCAAGGTTGTACGAAATGTGTGTTCTGTCACGAAGAAGAGACAATAAAACATATTTTCTTCAATTGCCGGTTGCTAGATCTATATGGTCAATCATTCAGATAGGTTCTATCTTGTATCCACCTCGTAATATTGCAATTTTTTAGGCAATTAGCTAAATGGGGTGGATTATAGGTACAAAATGATTATCAGAGTGGGAGATATTGCGGTTGCTTGGTCATTTTGGCTATGTAGAAATGATAAGGTTTTTGATGACAAAAATTCTTCTATTATGCAGGTCATTTACCGGTGTATGGCTTTGCTCCGTTCATGGTCGCCACTTCAACGCTTGGAAGATCGAGACCTCTTTACGGAGGTATCTACACGGTTGGAATACGGCGAAGGAGTTTATTTCCTAACATTGGTGGCTGCATAGCCCCAGGATCGAAGCCAATGGTGCTTCAGACTAGTTGGCTTTTTTCCTTTTTCTTTCACTTTCCTTTTGCTACATACTAGACTATCGAACGGCAGTGTGCATCCTGGTTATGCAGAGGCTGGGTGTAATGCTTAAAAAAGTTGAGTAATAAAGCGCCCTTTATCAAAAAAAAATCAAGATATCGCTTCTAGAAATTTGCAACTTCGTATTCAGTTTGCCAAAACCGACACCATTTGGCTAAAAGTATCACTATTTTGCCAAATATCCTTGGTGTTTAGCTGAAATCATTGGTATTCATATGAATACCTAACAATACCTCTATCGCCGCCCCTGCTTGGAACACTCACAAACAAGAAAATGCATTGGCACGAACCATCAGAACAACAATTGCTAAGCATAAAAAAGCTCAAATACTAACTAGTTATATACTTAAGATGGTCTCTTCATATTTAACTTATGACCTTTAGATCCTCAGAGCAAGGAGGATATTCAGTCCTTGCGCTTGGGAAGGATACGCCTAGGTGCGGCTATCGCTGCTTTCAGAGTCATTATCGAGCTCTTCAGCATTCGCTCGGTGAGAGCTTTCTACATCCAATCTATTTACTTATATCTTCATATATCAGATCCTTGTTCGCAGCTCAAACTTTTTTGTTTTCTGTCTATGATCCCTTACATGCCCCACACCGCGACGGAACCAGAGGCCTTGATGTCTACGGGTGCTTCTATTCTTGTAGACAGTGTTGGGCCTCCAAGAGCAGAGGTTTGTAGAACAGCAGCAAGTTTTCCCTTAAGTGGATCACCCAAGGTTTATCGAACTCAGGGAGGAAGAGGTCAAAGATATCCCTCTCAAGCAACCCCGCAATCACAAAGCAAGAAGTCTCTTGTGTCCCCAACACACCAAATACACTTGTCGGATATATAGGTGCACTAGTTCGGCGAAGAGATAGTAAAACACAGGTGGTATAGATGGTGGTAATATTACGTGAAAGTAAAGATGCAGTAAAACGAGTAAACAAGCGGCGCCGTAAAATAGCTTGCTGGCGTAGGAAGCAATTCTTTGTGATGGAAACAAGGCCTAGGGATCATACTTTCACTAGTGGATACTCTCAACATTGATCACATAATAAATAAGTTCTCTTTCCTTTGTGCTACATATACTCTTGTTAGATGATGAACACCACTAATTGTGTAGGATTACACGAACCCTCAATGCCGGAGTTAACAAGCGCCACAACATTCGATATTCATGTTTAAGTAACCTTAGAGTATAATAGATCTTTGCAAAATAAACCAAGTACTAACATAGCATGCACACTCGTCACCATCACACTACGAAGGAGGCATAGATCACATCAATACTATCATAATGACAATTAACTCCACAATCTACAAGAGATCATGATCATAATCTACGACAAGAACTACACGATGCACACACTGTCACCATTACACCATGCAGGAGGAATAGACTACTTTAATAACATCACATGAGTAGCACATAGATAAATGTGATACAAAACACATTGCAATCATAAAGGGGTATAAATAAGCATTTCACTACGCCATTCATAACAGTGAATAAGTATTCTGTGAAATATAGCCTAAGAGACCCACACGGTGCACACACTGTCACCTTTACACACGTGGGACAAGGAGTCTCCGGAGATCACATAAGTAAAACCCACTTGACTAGCATAATGACATCTAGATTACAAGCATCATCATATGAATCTCAATCATGTAAGGCAGCTCATGAGATTATTGTATTGAAGTACATAGGAGAGAGATGAACCACATAGCTACCGGTACAGCCCCGAGCCTCAATGGAGAACTACTCCCTCCTCATGGGAGCAAGCAGCGTTGATGAAGATGGTGGTGAAGATGGCAGCGGTGTCGATGGAGAAGCCTTCCGGGGCACTTCCCCGTCCCGGCGGCGTGCCGGAACGGAGACTCCTGTCCCCGGATCTTGGCTTCGCGATGGCGGCGGCTCTGGAACTTTTCTCGTACCGTGGCTTATTCCTCTCGTGTTTTAGGTCAGGGACCTTTATATAGGCGAAGAGGCGGAGTCGGAGGGCTGACGAGGCTGCGACACACTAGGGGGGCGCGGGCCCAGCCCTGGCCGCGCCGCCCTATCATCCGGGCCCACCGTGGCTCCCTCCGGTGGCTCTCGGGTGTTCCGGAAGCTTCGTGGAAAAATAGGATGTCGGGCATTGATTTCGTCCGATTCCGAGAATATTTCCTTACTAGGATTTCTGGAACCAAAAACAGCAGAAAACAGGAACTGGCCCTTCGACATCTCGTCAATAGGTTAGTTCCGGAAAACGCATAAATATGACATATAATGTGTATAAAACATGTAGATATCATCAATAAAGTAGCATGGAACATAAGAAATTATAGATACGTTGGAGACGTATCAGGCCTCACATGCTCCAAACCACTCCACCGAGTGCACCTTTACCTAGCTTCGATGACACGAGGGCCTGGGAGGTAGCGAGTCCAGCATCCAACGACGTGGGGCAGGAGAAGGACACGTGAGAAAGTCCCGCATGGGGAATCTCGTGACGGGATGTGTTGTGTGATCATGACTGGGAGATGGGGGTTCTGTTGTGACGGCTCCACGTGTCCTCCCAGGGTCGCTATTGGACAGCATGCTACTCTTGTGGAGATGCGGGTAACCAAAATTTGTGAAACATTTGACAACTCTTATTTACTCCGATAACAATGCATACATTTCACTTTTCGAACCCTAGCATACCACAATCCACAACAAACAAAGAGCCGGCCCATAGGGCAGGCAACCATGGCAACCACCCTAGCCCTGCAATTAGGAGGGCCCAAATAGCTAAGTACTCCATCTGTTTTAAACACTTACTTTAGAATGGAGGTAGTACTTTAGTAATGGAAATGTACTACTACACTTATGCCAAATGTATTACTCCCGCCTATCCATATACTCCCTGTGACCAATACATGCATTTTGGCGACATGTAATATGGATAGGGGGGAGTAATACATTTTGGCGACATATATCTATGTCCGTCCCGCTGGGTGACGGTTTCCGTAACTCTCGCGCGACAGGTTGGCGATTGAGAGGCGATTCCGATCTAGATCTCCGGCGACGATCGGGCACTGGTGATTGGAGTCTAGTTTCAGTCTTGATCAAGTGATTAGTTCTTGTCTTTCTGGTTGACGCATCAACAACTCGATCCAGTTAATTCCCACGTACAAAACCCATCCACCAAAAGCCTTTCGCGAGTTACTAGGGCTCGTGATCGTAAGACACCCACCTAGGTCTGCAGAGCGCTGGAAGGTGGTTGAAGGAAGGGGGTGGATGGAACGGGTGGAAGGTTTGATGAGGGGCCTTAGGCTGATGGAGGCGGAGATGAAGGGGGTGAAGATAGTGGGCGAAGGTTCAAGGAAGTCTGGCCATGAGGAACCGCATGCCATCGGGAAGTTGATGTCTGAAAAACAAGCGCATCCGGGGGCGATCGAAAATGCGCTAGGGCCTCTTTGGTGTCCAATAAGGGGAATTGAGTGCAAAGATATGGGGGAGAACTTGTTTTTATTCACGTTCCGTCAAGCGGGGGGGGGGGGGAGGGAAGAAGAAGGCAGTGGAAAATGGCCCATGGATGTTTGACAACGAACTGTTGGTAATGGAAGAGTTTGACCCGGCAAAAAATCTGGAGGAGTACTAATTTTCTCATATTCCATTATGGATCAGGGTGTATAGGTTGCCTCTGGGGAAGATGAATCTAGATACAGGGATGCGGATTGGGGATATGGTTGGAGAGTATTTAGAGATGGATGGGCTGGAGAATGGAATGGCAATTGGTAAAGGTTTGCGGGTAAAAGTAAGGAAGTGTCTGACTGAACCACTGATGAGAGGCACGATGGTTGAAGTGGATGACATGGGGAAGATGATTTGGTGTCCAATGGAGTACGAATATCTACCTAATTTTTGCTTTATATGTGGTATTATAGGACACATAGATAAAAGTTGTTCGATCAGTCTGAAGAGAGGAGAAGAGCCACAGTTTGGGAAGTGGCTCAAATGGGTGCCGCCAAAGAAGATAAACCCTTTTGGGGCACAACGAAGCTGGATTGACAATAGAGGGAAAAGAGACTTTTTGTATAATACCAGTGAGAGTAAACAGAGGAGTGATGCTGTGTCATGGCGCAAGAATACAAGTGGTAGTCTGAGTGGCGGAAAAGAGACCGCAAGTCCATTGAAGTTAACGATGAATGAAGGGGAAGAGGGACAAGAGGGAGTCCATGTGAAAGGAGTAAAGAATAATGTTACCAAAAATCTGAGCCTAGAGATACCAGAAGGACAGGGAAAGAAGGGTGATGAGAAACACGATCAGAAGGCAAAAGAGCAAATTGTCAATGAGGAAGGAGGAGAAATGTTAGTAGGTGTGGAGGGAACGCATGGGCTTGTGTTAACGGGAGAGCCAATAATTGATGGAAGGAATGAAAATGTGAAGGTGGATGGCAGTGAGAGAAATGGAGGGGGGGAAGATGTCACAGAATAAAAGCAAGAGGTTCAAAAGGATTAACCGAGAAGATGTCGCTGGGATGGATGAGAAAGTTAGTGAGAAGGTTGGTATGAAGGAAAAGAAGAGGAGAGCTGATAATATGGAAATAGATGAAGAGGATGTCGCGAAGAAAAACAAGATACCAAAGAGGGTTGTTGTTGGTGATGATGTGAGCTTGAACAAGATGAACGCGGGGCTGTCGGAACAGGCCTGCGCGAACCAATGAAGCTTGCAGGATGGAATGGCCGGGGGTTGGGGAATGACCCGGCCATTCGAGGGCTTCTTAATTTTAAGAAGCAGGTGGACCCCGATGTCTTGTTTATTTGCGAGACAAAAATGAAGGAAGAGAAGATTGAATGGTTAAGGTGGAAACTTGGAATGCCCAACATGATTGGTAAAAGATTGTGAGGGCCAGAGCGGTGGTTTGGTGATGTTTTGGAAAAACGGAATTGACGTGAAGCTCACAGGCTTTGTAACTCGCTATCACATTGATACTGAGATCACGGAGGCGGATGGTTTTGTATGGAGATTTACCGGTATTTACGGGGAACCGAAGACAGAGTTGCGGGAGAATACATGGAGACTGATGAGGACTTTAAAGCACCAGAATAACAAGCCCTGGATGTGTGTTGGGGATTTTAACAAGGTTCTGCACTCGTGGGAGAAGGAAGGTGGGGTTCCTAAGGCGCAGGTGCAAATGGACTGATTCAAGGCTGTGCTAGAGGACTGTGAGCTGGATGATTTGGGCTTCGTGGGTGATCCTTTTACCTGGCGAAATAACAGCCACACAACCGAGAATTACATAAGAGAGAGATTAGACAGGGCGGTGGCGACAATATCTTGGCGGATGCGGTTTCCAGGTTTCAAGGTAACAAATGGAGACCATTACCATTCTGATCATCGTCCTGTCATCATTGATACACACGGTACAGTGAATAGCAGAAGGGTCTCGAATAGAGGTCATTCACCTCGTTTTGAAGCAAGATTGCTAGAGGAAGAGGAGTGCAGAGAAATTGTGGAGAATGGATGGGAGAGGGAGGTGGCTGGCAGTAATAAAGGTGTCATGGGGGCACTCAAAGGGGTGTTGGGAGAGCTGGCTGATTGGAGCAGGAATGTCCTCGGGGACCTAGAAAAAAGAATAAAAAAATTAAAACAAGAATTGGAGGAATGGAGAAGGAAGGACATTAGTCAGGTGCATAAGGAGGAAGTGCTTCGGTTTAAATTGAGCAAATTAGAAGATCAAAAGGAAATCTATTGGAAGCAAAGAGCGCATGCTGATTGGATGAAGGATGGGGATCGCAACACAAAATATTTCCATTCGTATGCTTCAGAAAGGAGGAAGATGAACCGAATTACAAAACTGAAGAAGGAGGATGGTGTAGTGGTGGAGGATGAGGAGGCCATAAAAGAGGTGGTAACTAACTATTTCTCAAAGCTTTTTACCTCTTCTACAGGTACACGGATGAATGAACTTTTGGATCGCATTGATTCGAGAGTGACTCCGGAAATGAATGAAATTCTATGTTGTCAATTTACTGGAGCAGAGGTGGTTGAGGCTATGAATAGCATCGGAGATATGAGGCACCTGGACCGGATGGTATGCATGCCCTTTTTTATAAAAAAATTTGGGACATTGTGGGAGAAAAGATCATAGAGGAGGTTCTTAATGTTCTGAATGGTGGGCCAATGCCGAGTGAGTGGAATTATTCTTGCATTGTTCTAATTCCAAAAACACAGAAGCCAGAGAGCATGAACGACCTGAGGCCAATTAGCTTGTGTAATGTTGTTTATAAACTTATATCTAAAATCCTAGCAAACAGGCTCAAGTTAATTCTCCCAGAGATCATATCCCCGAATCAGAGTGCATTTGTCCCTGGGCGTTTAATCACTAATAATATTTTTTTGGCATATGAGTGCATGATGTCTACGGGTGCTTCTATTCTTGTAGACAGTGTTGGGCCTCCAAGAGCAGAGGTTTGTAGAACAGCAGCAAGTTTCCCTTAAGTGGATTACCCAAGGTTTATCGAACTCAGGGAGGAAGAGGTCAAAGATATCCCTCTCAAGCAACCCCTGCAACCACAAAGCAAGAAGTCTCTTGTGTCCCCAACACACCTAATAGGTGCACTAGTTCGGCGAAGAGATAGTGAAATACAAGTGGTATGAATGAATATGAGCAGTAGTATGGCGCCAGAAAAGTGCTTGGCGCGTAGTTGACGATAGTAATATTGTAGGAAGTAAACATGCAGTAGTAACGCAGCAGTAGTAACGCAGTAAAACAGTAACAAGCAGTGATAGCAGTATTTAGGAACAAGGCCTAGGGATTAGACTTTCACTAGTGGACACTCTCAACATTGATCACATAACAGAATAGATAAATGCATACTCTACACTTTTGTTGGATGATGAACACATTGCGTAGGATTACACGAACCCTCAATGCCGGAGTTAACAAGCTCCACAATAATGCTCATATTTTAGTAACCTTTAGTGTAAGATAGATCAAAAGACTAAACCAAGTACTAGCATAGCATGCACACTCGTCACCTTCATGCATATGTAGGAGGAATAGATCACATCAATATTATCATAGCAATAGTTAACTTCGCAATCTACAAGAGATCATGATCATAGCATAAACCAAGTACTAACACGGTGCACACACTGTCACCTTTACACACGTGCAGGAGGAATAGAACTACTTTAATAACTTTGCTAGAGTAGCACATAGATAAATTGTGATACAAACACATTGCAATCATAAAGAGATATAAATAAGCACCTCACTATGCCATTCAACAGGTGAATAAGTATTCTGTGAAATATAGCCTAAGAGACCCACACGGTGCACACACTCGTCACCTTTACACACGTGGGACAAGGAGTCTCCGGAGATCACATAGGTAAAACCCACTTGACTAGCATAATGACATCTAGATTACAAGCATCATCATATGAATCTCAATCATGTAAGGCAGCTCATGAGATTATTGTATTGAAGTACATAGGAGAGAGATGAACCACATAGCTACCGGTACAGCCCCGAGCCTCGATGGAGAACTACTCCCTCCTCATGGGAGCAGCAGCGTTGATGAAGATGGCGGTGGAGATGGCAGCGGTGTCGATGGAGGAGCCTTCCGGGGCACTTCCCCGTCCGGCAGGTGCCGGAACGGAGACTCCTGTCCCCCGGATCTTGGCTTCGCGATGGTGGCGGCTCTGGAAGGTTTCTCGTATCGTGGCTCCCTCCCTAAGGGTTTTCGATGCGGGGGCTTTAAATAGGCGAAAGGGCAGCGTCGGAGGGTCGAAGGGGCGACCACACCATAGGGTGGCGCGGCCAGGGCCTGGGCCGCGCCACCATGTCATCTGGGCCCACCAGGGCCCCCCTCTGGCGGCTCTCGGGTGTTCTGGATGCTTCCGGGCAAAATAGGAACCTGGGAGGTGATTTCGTCCGATTCCGAGAATATTTCGTTACTAGGATTTCGAAACCAAAAACAGCGAGAAAACGAGAACCGGCACTTCGGCATCTTGTTAATAGGTTAGTTCCGTAAAATGCGTAAATACGACATATAATGTGCATAAAACATGTAGGTATCATCAATAAAGTAGCATGGAACATAAGAAATTATCGATACGTTGGAGACGTATCAGCATCCCCAAGCTTAGTTCTCGCTCGTCCCGAGCGAGTAAAACGATAACAAAGATAATTTCTTAAGTGACATGCCATCATAATCTTGATCATACTATTTGTAAACATATGTAATGAATGCAGCGATCAAAACAATGGTAATGACATGAGTAAACAAGTGAATCATAAAGCAATGACTTTTCATGAATAGCACTTTCAAGACAGGCATCAATAAGTCTTGCATAAGAGTTAACTCATAAAGCAATAAATCAAAGTAAAGGTGTTGAAGCAACACAAAGGAAGATTAAGTTTCAGCGGTTGCTTTCAACTTGTAACATGTATATCTCATGGATAATTGTCAGCATAGAGTAATATAACAAATGCAATAAGCAAGTATGTAAGAATCAATGCACAGTTCACACAAGTGTTTGCTTCTTGAGGTAGAGAGAAATAGGTGAACTGACTCAACAATAAAAGTAAAAGAATGGTCCTTCAAAGAGGAAAGCATCGATTGCTGTATTTGTGCTAGAGCTTTTATTTTGAAAACATGAAACAATTTTGTCAACGGTAGTAATAAAGCATATGAGTTATGTAAATTATATCTTACAAGTTGCAAGCCTCATGCATAGTATACTAATAGTGCCCGCACCTTGTCCTACTTAGCTTGGACTACCGGATCTTTGCATGCCATGTTTCAACCAAGTGTCACAAAGGGGTACCTCCATGCCGCCTGTACAGAAGGTCTAAGGAGAAAGCTCGCATTTTGGATTTCTCGCTTTTGATTATTCTCAACTTAGACATCCATACCGGGACAACATGGACAACAGATAATGGACTCCTCTTAAATGCATAAGCATGTAGCAACAATTATTATTCTCATATGAGATTGAGGATATATGTCCAAAACTGAAACTTCAACCATGATTCATGGCTTTAGTTAGCGGCCCAATGTTCTTCTCTAACAATTTTGCATGCTCCAATCATTAAGGTGATAGATCCTTCAGACAAGACGGACATGCATAGCAACTCACATGATATTCAACAATAGTTGATGGCGTTCCCCAGAAGCATGGTTATCGCACAACAAGCAACTTAATAAAAGATAAAGTGCATAAGTACATATTCAATACTACGATAGTTTTTAAGGCTATTTTGTCCCATGAGCTATATATTGCAAAGGCGAATGATGGAATTTTAAAGGTAGCACTCAAGCAATTTACTTTGGAATGGCGGAGAAATACCATGTAGTAGGTAGGTATGGTGGACACAAATGGCATAGTGGTTGGCTCAAGGATTTTGGATGCATGAGAAGTATTCCCTCTCGATACAAGGTTTAGGCTAGCAAGGTTATTTGAAGCAAACTCAAGGATGAACCGGTGCAGCAAAACTCACATAAAAGACATATTGTAAACATTATAAGACTCCACACCGTCTTCCTTGTTGTTCAAAACTCAATACTAGATATTATCTAGACCTTAGAGAGACCAAATATGCAAATCAAATTTTAGCAAGCTCTATGTATTTCTTCATTAATAGGTGCAAATTATATGATGCAAGAGCTTAAACATGAGCACAACAATTGCCAAGTATCACATTATCCAAGACATTTTACCAATTACTACATGTAGCATTTTTCCAATTCCAACCATATAACAATTTAACGAAGAGGAAACTTCACCATGAATATTATGAGCTAAGAACACATGTGTTCATACGAACCAGCGGAGCGTGTCTCTCTCCCACACAAGGATGAACTTATTCAGAGAATGAAAATAACAAAACGAAAATAAAAGCACACACAGACGCTCCAAGTAAAGTACATAAGATGTGACTGAATAAAAATATAGTTTCAGGGGAGGAACCTGATGATGTTGTCGATGAAGAAGGGGATGCCTTGGGCATCCCCAAGCTTAGACGCTTGAGTCTTCTTAAAATATGCAGGGGTGAACCAGGGGGCATCCCCAAGCTTAGAGCTTTCACTCCTCTTGATCATAGTATATCATACTCCTCTCTTGACCCTTGAAAACTTCCTTCACACCAAACTTCAAGCAAACTCATTAGAGGGTTAGTGCATCATCAAAAATTCACATGTTCAGAGGTGACACAAACATTCTTTTCACTTCTGGACATTGCACAAAACTTCTGAAAGTTAATGGAACAAAGAAACTCATTCAACTTAACAAAAGCGGCAATGCGAAATAAAAGGCAGAATCTGTCAAAAACAGAACAGTCCGTAAAGACGAATTTAAAGCTGGCACCAGACTTGCTCAAATGGAAAAACTCAAAACTAATGAAAGTTGCGTACATATCTGAGGATCACGCTCGTAAATTGGCAGATTTTTTCGAATTTTCTACAGAGAACTGTGCCCAGATTCGCGACAGACAGAAATGCTGTTTCTGCGCAGCGATCCCAAATATAACGTCAACTTTGACATAGAAACTTTACTTGGCACAAAAACATGATAAGGAGAGGTTGCTACAGTAGTAAACAACTTCCAAGACATAAATATAAAACAAAGTACTGTAGTAAAAAAACACATGGGTTATCTCCCAAGAAGTTCTTTCTTTATAGCCATTAAGATGGGCTCAGCAGTTTTAATGATGCACTCGCAAGAAATAGAAGTTGAAGCAAAAGAGAGCATCAAGAGGCAAATTCAAAACACATTTAAGTCTAACATGCTTCCTATGCATAGGAATCTTGTAAATAAACAAGTTCAGGAAGAGCAAAGTAACAAGCATAGGAAGATAAAACAAGTGTAGCTTCAAAAATTTCAGCACATAGAGAGGTGTTTTAGTAACATGAAAATTTTTACAACCATATTTTCCTCTCTCATAATAACTTTCAGTAGCATCATGAGCAAACTCAACAATATAACTATCACATAAAGCATTCTTATCATGAGTCTCATGCATAAAATTATTATTACTCCCAACATAAGCATAATCAGTTTTATTAGTTGTAGTGGGAGCAAATTCAACAAAGTAGCTATCAAATATAGGAGGTATATTGTAATCATAATCAAATTTATCCTCCATAACAGGTGGTAACAAAAGACTACTATCATTATAATCATCATAAATGGGAGGCAAAGTATCATCAAAGTAAATTTTCTCCTCAATGCTTGGGGGACTAAAAATATCATGCTCATCAAAGCCAGCTTCCCCAAGCTTAGAATTTTCCATAGCATTAGCAACAATGGTGTTCAAAGCATTCATAGTAACAACATTCCCATTAGCATGCATATAAAGTTCCATGGGTTTCTTAATTCTTTCTTCAAACACATCATGTCCTAATTCAAGATAAAGTTCATAAAGATCTCTCATATTTTTGTTGTTTTCCATTATGCCTAACTAGTGTAAACAAGAAACCAAATGTCGCAATTGCAGAGTCTAAAGGAAATAGCTTCGAGCACACACACAATGGCGCCAGAAAAGTACTTTACCTGGGACCGAAGTATGAGAGCCTTTTACCTTTCCTCCCCGGCAACGGCGCCAGAAAAGTGCTTGATGTCTACGGGTGCTTCTATTCTTGTAGACAGTGTTGGGCCTCCAAGAGCAGAGGTTTGTAGAACAGCAGACAAGTTTCCTTAAGTGGATTACCCAAGGTTTATCGAACTCGGGGAGGAAGAGGTCAAAGATATCCCTCTCAAGCAACCCCGCAACCACAAAGCAAGAAGTCTCTTGTGTCCCCAACACACCTAATAGGTGCACTAGTTCGGCGAAGAGATAGTGAAATACAAGTGGTATGAATGAATATGAGCGGTAGTATGGCGCTGAGAAAAGTGCTTGGCGCGTAGTTGACGATAGTAATATTGTAGGAAGTAAACATGCAGTAGTAACGCAGCGATAGTAACGCAATAAAACAAGAATAAGCAAGTGATAGCAGTATTTAGGAACAAGGCCTAGGGATTAGACTTTCACTAGTGGACACTCTCAACATTGATCACATAACAGAATAGATAAATGCATACTCTACACTTTTGTTGGATGATGAACACATTGCGTAGGATTACACGAACCCTCAATGCCGGAGTTAACAAGCTCCACAATAATGCTCATATTTTAGTAACCTTTAGTGTAAGATAGATCAAAAGACTAAACCAAGTACTAGCATAGCATGCACACTCGTCACCTTCATGCATATGTAGGAGGAATAGATCACATCAATATTATCATAGCAATAGTTAACTTCGCAATCTACAAGAGATCATGATCATAGCATAAACCAAGTACTAACACGGTGCACACACTCGTCACCTTTACACACGTGCGAGGAGGAATAGAACTACTTTAATAACTTTGCTAGAGTAGCACATAGATAAATTGTGATACAAACACATTGCAATCATAAAGAGATATAAATAAGCACCTCACTATGCCATTCAACAGTGAATAAGTATTCGTGAAATATAGCCTAAGAGACCCACACGGTGCACACACTCGTCACCTTTACACACGTGGGACAAGGAGTCTCCGGAGATCACATAGGTAAAACCCACTTGACTAGCATAATGACATCTAGATTACAAGCATCATCATATGAATCTCAATCATGTAAGGCAGCTCATGAGATTATTGTATTGAAGTACATAGGAGAGAGATGAACCACATAGCTACCGGTACAGCCCCGAGCCTCGATGGAGAACTACTCCCTCCTCATGGGAGCAGCAGCGTTGATGAAGATGGCGGTGGAGATGGCAGCGGTGTCGATGGAGGAGCCTTCCGGGGGCACTTCCCCGTCCCGGCGGCGTGCCGGAACAGAGACTCCTGTCCCCCAGATCTTGGCTTCGCGATGGTGGCGGCTCTGGAAGGTTTCTCGTATCGTGGCTCCCTCCCTAAGGGTTTTCGATGCAGGGGCTTTATATAGGCGAAGAGGCGGCGCAGGAGGGTCGAAGGGGCGACCACACCATAGGGTGGCGCGGCCAGGGCCTGGGCCGCGCCACCATGTCATCTGGGCCCACCAGGGCCCCCCTCTGGCGGCTCTCGGGTGTTCTGGATGCTTCCGGGCAAAATAGGAACCTGGGAGGTGATTTCGTCCGATTCCGAGAATATTTCGTTACTAGGATTTCGAAACCAAAAACAGCAGAAAACGAGAACGGCACTTCGGCATCTTGTTAATAGGTTAGTTCCAGAAAATGCGTAAATACGACATATAATGTGCATAAAACATGTAGGTATCATCAATAAAGTAGCATGGAACATAAGAAATTATCGATATGTTGGAGACGTATCAATGCACACATTTTATGAAGAGTAGGAAGAAGGGAAAGGAAGGGTATGCAGCAGGAAAGCTTGATATGAGCAAGGCATACGATCGTGTCGAATGGTATTTTGTGGAGAGCATGATGCGGAAGCTAGGTTTTGATGAGAGATGGATAAATTGGATTATGTTGTGCGTGAAGTCAGTTAACTACCAAGTGCGGGTGAATGGATCTTTGACAGGCATGTTTACTCCGAAATGGGGACTGCGCCAAGGCGATCCATTGTCACCATACTTGTTCCTACTGTGCGCAGAAGGTTTTTCATCATCACTAAATAAAGCAGAGGAGGAGGGCGTGCTGGAAGGCATTCGAATTTGTAATGGTGCCCCAAGTTTAAACCATCTTTTGTAAGCGGACGACTCGTTGGTGCTTATCAAAGCTACTCGTGAGAGTGCCAAGTCCCTGCAACAAGTGCTACAACTTTATGAGGTGAGGTGTGCTCGGGGCAAACCGTCAACTTCGACAAATCTTCTGTGATGTTTAGTGAAAACACAAAAAATATTCATCGACAACATGTGTTGACTGAGTTGAACATCAGAGCTGAAGCAAAAACAGAGAAATACTTGGGGTTACCGGTCTATGTGGGCAGATCAAGATCCAAAACGTTTGCATACTTGAAAGATAGAATTTGGAAAAAGATTCAAGGTTGGAAGGAGAAAATGTTGTCCAAGGCAGGGAAAGACATTTTAATTAAAGCATGTGCTCAGGCAATTCACACCTTTGCAATGTCATGTTTTGATTTAACAAAAACATTATGCGATGAGATGAGTATGATGATATGTAGATATTGGTGGGCGCAGCAAGATAAGGAAAATAAAGTGCATTGGCTTAGGTGGGAGATTCTTTCAAAACGGAAGAGTGAAGGAGGTCTAGGCTTTCGAGATCTCTATGGGTGTAACATGGCGATGTTGGCAAGGCAAGGATGGAGAATGCTCAACAATAATGATTCACTTTGTGCTCAAGTTCTTAAGAAGAGATGCTTCCCAGACACTTCTATTTTGGAGGCACGGCCTATGAGTGGTATATCATACTCCTGGAGAGGTATCCTAAAGGGGATTAAACTGCTGAAGGAGGGCCTAATTTGGCGTGTTGGTGATGGAAAAAACAGAAATATATGGACTGATCCGTGGCTTGTGAGAGATGGTGGCCGAAAACCCGTCACACCAAGGAGACAATGATTATTAACAAAGGTAAATGAGCTTATTGACCCTCATACTGGACAATGGGATGAAGCTCTTGTGCATGATACATTCTGGGAGATGGATGTGACAATTATCCTAGCTACCCCTATCCGAGAGGATTTTGAGGACCACCCGGCATGGCATTATGACACTAAAGGAATTTTTTCGGTGAAGTCAGCCTATAGAGTATATATGAATATACGAGATGCTGGGGTAAGTTCATCATCTTTGCAAGCAGAAGAGAGAACCGATTGGAAGAAAATTTGGGATATGCCGTGTCTTCCCAAGATAAAGCAATTTGTGTGGAGATTAGCACACAATAGTCTACCAATGATGACTTGCATTAAACGACGTGGAATAGAGTGTGACACACGGTGTCCATGTTGCATCAGATTGGATGAAGATGGTGCACACCTTTTTCTGAAATGCAAGGAAATGGAGGAGCAAATGGAGGAGCTTTGGGAGAAGATTGGTATGCAAGAGATACGTGAGCGCATGTGCAGGTTTGAGACTGCACAGTCGGTGGTACAGGAGATCCTTTCTCTTAATGATGAGCAGAAAATTCTGATTGTATGCATGCTTTGGCAGTGGTGGCAGCGCAGAAAAAAGAAGAATAGCGAAGGGAGATGTGTACCAACTGACCAGGTGCTAAGGCAAGCCAGGTATTGGGCAGCAGAATCCTTGCAATCCTGTCAGAAGAAAGGAGAAGGAACATCACCAAAACTGAAACAATCCTGGCAGAAGCCTAGCGGAGAAGTCCTAAAAATAAACATTGATGGAGCTTTTCAGGCTGATACACACCAGGGAGGCTGGGGTTTCATTGTGCGGGATGAGAAGGGTGTGGCTAGAGGCTCAGGTGCAGGAGCGGTACATTATGCAAACATCGCCTTGCAGATGGAGGGCCAGGCATGTGCAGAAGCAGTGAATGCCGCGATCGAATGGGGTATGGAAAGGATTGTCCTGGAGACTGACTCGTCTATATTGGCCTGTGCGGTGCAAGGCACAGACTATGACTTGTCGCCTGAAGGTGTTATATTTTGAGATATACGTGCCTCGCTTCGTCTAAATTTCATCTCCGTCGAGGTGGCCCATGTGCCACCAATATGTAACGTTGCCGCTCATCTTTTAGCTGCTTTTGGTGCAAATCAGCACGAGTTTCGGCTGTTATGGCCGGATGTTGTACTTGACGATGTAAACGTTGTGGTGGCCAGCAAGTCTGCTGAGCTTAATTAATGGAATCATGGTGTTCCTGGTCAAAAAAAGTATATATATCTATTAAAATACTAAAATAATTTGAAAGAGAAACTCCACAACAGAAACCAAATATTTTTCGAAATGGGAAGCATTTCCCCGGCCTGTGCATCAATTGATGCACACACCCTTCTTTATTACAGAGTTTAAAAGTTTACAGTTTACATCTCACGGATCACACATGGTGCGCATAAAAATCAACCAGCGGAATAAATGCAAAACAAGTCGCATATGCATCTTGTATTCATCTAGAAGCCGACAGCCACCCTGGCTGTAGATAGCTCATGCAACCGTCTCCAGACGGGTGCACCCAGAATACATATATGCTTGTTGCTCCTCCGGCAGAAGAAAGACCACTCGTGGATCCAATGAGTAGCCATACGTATAACCTATAGGAAATGAGCAGTTCCACTTTTGTTAAAAATAATATCGTTTCTACAGTTCCATAAATCCCACACTAATTAAACTCAAATCCGTGCCTTGGTGTCTCTATCAATCCCATTCAACCAATTTCCAACACATTCGTACAATTTTGAAAATGAAATGAACTACTCTCCAAACAAAACAAGCAAAGGGATAGTGAAAGAATAAATGGTTAATACTTATCGGCGTCACCTAAAGCACATTTCTTGTTGTCACGTAGCAGCAAGAAATATCTGATCCGCTCTAAAGAGTTTCGTTAAGTTATTAGTCTCTTGCGGATGTAGATGGTAACAGTTGTTGCACTCTATGTTAACTATTTTCTTTATTTTAAGTTTGTGCGTGACTTTTTATTTGAGAAAATGGCAGCATTTGTATACACTAGAAGATACCAAGCAATAAACCTATCAAATCAAATCGTGTGTATGCATGAGTAGTACAATCAACCATATTTTAGTTTTGTTGGTGATTAGCACAAGCTATACTATCTCAGTATACTAAATAGAGGGTATGTTTGTTATTATACACTATATAATTTTCAATCAGTTTAGCACCCTTCATAATG
This sequence comes from Lolium rigidum, assembly GCF_022539505.1. Classification (NCBI taxonomy): domain Eukaryota; kingdom Viridiplantae; phylum Streptophyta; class Magnoliopsida; order Poales; family Poaceae; genus Lolium; species Lolium rigidum. The sequence goes on along the minus strand of NC_061509.1, from coordinate 23,304,347 downwards.
ATTTGAGCATTATACACTATATAATTTTCAATCAGTTTAGCACCCTTCATAATGATTTGAGCACTGTAGATGTACAAATTATCCACTTCTTTATCCAGTCATTGCCTGACACGCAGCCATTTTTTTCTAGCTTCAATCGTTTGTTCACTTCTTTTGCATCTTTCATTTTTTTTTAGCCGGAAGGGTGACCGGCTACCGGTTGCTTGCCCGTCTCTCCTGTTAGTATGGCATTCCACTATGTTTGGTTATTTATTACTCTTTTCACCGCTTTGACCGAACAGTTGAGAAGTAGAACCATCCCGAACGCCACGCGCCGCTCAAAGTTCTGTATGCTGCGTGAGGCGGCACCGTCAACACTTTCTATGGATCCCAGCCGGGCACAACGACGGAGAAGATGGCAGCGTCCGTGCTGCTGGCGACCCCTCGGTTCAGTGTGTGAAAGCGGCCACCAATGGCGGATGACCGCGGCGGCAGGGAGCGGCAACGACGTAGCTGGGGAGTGGAGGGGTCGGAAGAAGTAGTCGGCGTCGTGAATTTCCAATTGATGTACATCGCGGGCAACGCGGAGGGATTACAGGAGCTCCTCGACGCCGGCACCGACCCCAACTTCCCCGACTTCGACGGCCGCATGGCGATGCATATCCGTGCCTAACTGCTTTGGTCCCATCGCCGGTCCGTACGCCTCTAGCAAGGAGGAGGTCCTCAGTTCCTCACCGTCGCGTGCACAGGCGAGGGGCTGCCGTTTGTGGGAGCAAGATCGAGCTGTGCGATGGCGGACCACGACGGGCTCCTTGACGGCGTGACGGGCCTCCAGGACGTACTTCGCGTTGGAATCTCCAAGGCGGCTGGTTGAGGATTCGTCCGCGTGCTTTCGTGGACACCTTCTATTGATTTATTTTTCCGTGATGCTGATTCCCAATTTCCCTAAAGCTCCGCACCCTTGGAGAGGCGATCCCCTTCATGTTCACGCTGGCTGTGGTAGGTCTCCTTCTTTGTGCTGGTGAGTGCTGCTACTCGGTTGAAGTAAAGACGCATCTAGATTGAAGTGAAGCGACGATGTTTTCTATTTCTATTGTTTATGGGTAGATTGATCTTTTGTAGATTGCCCTGCTACTGATCGATGCCATGAATGATTGGCGTTCCTCTCATTGCCAGCAGGTTGCGATTGACTCTGTTTTTTGTGCTCCATCTCGCTTTGAAGAGGTACTCAGATGAATGGTGGTGTTATTCTTCTGAGGGAAATATAAATGGTGGTGTTGGCCTGTTGGTGGTCTTATAATTCGTGCGGCATTACGACCGACTAATGTTCTTTTGATCTAGACATGTGGTAGTTGTTGTTCCTACCTCAGATGGAGCTTGCCGACATCAACTAACAAATTGGAGCACACCAGCGAAGTAAAGAGGCTGGTTGTAAGTGCTCACTTCTCAAGCTGTCCCCCTTCTCAACACGAAGTAGTAAGTATCAACAAGACTATTTGGGCACTGCATGGGAAGGTGAGTACAATATCATAAATTGTGTTATTCTTCCCACTTTGCTGAATAATTTATATTCATAAATTGTTATTTCAGCACGAGATTAACTGTTGTGTATAAGTGTATAGAAATCAATTGCCTCTTTATCATCTTGGAGAATGATTTGTATTTTGTAGTCTTCTTCTTTGCGACAACACTTATGAAAAGGGGTTCTTTTGAGTACATTTTAACGTGTCATTGAAGCTCGGTGGTATTTGCTGCAGCTCCTTTGGATGCCATTTGAATTTCTTTTGTGATTTGTAAAATATTTTAATCAATGCACTGTCATACATATGGTTGAGGCTCACTTCCAAATAGTCTATTCTCCAATTTTTTTAGATGAGTCCAACTTCTTGATTTAGTTACCAGCGGTTGCATCGATATTCCCAACAAACGTGAGGTGAGCTCTGGCATCTTCTTAGCTTTTTTCATTTAAGGTTTGAAAGAGTTTGTCGATTGCAGAACAGGTACGTACCTAATGTGCACGTGTAATTTCAAAGAATTTCAGCGATTACAGTGCATATTAACTTCTTATCCACTAGCTTAGTCTGAAAATCAAAAGCACGAAAATAGTTAATTTTTTGTTCCCGATGACCACAGAAACTGTATTTTCATTTCAACGTTAGCAGAGCGAGGTATTCATCATATAAAACATGTACAAAAATATATTTTTAACATTATATTTAACTTCAATATTTTGTTTCAACCACTTGACTGAGAAATAAGTAACTCAAGTTCTGGAGATTCTTCATTTCGTATCAAAAGGAGAGTTTTGATTTTCCTGCAAACTTTCCTGCTACCCTTGCAACTCTGTCTAGGAAGAACATGAGGGACGCAATACTGACCCTGAATGCAGAACCAGCAAGTATTGTTTATGTATTCTATATGTTATGAAGTGCTCTAATTTCCTATGGAATTATATTACTATCCTAATATCTGTTTTTTTTTTTTACTTTCCGGTTACCGTTTCATCCATGGACAAGCTTAGGATGGGAGGATGTCTCCAGCGGACTGCCTACTTCTTTGCATTAATTGGTGTATGTCTTTGATTTTCCCTGTAGTCTTGAATAGTTTTGACCAACACCTGGTTAGTTGAGCAGGTGATTTGCTGGGGAATGTTCTTATCCCAGGATATGCTAGCCTACTTTTGGATAAGGAGAACACAGATGGCACGGGTAACATAACATGCACACACTCTGAAATGCATATTACTAGGTCATTCTATGTTGTACAATTTAGTACCTTCCTCTTTACCAGCTTAGTGAATGCTTTGTGCTAAGACATTTATAGCTTGCGGTAAAATAGTCAGAATTAGGAAGATGCACTTGAAATCATGGCCACTGTTATCCATAGAAAGTAAGAATAAAAGAAAGGCCAAATTCCGCCTCCAGCTGGGAGTGGTAAGCTTGAGTGTCTTGAAACAAATGTCATGCAAAGCCTCATTGTCAAGAACCATGCACTCATCCGCATTCTCAACCAACTGACTGACTGAAAGAGTGACATTGTAGGTCTCAGCCACAGTATCAGACACTTTCGGTGAGGGGAAAGCAGATAGCGTTAGCATCATGCGTGCAGCCTTGCTACTTCTTCGATATAAAAAAGTGTCCCCATGCTAGATCCGGTACCAGGAGTTCAGCACCAAGAGAGTGGTATACTTGGAAACCTGAAAGCACAAGATACTGCAAGTTATGTGTACTCTCCTAAATCCTCTGTTTTAGTTTTAACTGAATTTTATTGCGAATAAATGAAAGAAGATCTGACTTTACATGTTTTGACTCTTTGTCTCCACCGGTTTATAATTTGTTTATCTACAATCTTGCACAGTACATACTAGAACACAAAAATGTTAGTTTATCTTTAGAATATATGTGGCCCGCCACTGTAAATGCGATTATTTTTTATCATTCATGCCACTGATATGTAGTTCAACATTTAGTACCCTGCCTTACTACTCTAACATTTAGTAACCCTCCTCCTGTCTTTCTACTCAAACTACTTTAACCCGCCTCCTGGTTTACCATATGTTTCAACATTTACAGCTTAAATTAGTGTTTCTATCGTTCATGCCATTGATATATAGTTCTTGCAGTATAACTGAAGAGGCACGCAATTTTTTTTTGCATGGACCTTACCATAGCCACTACTTGCAAGCAAAGATTTGATTGGCCATATTCCATCTTTATTTGAGGTATGTGTTGTGTCAGTTATATAATGTTTATGTTTCATGTATACACTACAACTTCATAGCGACTAAAGCACCTCTCAAGTGTGAGACATTTTTTGTTCATGTGCATTCTTCTTTATTTGTTCTGTTAGCTTACACTAGATACATTTTTTATATTTTTTGCTTTCAGTTGTTTCTGTCATATTGTGTCATATTGTGCAGACGAGGTGAAAATGGGAAGACATCCAAGATACATGCCTTCTCATTGCTTTGATTTCTATTCAGTGTATATGAATGTTTTTTTATTCAACTTTTGCAACTCGGTCATCATAAGTTCTCTATTTTTTCATCTATGAATATATGCACCTTTGTTACCTTCTAAAGTGGTTTTCAGAAACACATTCCTACAGAGTCTGAGTTGCTTCCTTGCTTCGAAAGACGAGCATAGGAAAAAGAACAAATAAGAAGAAGAAGCACATTGGAACTAAGGCATCGCCAGATGAGCCATCTATGCTTCCTATCAGAGGGAAAACTTGCGGTTGCTAGCAAGCCATCGCCAGAAGCACATGTGGCCAGTTGCAGGTCTCCAATGACAAATATCAGGAGTTGTGGAAGGAAATGGAGAAGTCTAACAATAAGGAGATGTGAACCTCATGTTATGGCACAATCTAGGCTTGCCGAGTAGATCAAGAAGAAACTGAGAGGAGTTATCCAAACGGAGCTTGGACCGTTCCCCTCTCCCGCTACAGTGAGCAGGGCGATTTCTTGAGATCCACCAGGGGTTCCACCTCGCGAGCAAGGGGTCGGTGATTCTCCGCCCTCCGGCGGCCGCTTCGGCGGCGGGAGGACGGCGAATCGCCGATTCCCTGTTTGTACATAGTGTAGGCTCTCCTAGGGTTCCGCTCGTCGGTGTTGTGGAGGAGGAGACGCCGGCGATGCGGGTTTTGAAGACGGCGCCTCTCTCCTTCGTCGGTGGTGTTCCCTGGAGCTCCGGCGGCGTGCGTGTGTCTTCCTCGAGCTCGGCGTTCTGCGGATCGACCGAGTTCTTCTTCCCCCGTGCAGATCGGAGGCGGCCGATCTGGTACCAGCTGATCTTGAAGATGAAGATGGCGTGGAGCTTGGCGATGAAGACGACGGCTTCGGGTGTAGGTCCTCAGGGGCCATTGTCCGGCGACTTCCCGGCCGCGTGGGGGCTGCTTCCATTCCAAGGCGTTAGAGGAGCAGCGGCGGATCCGGCGCGCCACCGGCTCGTCCTTGTCGGCGTTGACATCGGGGTCTGGAGGGACCTATGTGTAATTTTTTGCTTTCTTCTGTCCCTCTTTGTAAGACTCAAGCTTTAATGCCATTTTCTATTCCCGCAAAAAAAAAAAAAAAAGAAGAAACTGAGAGAGTTCATGACTGAAATAGATGTATGATTTAAGCATAATGCCCTTCTCAATGGAGATCTTGACCTGTTTCTTTGAAGTTGTTGCGATCAGGTGAAATGTCTTGCAGATTGCTAGCGGATATTGATTTTTTTTATCTCTTTCTCTGAATCAGATGCAACTTCGGGTGAATATTTTGTGGCTCAAATGGTGATCCGCAAGGTTGAGCAGCAATAAAATCTAAGACATACTAAGAGCAATTTATATTGTTTTCTTCTACTTGGGAAGGCCTGCAAATTATGGAGCGAAATCTGACCTCTATTGTCACAGGTAGATATTCTCCAAAACAATAGAATTTAATAGACATCAATAGATATAACACGGGCGTGGCGTGCCGCCGCGCCAAGGCTTCCTAGTAATCTTAATACAGTACGCACTTTATCTATAAGATGCATTTGACCAACGGTAGTGTCATGCTAACGGTTCAACTTCTACTCTAGAAGTTTCTGTAATTCGCTTGCTTAATTTTACACCGGGAGCACTATTAATATATTTGTTAGACATACACATTAGGCAGCTCTACCATACATTAAAATACTAAATATTCATTCAATTCCAAACAATAATTCAATGAGGAATGCAATTTTATTAACTTTATTCATGCATGTTCACATTCATAGACATTTTCTTTGGTGCCTTGTTAAGAGCCAATGTCTATGAAAGATAAAACTAAGAAAATGGGTACAAGATAAATTTAAATATATTTTTTAATATACATTACCATTATCACTAAAGTTTTGGGTAAGTAGAAGTAAAAAAAAATTAGCATAATTTTTTTCATTTTAACTCGTCTTGAGTATAAAAATGTAACAGACAAACCCTAGACCATAGCGAGTATAACTGGCCATCTCAAAAACAATAAAAATGACAGTTTTGAGGTCTACCGTGTGCATTGGAAGCCAGATAGACATATCTTGAGCTACAATTAGGCCGGCGAAGCTGAGATGCGAGAGGGAGGAGCGTGCTGTGGTGCGACTGGGTTCGACCGACCAGTTACCGCTTGGCTAATCACGCCCACGTGGACCAAAACCGCTTGCAAAATAGCCAATCCTGCGCTAGGGGGTAATTTGCTTGGTATTTGATACTTAATTAAGGGGTGTTGGATAATTAGGCACAATTTCCATGATTAATTCCAGAATATAAAACATGATGACAGCAACTACTAACATGTGAAACTCGAACATACTAGATGCATTAATCAACATGAGTAGCAACAGCGCAAACGAAAAAGCATCCATCGCTAAACAGATCGAGATATGTCGCACGTACCGATCTGGTGGAGGTGGCGGTGGAGGTGTAGCAGATGATGTCGCAGCAGTAACGTTGTTGATGACAACGTTGTTGACGACAGGGACGACGGGTCGAAGTAGACGGCGTTGAAGACGACGGTAGGCAGCACCGCCCGACTTGGACGGAAGGCGACCCGTGATGAAGAGCTTGAGCGGTCGCGCGAGCGCTTCCCAAAAACCTAATTCGCCCTGTCCCGTACAGGATCGCAAGGACGAGCGGTTCCGGAGACCTGCTCTCCCGTTCGCCGATGCACGTCGGCGCGCGGGATGGAGTAGGCTACGATGGCGGCGCAAGCAGAGAGAGGTGGAAACCCTAACTCGTGTATTCGGTGTATTTCTGCGATAGCTGGGCAAGAGATTATATAGGCTCGGGAAACCCTAGGCAACGTGGGCCACGCCCACGTCGCACGAACATTTCGAGTCGGTTACAGATAGCCCACGATCCGGGAGCGACCCGAACCGACTAACTGTGACGCGTCCGTCTAGGACTCTGTTCGTTTTCCTGAGCTGCAAAAAGTAAGGGAAGTCTCGGCTCGAGGCTCAATCCACTCACCACGAGCGCGGCGCGCGTCGCGTCGCGTCGTGTCGAGACGAGCGAGGAGGAGGAGGAGCGCGCGTGTAGCACTCCTATTCTCACTCACTTACTAGTGGTGAGACAACCCACCTTATAAGGTGGTCTAACTTCCTCCCAACTTTCCATGTGGGACTAAACTTCCCACCTCTTGCCACTCACTAGTGAGCTGCCACCAACTTGGGCTCAAACTCACAAGGCTGCCACTATGTGGGCTTTGAGATTTATAGGAAAAACTGAAATCTAATTTGGGCCACTAAAAATGGGCCCAATATTTCAACAATCCCCCACCAGATCTCAAATCTCCATTTAGAGATTTACCAATACTCGCTGCTTGTTTATATACCAGGTGTTTCAGCGGAGACCGTTAAGTTGAACTTCCGCCTAGAACCTTAAGCTACATCCATTCACACTTGAACAATGGACTAAGCCTTGAATTGCAAGTTTTGCGTGAACGAGTTTCACTCAAAGTCATGACCAGTACATGGCTGCCGGTAGCCTACCCCGCGGGTGAAGCATATGCGTCATACTTCATGGTCTCTTCATGAGTTTACTAGAGATCACCCAAATCTCATAGATTGCGACGTTTAACAATCGGACTCATATAGGTGTGTTATTTCAAGAATGCTCAGTAGGACAGCATCTTTGCTATAATAGCCAACATAAACACATTAAGGCTTGTCGCCAACCTGCCTTACAAGCAATTGAGAGTTGTGCATCTTCACATAGAGAGGGTTACATAATACTCTCCTCAATTAAACCACTAGTTTGTTCTTCCCGAGTCCTAATTCACGGGATCTCCGATCGCAAAGGTTGGGTTACCACTATGGTGTAACATCAACGGGTCTCAAACCCATCTCCCTCGATGCACTTTCTATCACATTACGTGATAGTCCCTTTGTAAAGGGATCTGCCAGTGTTTTTGTCTCGTTTGAATATATGTAACAGCTTATTACTCCGGAGTTTCGCAATTTCCTCGACAGACTTCAAACGTCTCTTGACGTGTCTTGATGACTTCGCGTTATCCTTAGAATTGTTCACTTTGACAATTACAGTTTGATTGTCACAATTCAAAAGGATTGTCGGAACAGGTTTTTCAACCACAGGCAAGTCCATCAAGAGCTCACGCAACCATTCTGATTCAACAGTGGTTGTGTCTAAATCAGTAAGTTCTGCTTCCATAGTTGACCTCGTCAATATGGTTTGCTTGCAAGATCTCCATGACACTGCGCCACCTCCAAAAGTAAATACATACCCACTTGTGGCGTACAGATCAGCTACATCTGAGATCCAATTCGAATCACTATATCCTTCAAGCACAGCTGGGTGCCCTGAATAGTGAATCACATAACTCATTGTACCACATAGGTAGCGCATGACCCTATCAAGTGCATGCCAATGATCAGTACCCGGGTTTGACATGAACCTACTCAACTTGCTAACAGCAAAAGAGATGTCGGGTCTAGTCGCGCTCGCTAAGTACATGAGTGAGCCAACGATCTGAGAATATCTCAATTGATCTATGGCGATTCTCCGGTTCTTGCGTAATGTCACACTGGGATCATAAGGTGTTGAAGAAGGCTTGCTATCAATATAGCCGAACCGGCTCAAGATCTTCTCAACATAATGGGATTGCGTTAGAGTAATCTCACTCTCGTTCTTAATCAGCTTGATGTTCAGAATCACATCAGCTTCTCCCGCATCTTTCATATCAAAGCTCTTTGACAAGAAAGACTTGACCTCGTGTATTACTTTCATGTTTGTACCAAAGATCAGAATATCATCGACATACAAACATAATATAACACCTTCGCCCCCACCATGGCGATAGTAAACGCACTTGTCGGCCTCATTGACAACAAAGCCTACGAAGTTAAAGTTCCGTCAAACTTCTCATGCCATTGCTTAGGTGCTTGTTTTAGGCCATATAAAGATTTTAGCAACTTGCACACCTTTCTTTCTTCACCTTTTACTACAAACCCATCAGGCTGATCCATATAGATTTCCTCTTCCAACTCTCCATTAAGAAAAGCTGTCTTTACGTCCATTTGATGAACGATAAGACCATAGGAGGCAGCCATGGATAGTAGTACTCAAATGGTGGTAAGTCTAGCGACAGGTGAATAGGTGTCGAAGTAATCTTCGCCTTCTCTCTGTGTGTAGCCTTTCGCTACAAGCCGCGCCTTGTACTTCTCAATAGTACCATCAGGTCTTAGCTTCCTCTTGAACACCCATTTGCAGCCCACAGGCTTGCATCCATGGGGTCGTTCTGATAGCTCCCAAGTTCCATTAGAAAGAATCGAGTCTATCTCATTATGGACAGCTTCTTTCCAGTCATCTGCATCTGGAGATGCATATGCCTCTGCAATGAACGTGGGAGTATTATCCACAAGGTACACAATGAAATCATCACCAAAGGATTTTTCAATCCTTCGTCTCTTGCTCCGTTTAGGAGCTTCATTTTCATCCTTCTCAATAACAATCTCATGTGATTGTTCAAAATACTCATTAGATGTACTAGATTCAGGAACTATCTCAGTAGAAATTCTAGCAATGCTATGCATATCTTTCATAGGAAACATATTCTCAAAGAATGTTGCATCACGAGATTCCATAATAGTATCAACATGCATATCGGGTACTTCAGATTGAACTACTAAAAATCTATAGCCTACACTCCGCGGAGCATAACCTAGAAAGATACAATCCACTCGTCTTTGGTCCGAGTTTGCGCTTCTTAGTAATTGGAATATTGACTTTCGCCAAACATCCCCATGTGCGCAAATACGAAAGTGATGGTTTTCTCCCGGACCACTCCTCGTAAGGGGTTTTATCTTTATTCTTGTTAGGAACTCTATTCAGGACATGACATGAAGTCAACAAAGCCTCCCCCCACCATGCCTTTGATAAACCAGCAGTGGCTAACATGGAATTCACCAAGTCAGTCAGCGTGCGATTTTTCCTCTCGGCAACCCCGTTTGATTGGGGCGAATAGGGAGGCGTCCTCTCATGAATAATACCATGTTCCTCACAGAATTCATCAAAGATTTTAGGAAAATACTCACTGATACGTCTCCGACGTATCGATAATTTCTTATGTTCCATGCTACATTATTGATGATATCTACATGTTTTATACACATTATATGTCGTATTTACGCATTTTCCGGCACTAACCTATTAACAAGATGCCGAAGAGCCGGTTGCTATTTTCTCGCTGTTTTTGGTTTCAGAAATCCTAGTAAGGAAATATTCTCGGAATTGGACGAAATCAACGCCCAGGGTCCTATTTTTGCACGAAGCTTCCAGAAGACCGAGGGGGAAAGGAATTGGGGCCACGAGGCGCCGCCACACTAGGGCGGCGCGGCCCGGCCCCGGCCGCGCCGGCCTGGTGTGTGGGGCCCTCGTGTGGCCCCCGCGTTGCCCTTCCGCCTACTTAAAGTCTTCGTCGCGAAACCCTCCGTACCGAGAGCCACGATACGGAAAACCTTCCGGAGACGCCGCCGCCGCCAATCCCATCTCGGGGGATTCGGGAGATCGCCTCCGGCACCCTGCCGGAGAGGGGAATCATCTCCCGGAGGACTCTTCATCGCCATGATCGCCTCCGGAGTGATGAGTGAGTAGTTCACCCCTGGACTATGGGTCCATAGCAGTAGCTAGATGGTCGTCTTCTCCTTATGTGCTTCATTGTTGGATCTTGTGAGCTGCCTAACATGATCAAGATCATCTATCTGTAATACTATATGTTGTGTTTGTCGGGATCCGATGGATAGAGAATACTATGTTATGGCGATTATCAATCTATTACTTACGTGTTGTTTATGATCTTGCATGTTCTCCGTTATTAGTAGAGGCTCTGGCCAAGTTTTTGCTCTTAACTCCAAGAGGGAGTATTTATGCTCGATAGTGGGTTCATGCCTCCATTAAATGCGGGACGAGTGAAAGAAAGTTCTAAGGTTGTGGATGTGCTGTTGCCACTAGGGATAAAATATTGATGCTATGTCTAAGGATGTAGTTGTTGATTACATTACGCACCATACTTAATGCAATTGTCTGTTGCTTGCAACTTAATACTAGAAGGGGTTCGGATGATAACCTGAAGGTGGACTTTTTAGGCATAGATGCATGCTGGGATAGCGGTCTATGTACTTTGTCGTAATGCCCAATTAAATCTCACTATATTTATCATATCATGTATATGCATTGTTATGCCCTTTTCTATTTGTCAATTGCCCGACTGTAATTTGTTCACCCAACATGCTTTTATCTTATGGGAGAGACACCTCTAGTGAACTATGGACCCCGGTCCTATTCTTTACATCGCATACAATCTATCGCAATTGTTCTTTACTTGTTTTCTTTGCAAACAATCATCTTCCACACAATACGGTTAATCCTTTGTTACAGACAAGCCGGTGAGATTGACAACCTCACTGTTTCGTTGGGGCAAAGTACTTTGGTTGTGTTGTGCGGGTTCCACGTTGGCGCCGGAATCCCCGGTGTTGCGCCGCATCACATTTCGCCACCATCAACCTTCAACGTGCTTCTTGACTCCTACCGGTCCGATTAAACCTTGGTTTCTTGCGAGGGAAACTTGCTACTGTGCGCATCACACCTTCCTCTTGGGGTTCCCAACGGACGTGTCAACTACACGCATCAAGCAAATTTCTGGCGCCGTTGCCGGGGAACTGAAGAAAAGTTACACCACAGAGAATTGCCTCCCACGGCAACAGCAAATTTCTGGCGCCGTTGCCGGGGAGATCAAGACACGCTGCAAGGGGAGTCTCCACTTCCCAATCTCTTTACTTTGTTTTTGTCTTGCTTTATTTTATTTACTACTTTGTTTGCTGCACCTAAACAAAACACAAAAAAATTAGTTGCTAGTTTTACTTTATTTACTGTCTTGCTCTTTATATAAAAAACACACAAAAAAATTAGTTACTTGCATTTACTTTATCTAGTTTGTTTTATTCACCGTTGCTAAAATGAATACCCCTGAAAATACTAAGTTGTGTGACTTCACAAACACAAATAATAATGATTTCCTATGCACACCTATTGCTCCACCTGCCACTACAGCAGAATTCTTTGAAATTAAACCTCGCTTTACTCGAACCTTGTTATGAGAGAGCAATTTTCCGGTGTTAGTTACGATGATGCTGCTGCCCATCTTAATAATTTTGTTGAACTTTGTGAAATGCAAAAGTATAAGGATGTAGATGGTGATATTATTAAATTGAAATTGTTTCCTTTCTCATTAAGAGGAAGAGCTAAAGATTGGTTGCTATCCTTGCCTAAGAATAGTATTGATTCATGGACTAAATGTACGGATGCTTTTATTGGTAGATATTATCCTCCCGCTAAAATTATATCTTTGAGAAGTAGCATAATGAATTTTAAGCAATTATATACTGAACATGTTGCTCAAGCATGGGAGAGAATGAAATCTTTGGTAAAGAATTGTCCAACCCATGGACTGACTACTTGGATGATCATCCAAACCTTCTATGCAGGACTAAATTTTTCTTCGCGGAATTTATTGGATTCAGTTGCTGGAGGTACTTTTTTGTCCATCACTTTGGGGGCGGCTACAAAGATTCTTGATGATATGATGATAAATTACTCTGAATGGCACACGGAAAGAGCTCCACAAGGTAAGAAGGTAAATTCTGTTGAAGAAACCTCTTCCTTGAGTGATAAGATTGATGTGATTATGTCTATCCTTGTGAATGGTAGATCTAATGTTGATCCAAATAATGTTCCTTTAGCTTCATTGGTTGCTCAAGAAGAAAATGTTGATGTGAATTTCATTAAAAATAATAATTTCAACAACAATGCTTATAAGAACAATTCTGGTAATAACTATAGGCCATATCCTTCTGCTAATGGTAATGGTTATGGTAATTCTTATGGTAATTCTTACAATAATAATAGGAGTGTACCCCCTGGTCTTGAAGCTATGCTTAAAGAATTTATTAGTACACAAACTGCTTTTAACAAATCTGTTGAGGAAAAGCTTGATAAAATTGATATTATTGCTTCTAGAGTTGATAGACTTGCCTCCGATGTTGATCTATTAAAATTGAAAGTTATGCCTAATAATGATATTGATAATAAGATTACTACTACAGCAAATGCCATCCAAGTTAGAATTAATGAGAATATAAGATTAATGGCTGAATTGCGTGCTAGGTGGGATAGAGAAGAAAATGAAAAACTAGCTAAAGAGAATAATGTAGCTAAAGTTTGGACTATTACCACCACTAGTAATGATAATGATTCACATGTTGCTGCACCTCCTACTATCAATGGTAAAATAATTGGTGTTGGCAATGTTTCTACTCCTAGTGCAAAGCGAACAAAACTGCCTGAAATTGCTAAAACTGCTGAAACCACTTGTGATAAAACTGCTAAAAAAATTTCCAACTTTGGGGACAATGATCCCATTGCTGTAGCTCATAATGATTTAGATTTTTATGATTGCCACATCTCTGAAGTTATAATCTTCTTACAAAAACTTGCTAAAAGTCCTAATGCTAGTGCTATAAATTTGGCCTTTACAAAACATATTACAAATGCTCTCATAAAAGCTAGAGAAGAGAAACTAAAACTTGAAACTTCTATTCCTAGAAAGTTAGAAGATGGTTGGGAGCCCATCATTAAAATGAAATTCAATGACTTTGAGTGTAATGCTTTATGTGATCTTGGTGCAAGTATTTATGTTATGCCTAAAAAGATTTATGATATGCTTGACTTGCCACCATTGAAGAATTGTTATTTGGATGTTAATCTTGCCGATAATGTTAAAAAGAAACCTTTGGGGAGAGTTGATAATGTTCATATTACGGTTAACAATAACCTTGTCCCCGTTGATTTTGTTGTCTTGGATATCGAATGCAATGCATCTTGTCCTATTGTGTTGGGAAGACCTTTTCTTCGAACCGTTGGTGCTGTTATTGATATGAAGGAAGGTAATATTAGATATCAATTTCCTCTCAAGAAAGGTATGGAACACTTCCCTAGAAAGAGAATTAAGTTGCCTTCTGATTCTATTATTAGAACGAGTTATGATGTTGATGCTTCTACTCTTGATGTTACTTGATTTGCACTTTCTGCGCCTAGCTGAAAGGCGTTAAAAAAAGCGCTTATGGGAGACAACCCATGTTTTTACTACAGTACTTTGTTTTATATTTGAGTCTTGGAAGTTGTTTACTACTGTAGCAACCTCTCCTTATCATGTTTTTGTGCCAAGTAAAATTTCTATGTTAAAGTTGATGTTATATTTGGGATCGCTGCGCAGAAACAGCATTGATGTCTGTCACGAATTCTGGAATAAGTCTCTGTAGAAAATTCGAAAACATCTGCAAAATTACGAGCGTGATCCTCAGATATGTACGCAACTTTCATTAGTTTTGAGTTTTTCCATTTGAGCAAGTCTAGTGCCCCTTTCAGGTTCGTATTTGCGGACTATTCTGTTTTTGACAGATTCTGCCTTTTATTTCGCATTGCCGTATTTGCTATGTTGGATGAATTTCTTTGATCCATTAATGTCCAGTAGCTTTGTGCAATGTCCAGAAGTGTTAAGAATGATTGTGTCACCTCTGAACATGTGAATTTTTAATTGTGCACTAACCCTCTAATGAGTTTGCTTGAAGTTTGGTGTGAAGGAAGTTTTCAAGGGTCAAGAGAGGAGTATGATATACTATGATCAAGAGGAGTGAAAGCTCTAAGCTTGGGGATGCCCCCGTGGTTCATCCCTGCATATTTTAAGAAGACTCAAGCTTCTAAGCTTGGGGATGCCCAAGGCATCCCCTTCTTCATCGATAACATCATCAGGTTCCTCCCCTGGAACTATATTTTTATTCAGTCACATCTTATGTTCTTTACTTAGAGCATCGGTTTGTTTTGTTTTTGTTTTTGTTTGAATAAAATGGATCCTAGCATTCACTGTGTGGGAGAGAGACACGCTCCGCTGTTGCATATGGACAAATATGTCCTTAGGCTTTACTCATAATGTTCAAGGCGAAGGTTGAAACTTCTTCGTTAAATTGTTATACGGTTGGAATCGGGAAATGCTACATGTAGTAATTCTAAAATGTCTTGGATAATGTGATACTTGGCAATTGTTGTGCTCATGTTTAAGCTCTTGCATCATATACTTTGCACCCATTAATGAAGAAATACATAGAGCTTGCTATAATTTGGTTTGCATATTTGGTCTCTCTAAGGTCTAGATAATTTCTAGTATTGAGTTTTGAACAACAAGGAAGACGGTGTAGAGTCTTATAATGTTTACAATATGTCTTTTATGTGAGTTTTGCTGCACCGGTTCATCCTTGAGTTTGCTTCAAATAACCTTGCTAGCCTAAACCTTGTATCGAGAGGGAATACTTCTCATGCATCCAAAATCCTTGAGCCAACCACTATGCCATTTGTGTCCACCATACCTACCTACTACATGGTATTTCTCCGCCATTCCAAAAGTAAATTGCTTGAGTGCTACCTTTAAAATTCCATCATTCACCTTTGCAATATATAGCTCATGGGACAAAATAGCCTTAAAAACTATTGTGGTATTGAATATGTACTTATGCATTTTATCTCTTATTAAGTTGCTTGTTGTGCGATAACCATGCTTCTGGGGATGCCATCAACTCTTTGTTGAATATCATGTGAGTTGCTATGCATGTCCGTCTTGTCTGAAGTAAGAGAGATCTACCACCTTAATGGTTGGAGCATGCATATTGTTAGAGAAGAACATTGGGCCGCTAACTAAAGCCATGAATCATGGTGGAAGTTTCAGTTTTGGACATATATCCTCAATCTCATATGAGAACACTAATTGTTGCCACATGCTTATGCATTAAAGAGGAGTCCATTATCTGTTGTCCATGTTGTCCCGGTATAGATGTCTAAGTTGAGAATAATCAAAAGCGAGAAATCCAAAATGCGAGCTTTCTCCTTAGACCTTTGTACAGGCGGCATGGAGGTACCCCTTTGTGACACTTGGTTGAAACATGTTTATTGCGATGATCCGGTAGTCCAAGCTGATTAGGACAAGGTGCGGGCACTATTAGTATACTATGCATGAGGCTTGCAACTTGTAAGATATAATTTACATAACTCATATGCTTTATTACTACCGTTGACAAAATTGTTTCATGTTTTCAAAATAAAAGCTCTAGCACAAATATAGCAATCGATGTTTTCCTCTTTGAAGGACCTTTCTTTTACTTTTATTGTTGAGTCAGTTTACCTATCTCTCTCCACCTCAAGAAGCAAACACTTGTGTGAACTGTGCATTGATTCCTACATACTTACATATTGCACTTGTTATATTACTTTATATTGACAATATCCATGAGATATACATGTTATAAGTTGAAAGCAACCGCTGAAACTTAATCTTCCTTTGTGTTGCTTCAATACCTTTACTTTGATTTATTGCTTTATGAGTTAACTCTTATGCAAGACTTATTGATGCTTGTCTTGAAGTACTATTCATGAAAAGTCTTTGTTTTATGATTCATTTGTTTACTCATGTCATTACCATTGTTTTGATCGCTGCATTCATTACATATGTTTACAATAGTATGATCAAGGTTATGATGGCATGTCACTCCGGAAATTATCCTTGTTATCGTTTACTCGCTCGGGACGAGCGAGAACTAAGCTTGGGGATGCTGATACGTCTCGACGTATCGATAATTTCTTATGTTCCATGCTACATTATTGATGATATCTACATGTTTTATACACATTATATGTCGTATTTACGCATTTTCCGGCACTAACCTATTAACAAGATGCCGAAGAGCCGATTCTTCGTTTTCTGCTGTTTTTGGTTTCAGAAATCCTAGTAAGGAAATATTCTCGGAATTGGACGAAATCAACGCCCGGGGTCCTATTTTTGCACGAAGCTTCCAGAAGACCGAGGGGAAAGGAAGTGGGGCCACGAGGCGCCGCCACACTAGGGCGGCGCGGCCCAGGCCCTGGCCGCGCCGGCCTGGTGTGTGGGGCCCTCGTGTGGCCCCCCGCGTTGCCCTTCCACCTACTTAAAGTCTTCGTCGCGAAACCCTCTGTACCGAGAGTCACGATACGGAAAACCTTCCAGAGACGCCGCCGCCGCCAATCCCATCTCGGGGGATTCAGGAGATCGCCTCCGGCGCCCTGCCGGAGAGGGGAATCATCTCCCGGAGGACTGTTCATCGCCATGATCGCCTCCGGAGTGATGAGTGAGTAGTTCACCCCTGGACTATGGGTCCATAGCAGTAGCTAGATGGTCGTCTTCTCCTTATGTGCTTCATTGTTGGATCTTGTGAGCTGCCTAACATGATCAAGATCATCTATCTGTAATACTATATGTTGTGTTTGTCGGGATCCGATGGATAGAGAATACTATGTTATGGTGATTATCAATCTATTACTTATGTTTTGTTTATGATCTTGCATGCTCTCCGTTATTAGTAGAGGCTCTGGCCAAGTTTTTACTCTTAACTCCAAGAGGGAGTATTTATGCTCGATAGTGGGTTCATGCCTCCATTAAATCCGGGACGATGGATGAAAGTTCTAAGGTTGTGGATGTGCTGTTGCCACTAGGGATAAAACATTGATGCTATGTCTAAGGATGTAGTTGTTGATTACATTACGCACCATACTTAATGCAATTGTCCGTTGCTTGCAACTTAATACCGGAAGGGGTTCGGATGATAACCTGAAGGTGGACTTTTTAGGCATAGATGCATGCTTGGATAGCGGTCTATGTACTTTGTCGTAATGCCCAATTAAATCTCACTATATTTATCATATCATGTATATGCATTGTTATGCCCTTTTCTATTTGTCAATTGCCCGACTGTAATTTGTTCACCCAACATGCTTTTATCTTATGGGAGAGACACCTCTAGTGAACTGTGGACCCCGGTCCTATTCTTTACATCGCATACAATCTACCGCAATTGTTCTTTACTCGTTTTCTTTGCAAACAATCATCTTCCACACAATACGGTTAATCCTTTGTTACAGCAAGCCGGTGAGATTGACAACCTCACCGTTTCGTTGGGGCAAAGTACTTTGGTTGTGTTGTGCAGGTTCCACGTTGGCGCCGGAATCCCTGGTGTTGCGCCGCATCACATTTCGCCACCATCAACCTTCAACGTGCTTCTTGACTCCTACTGGTCCGATTAAACCTTGGTTTCTTACTGAGGGAAACTTGCTACTGTGCGCATCACACCTTCCTCTTGGGGTTCCCAACGGACGTGTCAACTACACGCATCAAGCAAATTTCTGGCGCCGTTGCCGGGGAACTGAAGAAAAGTTACACCACAGAGAATTGCCTCCCACGGCAACACTCACCACCACGATCCGACCTAAGACGCTTGATCTTTCTCTCTAATTGATTTTCAACTTCGGCCTTATAAATTTTAAAGTAGTCTAAAGCTTCATCCTTAGTTCGCAACAAATAAACATAGCAAAATCTAGTCGCATCATCAATCAATGTCATGAAATATCTCTTTCCACCTTTTGTCAACACACCATTCATCTCGCATAGATCAGAATGTATGAGTTCTAGAGGTGCCAAGTTTCTCTCCTCGGCCGCCTTGTGAGGCTTCCGAGGTTGCTTTGATTGCACACAACTATGGCACTTAGAACCTTTGGCAATGGTGAAATTCGGAATTAAACTTAAACTGGATAGCCGAGACATTAAACCAAAATTAATGTGACATAAACGAGAATGCCAAACACTGGTATCATCACTAACATTGCCACAAATATGGTTCACAGACTTATTACTGAAATCAGAAAGCGAAAAACGGAACAAGCCTCCACACTCATAGCCTTTACCAATAAATTGTCCAAACTTGGAAACAACTACTTTATTCGACTCTAAGATAACCTTAAACCCATCTCTGCATAGAAGGGAGCCGCTAACGAGATTCTTGTTCATAGTAGGGACATGCTGCACGTTCCTCAGCTGCACGATCTTCCCCGAAGTGAACTTCAGATCGACCGTGCCAACACCACGAACAGAAGCATGTGACCCATTCCACATCAAGACGAAAAAATCCCGGACGACCTGGTAAGAAGTGAACATGGATATGTCAGCACACACATGAAGATTAGCACCCGTATCAATCCACCAACATGGAGATTGAAATACCAAAAGAACATTAAAGAGATTACCATATCCATCAGCATTGCTAGCGGTCACCGTGTTGACTTTCCTCGCCTTTTTCTTGCGGTCCGCCCTCTCTGGACAGTCCTTAGAAAAGTGGCCAGTCTCTCCACAGGTAAAGCAGCTCAGATATGCTTTGTTTATCATTTTCTTCTTCTTGAAGGTTGTAGTCTTCATAGGCTTATTGAAGGAGGGCCTGTTATTCCCTTTGCTCTTGCTGTAGGGTTTCTTCTGCACCATGTTGGCGCTAGACTGACCCTCTCCTTTCTCAGTACACTAGTGGAAAAAAGGCTATCTGTGGCGCACCAAAATCAAATTCTGTGGCGCATATCCAGGTCGCCACAGTTACCACGCGACTAGTATTGAAACTTCTGTGGCGCATATGTACGTGCGCCACAGAATTTTGAAACTTCTGTGGCGCACCATGCCAATATGCGCCACAGAATTGTCTGTCAAACTTCTGTGGCGCACCATGCCAATATGCGCCACAGAATTTTTTTTCGAATTTCAAAAAAAAGTGGCGGCCGCCGGAATTTCGCCGATTTTTTTCGAATCTTGCCGGAAGGTGGTGGTGGTGGGTGGGTGGTGGGTGGAGGAGGAGGAGGAGGCCGGCCGGAGGTGGTGGTGGTGGTGGTGGGTGGTGGGTGGTGGGTGGAGGAGGAGGAGGCCGGCCGGAGGAGGTGGTGGTGGTGGTGGTGGTGGTGGTGAGATGGTGGAGGAGGAGGTGGTGGTGGTGGTGTTGGCCGGAGGAGGAGGAGGAGGAGGAGGAGGTGGTGGCGGTGGTGATGATGGTGGTGGCCGGAGGGGGAGGAGGTGGTGGTGGTGATGGTGGTGGCCGGAGGTGGTGGTGGTGGTGGTGGTCGCCGGTCGCCGGAGGTGGTGGTGGTGGTCGCCGGAGGTCGCCGGAGGAGGTGGTGGTGGTCGCCGGAGAAGAATGGAGGATGAGGTGGTGGTGGTGGTGGAGGTGGTGGAGAAGAAGGGATGAGGTGGTGGTGGTGGTGGTGGTGGAGGAGGAGAAGTGAGGAGAGGAGATGGAGAAGTGAGAGGAGGTGGTGGAGGTGAAGTGGAGGAAGAGATTTGGCGCCTTCGAATTTCAAAATTTCGGCCAAAACTTCTGTGGCGCATGGGGGACAAGATGCGCCACAGAATTTTTTTTTCTTTTTTTGTATTTTGCAGGAAAAAATCTTTAACTGGCCGTAACTTTTTACTCTTTTCGAATTTGGCGATTCTAAAAATTGTCCAACCGGGCATGCCCCGGTGAATTCGAATGTAGAATTTTCGTGGGAACATTTTGATATATTGTGCGTTTTTTTTCGAGTTCGTATGCAACAAGAAATCCAGTTTGATGATTTTCCCACGCAATTTTGCAAAAAAGTCAAAATTTATGTTTGTTAAATTTCAGTGGTGCTAGATGACATAATATATGGGAATCTTGAAGGATTTTATTTTTTGAAATTTCTATCTATTTTTTTTATTTTGTACAAAGGGAAAAAAGGCGATCCAGGGGGGGGGGTGGAGTTGCGTGGGGAGAAAAAATCCTGCAGAATTCCGTGGCGCATATTTTTGGTGCGCCACAGAAATATGAACTTCTGTGGCGCACATGCCACCATGCGCCACAGAATTTTGAACTTCTGTGGCGCACATGCCGCCATGCGCCACAGAATTCTCTTCCCCCATGTGCAGCGCTGGACCCCGCGTGGGCCCATGAAATTTCTGTGGCGCATCTAGCCACATGCGCCACAGAAAGTAGACATTTTGTGGCGCACTAGTCCATCCATGCGCCACAGAATTTCGACTTTCTGTGGCGCATATTTTTGGTGCGCCACAGAAATAATTTTTGTGGAGCATATTTTTTAGTTGCGCCACAGATGTCATTTCTACCTATAATGGTTTTCCTACTAGTGGTAGTATCCTTAGCCCGAGCTTTCTCCTCAACATCAAGAGACGCTATCAGGTTTTCAACTGATATCTCCTGTCTCTTGTGTTTGAGAGTTGTGGCAAAGTTCCTCCATGAAGGGGGCAACTTAGCAATAATGCATCCAGCCACAAACTTATCAGGTAAAGCACACTTAAGGAGTTCAAGCTCTTTCTCAATGCACTGTATCTCATGAGCTTGGTCGACTGCAGAACGGATGTTCACCATCCTGATGTCATGGAAGCTCTCCTTGATATACAGTTCATTGCCTGCATCGGTTGCACCGAATTTAGCATTCAGTGCATCCCAAAGCTCTTTACCATCTGTTATGTGCATGTACACATCACACAGACGATCAGCAAGAATACTCAGAACGCATCCGACGAAGAGAGTATTGTTTTCCTTGAACCTGTTCTGATCTTGGTCAGATATAGTTCCTTCGGGTAAACCATTACTAACTTCGAACACTTTCGGATGAGTAAGCCGGAGCGTGGCCTTAACCTGCCACCTCTTAAAGTGCACACCGGTAAACTTATCCGGCCTCGGTGCATCAGACAAAACCAGCCATTGTTAACTCAGGAAATTGCCTACAATTAGGTTTTTGGATTGTTGGATAATTAGGCACAATTTCCATGATTAATTCCAGAATATAAAACATGATGACAGCAACTACTAACATGTGAAACTCGAACATACTAGATGCATTAATCAACATGAGTAGCAACAGCGCAAACGGGAAAGCATCCATCGCTAAACAGATCGAGATATGTCGCACGTACCGATCTGGTGGAGGTGGCGGTGGAGGTGTAGCAGATGATGTCGCAGCAGTAACGTTGTTGATGACAACGTTGTTGACGACAGGGACGACGGGTCGAAGTAGACGGCGTTGAAGACGACGGTAGGCAGCACCGCCCGACTTGGATGGAAGGCGACCCGTGATGAAGAGCTTGAGCAGTCGCGCGAGCGCTTCCCAAAAACCTAATTCGCCCTCTCCCGTACGGGATCGCAAGGACGAGCGGTTCCGGAGACCTGCTCTCCCGTTCGCCGATGCACGTCGGCGCGCGGGATGGAGTAGGCTACGATGGCGGCGCAAGCGAGAGAGGTGGAAACCCTAACTCGTGTATTCGGTGTATTTCGCGGTAGGCTGGGCAAGAGATTATATAGGCTCGGGAAACCCTAGGCAACGTGGGCCACGCCCACGTCGCACGAACATTTCGAGTCGGTTACAGATAGCCCACGATCCGGGAGCGACCCGAACCGACTAACTGTGACGCGTCCGTCTAGGACTCTGTTCGTTTTCCCGAGCTGCAAAAAGTAAGGGAAGTCTCGGCTCGAGGCTCAATCCACTCACCACGAGCGCGGCGCGTGTCGTGTCGTGTCGAGACGAGCGAGCGAGGAGGAGGAGGAGCGCGCGTGTAGCACTCCTATTCTCACTCACTTACTAGTGGTGAGACAACCCACCTTATAAGGTGGTCTAACTTCCTCCCAACTTTCCATGTGGGACTAAACTTCCCACCTCTTGCCACTCACTAGTGAGCTGCCACCAACTTGGGCTCAAACTCACAAGGCTGCCACTATGTGGGCTTTGAGATTTATAGGAAAAACTAAAATCTAATTTGGGC
Source organism: Lolium rigidum (assembly GCF_022539505.1). Taxonomy (NCBI): domain Eukaryota; kingdom Viridiplantae; phylum Streptophyta; class Magnoliopsida; order Poales; family Poaceae; genus Lolium; species Lolium rigidum. The sequence goes on along the minus strand of NC_061509.1, from coordinate 23,281,675 downwards.
CACTAAAAATGGGCCCAATATTTCAACAAGGGGGTCATATGCCCCAGTTAGTAGTTAGGGGGGTTAGTGTCCCAAACGTAATAGTTAGGGGGGGGGCATCTGAACTTCTTTCAGCTAGCTTTGGCCTTTTAAGATTCTCCTAGCCTTGCTCCTTCAAGATTGTCACTCCGGTGATTTTTTACCTGATTTTTCATCAGTGTATAATCAAGTATGTAATAATATGCAAACACGAAATAATTTTCTTCCATTAAGACATCGCTTGGAACCAATGACAGCCGTAGAAATTTGCAACTTCGTATTCAGTTTGCCAAAACCGACATCATTTGGCCAAAATCCTTTGTGTTTAGAAGAAAAAAATCATTGGTATTCACATGAATACCTAAGAATACCCCTAGCGCCGCCCCTGCTTGGAACACTCACAAACAAGAAAATGCATTGGCACGAAACAATCAGAACCACAATTGCTGATCAGCCAAAAGGTCAAAGACTAACTAGTACTGTACTTAAGATGGTCTCTTCATATTTAACTTTACGACCTTTAGATCCTCAGAACAAGGAGGAGATTAAGTCCTCGCGCTAGGGAGGAATACGTCTAGGTGCGGGGATAATTGCTTGCAGAGTCGTTATCGAGCTCTTCAGCATTCTTTCTAGCTCCAGTCTATTTGCTTACATCTTCATATTTTAGATCCTTGTGTGTAGATAAAACTTTTTGTTTTCTGTCTACGATACACATGCACCACACCGCGGCGGAACCAAAGGCCTCACACACTTCAATCCACTCCCACTGTTCAGTGCACCTCTACCTAGCATCGATGAGATAGCATGGGAGGTGGCACACCATCCAGCGACGTGGGGCAAGAGAAGGAGGCGTGAGAAAGGCCCACACTACGAATCTCGTGATGGCACGTGTTGTGGGACCATGGCCAAGAGACGAGGGTCCATTGTGACGGCTCCATGTGTCCTCCCGAGGCCGCTATCGTACGGCGGTACTTTCGGAGAGACGTGGATAGCCAAAATTTGTGAAACTTTTGACAACTCTTATTTACTCCGATAGCAATGTATACATTTCTTTTTTTGAACCCTAGCATACCACAATCCACAACAAACAAATTCAGGGCAGGCAACCATGGCATCCACCCTAGCCCCACGATAAGGAGGGCCCAAATAGCTAAGTACTCCCTCTGTTCTAAACACTTACTTTAGAACTACTACCCTTATGCCAAATGTATTACTCCCTGATCCATATTTCTTGTTGCTGAAACACTTCTATTTAGATACAAGTGTTTCAACGATAAGTAATATGTATCGGAGGAAGTATATATATCTTAAAATACTAAAATAATTTGAAGGAGAAACTCCACAACACAAACCAATAGCATCTATCACGTAGCAACAAAAAAATATCTGACCCACGCTGAAGAGTTTCGTTATGTTATTAGTCTCTAGCGGATGTAGATGGTAACCGTTGTTGCACTCTATGTTAACTAACTTTTCAATTTTAAGTTTGTGCGTGACTTTTTGTTTGAGAAAATGGCAGCGTTTGTATACACTAGAAGATACACCAAGAAATCAACCTATCAAATCGGATCGTGTGTATGCATTAGTAGAATCTACCATATTTTTTATTTTTGTTGGTGATAAGCATAAGCTAGTTTTTTTATCAAAAAAAGCATAAGCTAGTTTTTGTTGGTGATTAGCATAAGATATACTATCTCGGTATACAGAGAATGTGTGCGTTGTAACCTTAATATAGTACGCACTTTATCTATAAGGCATTTGACCAAACCGGCACTGTCATACTAACGGTTGAACTTCTACTCTAGAAGTTTCCTTGAACGCTTGTTTAATTTTACAGCGGAAACCGCTATTAAGATATTTGTTAGACATACACATTAGGTAGCTCTACCATATATTAAAATACTAAATATTCATTCAACTGCGAAACAACAATTCAAGGAGGAATGCAATTTTGTGAACTTTATTCATGTTCACGTGTATAGACATTTGGTTTGGAGCCTTGTTAAGAGCCAATGTCTATAAAAGATACAACCAAGAAAATGGTTACAAAAAATTTTTAATCCTTATTTTCCATATACATTACCATTATTGTAACAGTTTGTTAAGAAGAAATATTAAATTTTAGTATAAATGTATTTCATTTTAACTCGACATTGATATAAAAATGTAAGAGACAAGCCCTGGAACAAATCGTGTACAATCGACTACCTGAAAAACAGCGGCAATGATAGTGTTCATGTCTACCTTGTGAGGTGGAAGCTAGATAGACATAGTGAGCTACAATGTTCGACCGGTTCCTGCTCCCCAGATGTAGCCATCGCCGAGCACGGTTGGGCCATGGCCATATGGTATAGGATCGTCAGATCAGGTCCTAGAGTGCCCTAGCTAGTCTAGGCATGTTCTTCCTATTATTTTGATTTTTCTCGATCTTCACAAAAAATTGTATGGATCCTCTAGTATCTTTGTGGATCCAATTCAGGATTTTTGTGTTAAAATTCACAGTGTGTGAGAATAGATGTGAACAAATTTCAGTATGGATCTCATTTTATGTTTCCACGGATCTTTATATGTGAATACATGTTAATTATTATGAAGTATTAGAATGGGTACTACAAAATTTGTAAAAAAACACACAATACTTCATGATGACAAGAGATGGTCAACATGAAAAATCCTAAAGAAATTTATAAAATGGAGGATATTCCTGCAAGGAATTTGATGAAGCTAAGGGCCCTTTTCACAAGACATTGCACGAATATCGAAGCAACCCGAACAATGTGAATATGCGATGTGCACACAATGTGTTAGAGATTTTCCCCGTCCCCTACAACGACCCGGGACTTTATTCAGGACCTATTAACCTTCATCTTTTGATGTAGATGTTCTGTCTTTACCTACATTCGATCTCCACGGAAGAAAAAAAGTGACCCGTTGTTCATCTCCACTACTAAAGTCAAAATAAGTGTTTGTGATGAATCTAGTGATCTATTTTTTTCTATCATGATTATTATAAAACTACATAATATTAAATAACTATATACACCAAATCGAGAAACATTATATTCCTATGTAGTCGGGTTTATTTATTGTTATTTGAAAATGGTACATAAAGCCTCCACCTAGTATAATATATTTGTAAAAAAACCTAGTATAACATAATTCGTTCTCATTTTGCATTTGAATCCCATACTTATAGTTTAGTTACAAATTGAGGGCGAAAAACTACCATGTATAAATTATAAGTTCAATACGGATTATCATTTGAAAAATCAACTTATAAGTGTTAATTCTTTACAATAAAAATAGTTTCGGATATTTAGTAAGGATTTTCCGAAATGGGCTATGGGGAAGTTGAAGTTTATTAGAGATATCAAGTAAGATTACTATCATCTATTTCGTCGAGAAGAATATCATATTTTATTAGATATTGTTGTAATCCTTTCTTTTGAAATATACGATGGCATTGCCTATTCCTTATTTATTAGTCCCTCATTCTTCAAAATAAGGCGCATGAATTTTGGTCAGAGTCAAATATTCTTAAAACTCGCCATGTTTACAGAAAAAACTAGTAACATATATAATCTAAAATTGATATCATTGAATACATAACAAAATGTGTTTTACTATTGCATCTTCGTAGTACTTATCTTTCAATAGTTTTTTGTATAAACTTTGATCAAATTTAACATTTCAGAAAAAAAATATTGTAGGTAGTACGTATAAAAGTTTACTAAGCAAGCATTTTAATTGTGTTGGATGAAATCCTTGATGAATGTGCACTCTATACAACCGGCGGTCCATAACCATAGCAATTATGAGCATCTAAAATAATGGCATATTATGTTTGACTTAGAGTGAAAAATAATGATATGTCGAGAAAATGTTTAAGCAAACTGCCTAAAAGGTTGGGGTTGTACAAACGAGTGGTGCGAAATTCTAAGAATCACAAATGAACAACAATGTAAACCAAGCGTAAGGATTTTTTTGGCCGCCGAGCTATAAAATGCTAGGGTTGGGAATTTTGTAAAATATTTACGAAATGATGTATATCCCACAAACATGGCAAGTCCGAATTTGATATGCTTTGGCTTTTGAGCTACAGAAAAAATAAAAATAAAAGTACGGATCTGAGTACAAGGAATCGTGCTTATTTTCAAAACTCCAATACTTATCATTTTTGTGTAGCCCAAATTTAAATAATTTAATTTTGCATACTTGTAGGATACACATCATTGACTACAGTACATCTAGATATTTTTTCATAATTTTTTAATACTTGTAAATATTATTTTTGAATTGTTAATATAAAAAGCACTGGAGACGTGGAACCGAAGAAGTATTGTATGAAGCAGTTGCTACAAGCCTATGTTAAAAAACGAAGTTTGAAGACAAATTCTCAGATAAAGGGTAACAAAAAAATTGCACTTGGACTTGATACACACGTTTATCCACAAAAAAAATCAAATAAATGTAGCAACAAGTACATGTAAAACAGAAAAATATTCACCAAATAATGGAAAGTGGAAATACTGATTTTTCTTATACTTAATGATTAATGATAAGGAATTTTCCAAGTCTTAATGTAAAAAATCACAACAATTGCAAGTCAGGTTGCAACCGACTACTTTCTAGTTGCAAGTGAATTTGCAACTATGATTTTTCAGTTTTTCAGTTGCAAATGGAGTTGACTTAATTTTTTAAAGTTGCAAGTGGAAATGAAACTGACATTTTTCAGTTCCAAGTGGAGTTGCAACTGATTATTTTTTCAGTTGCAAGTGTGGTTGCAATTAAGGTTTTTTAGTTGCAAATGGAGTTGCAACTGACTATTTCCAGTTACAAGTGGATTTGCAACTGGGATTTTTTGTTTTTCAAATGGAGCTGCGAACGAGATGCTTCCAATTGCAAGTGAGATTGTAATTGACTTTTTTTTCCAATTACAAGAGTGGTTTTAGTTGAGTTTTCCAGTTGCGCGTGGGCCATCGTCCGTGCAGCAGCACACGTGGGCCACCATCCGTGCAGCAGCAGCGTCCGTACGCTCGTAGGACGCCGGCCGCGATGTCCACGCTGACGGAGCCGAGGCCGCATCCCATGCCGGAGAGGTTCAAGGTCTTGCCGTCAGCGCGAATTCGGTAGCGTCCACGTCTAGGTCGGCCACGGCAAGATCGTCCACGTCCGCCACCGCTGTCCCGCCAGCGCCTCCTCCTTCCCCGGCCGCCGCCCTCCTGGATGTTGATGCCGACCTCCACATCGACGCGCGGGACGCGGGGCGCCGGGGCCACCGTCCGTGCAGCAGCAGACGAGAGGCCTATGAGGTTGCGGCCACCGCGGCGCGCCACCTGTACGCGAACGCGCCATTGCCAGGTTGTTGCCGACCCCGCCCGCGTGCACGCATGCCAGGGCCGCCGCGTCGTCGTTGCTGCGCCGTTCGCGAGCACGCCCCGCCACGCCGCCCCACCACCGTGGCCAGCTCGACGGGGCAGCTGTACGGCGAGCGCGAGGGCCGCTCTACTCGCGAGGCTCAGGAGCAGCTGGCCACCGTGCGCAGCTCGCCCCGCCCCGGTGCCCCCTGACCAGAATCCTCGTATCCATCGATACTAGCGCGTGCACATCAGCGGTGGCGTCGGCTGACTCGAGGTGGGCGCGTGCACCCACGCGTGCACGGCAGCTTCGTAGGTCGCCGCCGCGGGCGTGCTTCAGAACTGCTCTTCGTGTTCTGCGACGAGGGTGCGCTGTCTGCGCCGCCGCAGCAGCCAGCTCGCCGCCTCCCTAGGCTTCTCTACGCCCGCGCGCTTCTGCCGTCGCCACCTTCCAGCTCACACCGCCAGCGCGGGCTCCGGACGACGAGGGGGTGAAGGCCTTCGACGAGGGCGCCATCAACCACGCCGCCCGTCGCCGCTCTGGTCGCGCGCATGCGTGCTGCTGCACGCCCTCCGGCTCGCTGTCCATCTCCGACCGCGGCCCCGCGTAGTCCGGCTGCGGCTGTGCCTCCGCCGGCAGCTGCTCCTCTCCGCTACTTTGCCCCAGCTACACGGCAGCTTTGCCCCAAGGTCACGCCGTCGTCAGTGGAGAAACAGATATGGACATGTGGTCCCGCGATGGGGACTAGCCATTGCTTCTTTTTCCAGAGGCGGGTCCCATTACAGTATTCAGTTTGTATTCTAGAGTATCATTAAAACAAAAACAACACCCACGTGGACCATTACTTTGTGCCGCACCATTTAAAACGCGCCGCGTGGGTAGAGCATATGCCGCCCAGTTCAACTGTGAGTTCCTGGTATCAATGCCGGCCTAGATAAAATGTAAATAAACGCAAACACGGATCTTTAAGCAGAAACAAAATCCAACGGTGGAACACGTGACTGAGAGACACAAGCTATGTCTCATCTAGCTGAAACTTAGCAATTCCGTTACTATGCAGCACAGTGCACCAGGCGGTCGTAGGCGCGTAGCAGCACAACAAGCCAGACACGACCGTGCAGCAGCAAATCAACACCCACATGGCAGCCCAGCATGAGAATTAGTCTAATTATCAGTTTGCTAAGCCTTAGTCAGACTCTAAAGGTTAAATCAGAGTCTTCTCTTCCTTGCAGGTACTTCATGTTATATAAGTCTTCATGACAACTTATCATATCGAGGTTTGTTCAGACTGAAAAAAGAAGAGAATGTAGCTTCTCAACCTCTTTCAGGAAGAGGGAAGAGCAACAAGGACAACACACACACACCCAACTACAAGATGAAAAGGGGACAGGGGACAACAGGGGAAAGACATATTCTGCTAACAATGAGAAAGACATATTCTGCTAACAATGAACTCGTTGACCTCGTCGACACTAAGGAGGGGGATGTTAGCTTCCATCATCATCTGATCAAACAAGGCAGATCCACTGTAAACTTGATCTTCTGATCGTCACCCATTAACAATCCTGAAGGAGGGAGGGGTGTCAAAGGGAACGAGGCGATCAGAGATTCAGAGGTAGATCGAACTCGCTAAGCTGGTCTCAAATGGCAGCATCAGCTTATTCCACAACTTGGACGACCGGCAAGTTTGTCTTCTGATGGAACTTCTGCTATTTGAGGTCCATTTAGTTGTTCCTTCACGAAGTCTGATGAACCCAAATACTAGGAGATTCTGCATAACTAGGATGCTGCTGACCAAACCAAAACGGGCACATGATGCACCGCATAGAATCGCCCAGACCAATGTTGGTGTAGTTCCATCAGAACTCGATTGTGTGTCCGGCTCTCCGTGTCCTGTCCAAGTTAGGTTAGCGTGTCACAAAATTGAACAGCCGCCGTGTCGACATTGCCAGAAAAATTTACAGCTACGCCTACGCGGACACTGCGTGACCTCGACGATCGAGGATGTCCGAAGACCGCCTGTCCAGGTTGCCGGACCCCGTGCTCTGGCAAGTCCTCTCTCACGCGCCGGCCAAGGAGGCGGTGTGCACCGGCGCGCTCGCCCGGCCATGGCGCTCACTCTGGCTCTCGTCGGGCGTCCTCAACCTCGACTCCCGCTCTTACAGTGCCGACAAGCTGCGCTGCAGCCGGAACCTCGTCTTCTTCCGCGACGCCAACGCCGCTCTCCGCACCCTCGCCGCCGCCGAGGGTAGCTATCTCAGGAAGCTTACATTTACCTACCTCGCGCCCAACAGTGACGAGGCCGCGTACTGGTTGCGGTGCAAAATCGACGACAGGCTCAACGCCCTATTCTCAGGCGCCCCGGCGGTACGCGGCCTCGAGGAGCTCCACGTCCACGTCTCCCCGCCGGAATGGTACAGCCTCCGCGTCGCCGTCCTGCCGTCCAATGCCCTCCGCGTGCTGTACCTCGACGGACTGCTCCTCACGCCGCCGCCAGACGCACACAGGCCGTCGTTCGCGCGGCTGGAGACGCTGAGGCTGCACCTGTGCGCCGTGCGTCTGACGGAGCTCCAGTCCATCGTGGACACCGCGCCGCTGCTCGCCTCCGTGGAGCTCGACCACGTCCACTTCTCGAACGAGCTGGCTTCGTCGTCCGCCCAACGACGGCTCTGCTGCCCGCGGGTCACCGCCCTCTCGCTCGCCAAGCTCGGAGGCTTGTATCGCGGGTTTGAGCTCGACGCGCCGTCGCTGCGGCGCTTCGCCTACAGGGGGTTTCCCCTGCCCTTCACGCTCGTGTCGCGACCGCCAGCGAGCTTAGAGCGGGCGGACCTGCACTTTCACCTGAACTTCGTCCCCGCCAGCGACCGGAGGAAACACGATGTCTGCATGCTGTTCTGGCAGTTCGTGGGCGGCTTCGGCGGCGCCAAGGTTCTGAATGTGAGCTTCGAGCAGCTAGGAGGGCGACGTAGGGCGGAGCTGATCAAGGAGCTGAACCTCCGCATGATGAAGCGATTCTAAGACTATCTGTTTTGTTTCATCCAGTATATGTAGCAGAAAGTTTGTAAAGGCTTCTGTTAAGATTTAACAAAGTTTAAAATAGTGTGCAAAAATAAATAAATAGGGGTGGCCTTCTTACGAATCTTTCACATACCAAAAAAAATTAATGATTTATTCTGTTTCCACAAAACCTCTGCTCAATTCCATAACTGGCGTCCTCTTCCTGAGTCGTTTCGGAAATGGAGATCTCAGTTGGTGGTCTATTCAGGTACATAAAATCTGAACCACCAGGGATCAATAGCGCAGTCCAGTCCAGTCCAGTGTGTTCTTTCTTTCCAGTCCAAAGTCCAAACCAATGCTGCCAAACCGATCTCGTGCTGCATCACTAGACTTGGCCGCTCCAAAGCGTGTGTGCAGTACGGATGATAGACACAGAAGCTGTTGGTTTCCGAAATCTTCTTGAACTGCAATGAATCGAGCTGGATCATGAAGACACCAAGAGCCGTCGACAGGAACACCACGTTATTTTCTTCAGCAAATCCTACAATCCCGGACACCTTCTCTCTACGTAGATTCAGGGAAAGGAGCTTGTCCAGTTCAATAGTTATTCGTAGTAGTACCCATGACGCGGCGCCATCGCAACCGGTCTTCCTCTTCCACAATTGCGCGCTCCAGTCTGACAGGAAGAGGAACCCAAGGCCGCCATCGTCTGCCCGCATGAGAGAGCACTGGTAACTTGTCCCGCCATACATATCCACCGGTACCCCTGTCACAGCTAGGCTCTGCTTCTCCAGATCAAACTCGATAATCTGAAAGAAATTCCCAGGAAGCAGCCAGTAGAGGGAATCCCCGACCAGCACACTGGGGATGGCCATGTAAATCATGGCGGGGACTCCTTGCAGCGGCACGGGTGGAAGCGGTATTGAGATGAGATCACCCCAGCCGCCGGTGTCCGACGAGTAAACGCAGGCGAACACTCGTGCGAGCTCAGGTTGAAGGTCGTTCTCCTCCACACCTACCAAGACCACTTGGAAGTGTTGGGCGTCTGCGGCCGCGCGAAGAACCGCCCCATGGATGTGGATCCGGGCCTTCACGGTGTCGAACCCGTGGGGGAGGGCGATGCGGTGCTGGGAGCCGTTGATGGGGTCCAACACTAGGACCTGGAGTTGGCTTCGGTACAAGATCAGCACAAGGCCGTGGCGGCATTCGAGGAGGAGGAAGGTGCCGCCGCGCAGGGACTCCAGGGAGAAGCGGTCGCGCGGGACACGGTCGGGGGGCTCCATGGTGGGCTCGAAGCATAGGTCGTCGAAAGTTGTGACGAAGCAGCCGAGGAGGGGTGGGCTGCGGCGGTGGTGGAGGCGGAAGCGGCGGAGGAATCCGCGGTCGGAGAGGAGGCGGCGCCAGCGGCTGCAGACGAGGGAGGCGCGGGGGAGGGAGGACGGCTGCGGGGCGAGGCGGATGAGGATCTCGGAGAGGAGGTCATCGACGTCCAGCGGCGGCGCCGCCGACGAGCTAGGGCGGCTGCAGAGGCTGGCCGCCATCTCGCCCTACTCCGCGAGATGAAAGCCCAAGATGTTACTTATTACAGCAATATAGAAAGCCCACTGCACAGTTTCGTGTGTTTAACGTACGTTCGCCAAATTCCAAAAAAACAAATGTATGCCCACCGAACCTATAAAAGGACAATACTGGTATCTATATTTATTTTTTAGAGATATATCCAACTTAATAAATAAATAAGAAAAGGGCAGAAACTAAAAACTAATACTCTAAGAAAAAAAATAAAGGAGTCTGAAATGTGCATAAGCCGTACAATATTCATATTCAAAGGTTTTGAAGAGCCACGTGAGAAGCCCATTACCAAAGTGAGAATCTAAATTTGTTGAACTTGAACATGTTGTGGAAGGGGAAGAACAAGGTGGGCTCCATCAAGGCAGGGGTGCTGGTGGGAGGCAAGTGCTTCAAGTTTGGACGGCAGGGATGCTTTCAGTCTGAGTGCACCTTCCAGCCTCTATGCGTTATCTGCAGCGGAGAGGGACACCCGTCGGCGAGCTGCCCATCCAAGGGGATCACTATGCGACTGCAATCGATGGGGCATGCGATCATCGGGGGTGGGTTCTTCAACATTGATGTTGAACCGCTCCGCGGTGGGAGTGTGCCAGGTGAAACCTTTGCGGCGGTGATCCAATTCAAGGCGGCTCCTTTGTCGGAGGAACAGCTATCGGACGAGTTGAAGAACCTGGTTGACGAGATGTGGGACTGGCGGGTTAGGAAGCTCTCGGAGTCGGAGTTTGCGGTGGTCTTCCCCTCGCGAGAGACCCTCCGCATGTCGATGGGAAGTGGGAAGCTCTACCTCCCCTTGAGCAAGTCGGACACGCTGATCAGGGAGGCGTTCCTGGCCCCAAAACCGAGCCTGGTCTTGCCGTCCACATGGGTTAGGCTCACGGGAGTGCCGGAGGACCTAATGACCAAGGAATGGCTGAAGGCGGCTTTCACAATGATTGGGAGGCCGATTGATGTGGATGAGTTGTCGATTCAAAAGAGGGACCGTGAGCCGATCCGGATGCGTTTCCACTGTTGTTTCTCACAGAGGATCAAAGGTTTAGTGTAGGTGTTTGTCAATGGAGAAGGCTACACCGTGTGGGTGCAGGCGGAGACGCCACCCCGGGGCGGTGCGGGTGGGTCTGGGGGTCCACCGCCCCCACCACCGGCTCGTAGAGACCAGGAGGTTGACTATGACTCGGACTACCTCTTGTCGGAGGGGGAATGGAACAAGCACGGTAAGAGGAGGAGAGGCAATGACCAGGGCAAAGAGAAAGAGAAGGAGATGGAGATGGTGACAAGGGATTAACTTATCAATGCCTACGTATTGTAGACTAGGGTTTTAGTCGGAAGTAGAGGGCAAGTAGATCTCGAAGGTTTCAGCCGAAAAGTACTCGACGATTATGAAAACTAGGGTTGCGTGAAACAATGAGTCGATCCTCTCTTTGTCCCTCGACTCCCCCTTATATAGGAGGCGGAGCCGAGGGATTCATAATACACAAGTTACAGAGTCCGGGAGGGTTTCTAACCCGTCTCGTAAAATTACAAGTCTATATTTCCTAATACAACTCTAACTTTCCTTAATATAACTTGAGCTTCTAAACTTCATATTCTTCGACTCGTGGGCCTTCGGTAAAACCCTGGGTAATATCTTTGGCAGGCCCATTGGGGATGCCTATGTCAGTAGCCCCCGAGATTTTGCTTGAATCGAAGAATCAGAGAAAATCTCCAACTTTATAATCATCCAATAACTCCGTCGAATTTATCACATATCTTTGGATACACAGTTATATATTGTACATGGATAATGGTAGTTGGGGCTAGTTCATCTGACGGATCAGGTACTAGTTAACTGCTCTAGTGGCAATCCGCAAAAACCTACTTCAAGATCACGTCCCTGGACATGATCTCGGGATACTGGTGTTAACTTCGACAGGTGCCGCTTAAGGTCTTACCATCTGTCGAGTCCCAGTCATGTTTTATCGGGTACCTAACGCGTCCGTTAGGATTTTTCTTCGTATCTGTTGATACGGAAAAAAGTAGCAAACCGACGTCAGAGACGGTGCCACGCCGCTCAGAACGGATCTGGGGTCTTACCTTCGCAGAGTTTTGCGGCATTCAGAGATTATTCGCTACTTTGGCGCTCTGAGTATATATTGTCGAGTGCTTTTTCGGCTGTTGGAATAGCACATTTTATTGAGTCAACGGATGACTTATCTTGCCTTCCCGATGGGAGTATATGTAGAGTTATTTGTATAACTCGAAATATACTCACTTCTTTTTATAATTTCATTGGGCACGCGAACAGCGTTCCCGATGGGAGTAGCCCCCGAGGCTACAGCCAAGGACTTGTGCTTGGTTGTAGGCTCAACAATTTAACGCCTTATGTCACTATATTGTTATTCTTTCTCGAGCTTTTCATATCTATCGTGTGCGCGACCAGCGCTCCCGATGGGAGTAGCCCCCGAGGCTATGAACAAATGCTTGCTTTTGATCATAGGCTCTCGCCATTTCTATTTTGTCATTCCCGAATTTTTTTTTTCAAAAGTAGCCCCCGAGCATTTGATCAAAAACTTTGTATTTGATCAAAGGCTCTCGAGATAATCAATAGTCTTTTCCTGTCGCCAATTTCATTAATCTTCACAGCCGAGATTTTCTCTTGGCAAGGTGACATCATTACTGACGATAGCCACGATCACTGTATCGGGAAGACGCGAACACTGCTCTCTCTGCCTTGCGGGGCCAAAACCCTCATCAATTTGAAACGGCCTCTCTGTCCCCATTCACGATTTCCGCGGCCTTCTCTTTGTTTACGGGTTGCAGCTGCATCAGCTGACTCCCAATTCCATCCTCCATGTCTCTATTTTCATCACCCTCTGCGAATGCTTCCTCGGAGTCCATCCTAATTGGGCTCTGTGGAAGCGTATCTTCTGCCTCCGCCGCAATGGCTCCCACAACATCGCCTACAACATAGGCGGTGTTGTTATTTGTGTTCGCTCTGACGTCGAATATTTTGACGTCAAATTCCCCGACTCCGTCCAAGGGTGGCGCAAAAGATGGCTTTATGTGCACGAAGAAAGCTCCGACTCGGTGGAGTACAACATAGCTCCTTTCGATGGAGGTGCCAAAATTCTTCGCCGCCGATCCTGGGACGCGAAAGCTACCGAAGAAGAAAAAACGGCGACAGAGGCACTGATGTCCCGTATCCACGAGTTTCAAAACACCCGTGGCAAAGAATTGTCGGGTATCTAGATCACATCGTATTTCCTTAGGATTAGAGTGCAGCCTTTACAAGCTCGCAAAAATCCCCTTTGGAAGTATACTGGCGAAGAAGATGTCGACCGGCTCTCCAAAGACCTTTCTGTAAAGGACTTGGAGAAGCTTATCCGAAGAATTTCTTCGCTCAGCAAAAAAGATGCTATTCCATCCTCTTGCCGCGTGAAGCCATATAGTGCCACCAACGCCCTCCCCGAGGTAATTTTTTGTTTGACTTATTATTTTGTCCTCTCGACTTTTTTAATATTTGTCGACTACTATTTTGCTGACATCCCTTGCGTAACTTCTTGTCGACATTCCTTGTCCTTGTAGAATCATCCAGTTCTAGCTTCTCTTCCTCCTCTTCCTGAAGGTGGTGAAGTCGAAGAACGGGATGTTGTCACCGACGACAACCAGGGTACTTCTCGCCCTGAGAGTGAAATCGTGGGTTCTCAAAAATCCGCGGCATCCTCTGAAAAAGAAGTTGATTCTGAGGCTACCGAGTCCGCACACTCCCTTCCCTCAGCTGTTTCTCCAAGGAACAAGAGAAAAAGGGACGAAGTTGCCGATTCCGGCACCTCCAAAGCCGGCGCACCTCCTGCCGAAGAAGTTGTTCCCGATGAAGAAAGAACAACTTTCAACCCTTATGAAGATGCCCTTGTCAGCTCGTAAGTTCTTGTTGCTTTTTGTTGTTTGCTCCCGATATTTTGTCTATGTTGTTTCTTATAATGTCGCCTTATTTGTTGTAGTGGTGACGAGGATGAAAATCCACCTATTGACGCGACTTCTCGAACGAGTACGTCTCGTACTTTAGTTGTCTCTGAAGCTCAACCTGATGGGGATGAAACCTCGCCTCCTCAGCAAGACATCGAGCACCCAACTCCAGTTGCGAGCCCCCGTGCCTCTTCACCAAAGAGGGCTAGGGTCGAGCCAGTCAAGGAACCTACCCTGTTAATTGGTGGTTCCACGACTCCTTCAATGGATGATGTAAGTTTTCTCCTCTTTTTCTTTACGTTCCGAACATTTCAGTGCTTTCGACTCCCCTTTGGTTTTTGCTTGGTGCTGTCGAACTTTCGCTTCCTATATTGATTTCTCTTTTCTTTGGTCTTCTCTTCAGCCTTTGATGAAGGAATTTATCCGTCTCGGTACCCAATTCATCGGGTACCGTGATCATGCCAAGAAGCTTGAAGGTACTATTTTTCCTGCCTCTTCTGCTGAATAGATGATGCGCGTGAGACACACGCCCGTTGGGAACCCCAAGTGGAAGGTGTGATGCGTACAGCAGCAAGTTTCCCTCAGTAAGAAACCAAGGTTTATCGAACCAGTAGGAGCCAAGAAACATGTTGAAGGTTGATGGCGGCGAAGTGTAGTGCGGCGCAACACCAGGGATTTCGGCGCCAACGTGGAACCTGCACAACACAATCAAAGTACTTTGCCCCAACGTAACAGTGAGGTTGTCAATCTCACCGGCTTGCTGTAAACAAAGGATTAGATGTATAGTGTGGATGACGATGATTGTTTGCGAAGAACAGTAAAGAACAATTGCAGTAGATTGTATTTCAGATGTAAAGAATAGGATCGGGGTCCACAGTTCACTAGTGGTGTCTCTCCCATAAGATAAACAGATGTTGGGTGAACAAATTAGAGTTGGGCAATTGACAAATAAAGAAGGCATAACAATGCACATACATATATCATGATGAGTACTATGAGATTTAATCAGGGCATTACGACAAAGTACATAGACCGCTATCCAGCATGCATCTATGCCTAAAAAGTCCACCTTCGGGTTATCATCCGAACCCCCTCCAGTATTAAGTTGTAAACAACGACAATTGCATTAAGTATGGTGCGTAATGTAATCAACACAAATATCCTTAGACAAAACATCGATGTTTTATCCCTAGTAGCAACAGCACATCCACAACCTTAGAACTTTCTGTCAATTGTCCCAGATTTAATGGAGGCATGAACCCACTATCGAGCATAAATACTCCCTCTTGGAGTCACAAGTATCAACTTGGCCGAGCCTCTACTAGCAACGGAGAGCATGCAAGAACATAAATAACATATATGATAGATTGATAATCAACTTGACATAGTATTCAATATTCATCGGATCCCAACAAACACAACATGTAGCATTACAAATAGATGATCTTGATCATGATAGGCAGCTCACAAGATCTAACATGATAGCACAATGAGGAGAAGACAACCATCTAGCTACTGCTATGGACCCATAGTCCAGGGGTGGAATACTCACACATCGATCCGGAGGCGATCATGGCGATGAAGAGACCTCCGGGAGATGATTCCCCTCTCCGGCAGGGTGCCGGAGGCGATCTCCTGAATCCCTCGAGATGGGATTGGCGGCGGCAACGTCTCTGGAAGGTTTTCCATATCGTGGCTCTCGGTACTGGGAGTTTCGCGACGAAGACTTTAAGTAGGCGGAAGGGTAGGTCAGGGGGCGTCACGAGGGGCCCACACAGTAGGCCGGCGCGGCCAGGGCTTGGGCCGCGCCGCCCTATTGTGTGGACACCTCGTGGCCCCACTTCGTATCTCCTCCGGTCTTCTGGAAGCTTCGTGGAAAAATAGGACCCTGGGCGTTGATTTCGTCCAATTCCGAGAATATTTCCTTACTAGGATTTACGAAACCAAAAACAGCGAGAAAACGAGCAAGCTGGCTCTTCGGCATCTCGTCAATAGGTTAGTGCCGGAAAATGCATAATAATGACATATAATGTGTATAAAACATGTGAGTATCATCATAAAAGTAGCATGGACCATAAGAAATTATAGATACGTTTGAGACGTATCAAGCATCCCCAAGCTTAGTTCCTACTCGCCCTCGAGTAGGTAAACGATAACAAAGATAATTTCTGAAGTGACATGCTATCATAATCTTGATCATACTATTGTAAAGCATATGAGATGAATGCAGCGATTCGAAGCAATGATGAAGATAATGAGTAAACAAATGAATCATAAAGCAAAGACTTTTCATGAATAATACTTTCAAGACAAGCATCAATAAGACTTGCATAAGAGTTACTCATAAAGCAATAAATTCTAAGTAAAGGCATTGAAGCAACACAAAGGAAGATATAAGTTTCCGCGGTTGCTTTCAACTTCAACATGTATATCTCATGGATAATTGTCAACACAAAGTAATATAACAAGTGCAATAGGTAAACATGTAAGAATCAATGCACACAGTTGACACAAGTGTTTGCTTCTGGGATAGAAAGAAGTAGGCAAACTGACTCAACAATAAAGTAGAAGATAGGCCCTTCGCGGAGGGAAGCATGGATTACTATATTTGTGCTAGAGATTTTCATTTTGAAAACAAGAAACAATTTTGTCATCGGTAGTAATAAAGCATATGTGTTATGTATAAGATATCTTATAAGTTGCAAATCTCATTCATAGTATACCAATAGTGCTCGCACCTTGTCCTAATTAGCTTAGATTAACACGGATTATCATTGCATAGCATATGTTTCAACCAAGTGTCACAAAGGGGTACCTCTATGCCGCCTGTACAAAGGTCTAAGGAGAAAGTTCGCATTGGATTTCTCGCTTTTGATTATTCTCAACTTAGACATCCATACCAGGGACAACATAGACAACGAGATAATGGACTCCTCTTTAATGCATAAGCATTCAACAACAGTTAAAATTCTCATAAGAGATTGAGGATTAATTGTCCAAACTGAAACTTCCACCATGAATCATGGCTTTAGTTAGCGGCCCAATGTTCTTCTCTAACAGTATGCATACTCAAACCATTTGATCATGAAAATCGCCCTTACTTCAGACAAGACGAACATGCATAGTGATACGTCTCCGACGTATCGATAATTTCTTATGTTCCATGCCACATTATTGATGATATCTACATGTTTTATACACATTATATGTCATTATTATGCGTTTTCCGGAACTAACCTATTGACGAGATGCCGAAGGGCCAGTTGTTGTTTTCTGCGGTTTTGGTTTCAGAAATCCTAGTAAGGAAATATTCTCGGAATCGGACGAAATCAACACCGAAGATCTTAGAATCCCCGGGAGCTTCAGAACACCCGAGAACCGCGGAGAGGGGCCACGGGGGCCCACACATGGTGGCGGCGCGGCCCGAGGAGGGGCGCGCCGCCCTAGTGTCTGGTGGCCCCAGACCCCTTCTGACCTTGCCCTTCCGCCTATTTAAAGCCTTCGTCGCGAAAACCCTGACACGTTCGACGAAACCAGAGAAAACCTTCCAGAGCCGCCGCCATCGCGAAACTCCAATTCGGGGGACAGAAGTCTCTGTTCCGGCACCCTGCCGGGATGGGGAATTGCCCCCTGAGTCATCTCCA
>NC_061509.1:23167041-23264047 GCF_022539505.1 Lolium rigidum | reverse complement strand
GGCTTGTCCTTTGTGCTAAAAAGGATTGGGCCACTTGCTGCAATTATTACTCTCGCACTTTACTTACTCGTACTTTATTCATCTGTTACATCAAAACCCCCTGAATACTTGTCTGTGAGCATTTACAGTGAATCCTTCATCGAAACTGCTTGTCAACACCTTCTGCTCCTCGTTGGGATCGACATTCTTACTTATCGAAGATACTACGATACACCCCCTATACTTGTGGGTCATCACCCTCCGACTCTGCCTCTTCGCCTATATAAAGGTCCCTGACCTAAAACACGATACGAAAAAGCCACGGTACGAGAAACCTTCCAGAGCCGCCGCCATCGCGAAGCCAAGATCCGGGGGACAGGAGTCTCTGTTCCGGCACGCCGCCGGGACGGGGAAGTGCCCCCGGAAGGCTCCTCCATCGACACCACCGCCATCTTCATCAACGCTGCTGTCTCCCATGAGGAGGGAGTAGTTCTCCATCGAGGCTCGGGGCTGTACCGGTAGCTATGTTGTTCATCTCTCTCCTATGTACTTCAATACAATAATCTCATGAGCTGCCTTACATGATTGAGATTCATATGATGATGCTTGTAATCTAGATGTCATTATGCTAGTCAAGTGGGTTTTACTTATGTGATCTCCGGAGACTCCTTGTCCCACGTGTGTAAAGTGACAGTGTGTGCACCGTGTGGGTTTCTTAGGCTATATTTCACAGAATACTTATTCACTGTTATGAATGGCATAGTGAAGTGCTTATTTATATCTCTTTATGATTGCAATGTGTTTTGTATCACAATTTATCCGTGTGCTACTCTAGTGATGTTATTAAAGTAGTTTATTCCTCCTGCACGGTGTAATGGTGACAATGTGTGCATCGTGTAGTACTTGGCGTAGGCTATGATTGTGATCTCTTGTAGATTATGAAGTTAACTATTGCTATGATGGTATTGATGTGATCTATGCCTCCTTTCGTAGCGTGAAGGTGACAAGTGTGCATGCTATGTTAGTACTTGGTTTGGTTATGTTGATCTGTCATGCACTCTAAGGTTATTTAAATATGAACATTGAATATTGTGGAGCTTGTTAACTCCGGCATTGAGGGTTCGTGTAATCCTACGCAGTTAGTGGTGTTCATCATCCAACAAGAGGGTGTAGAGTCTAGCATCTATCTATTTATTCTGTTATGTGATCAATGTTGAGAGTGTCCACTAGTGAAAGTATGATCCCTAGGCCTTGTTCCTAAATACTACTATCGCTGCTTGTTTACTCGTTTTACTCGCATCTTTACTTCCCGCAATATTACTACCATCATCCGCACGCCAACAAGCACTTTTCCGGCGCTCGTTACTACTGCTCATATTCATTCATACCACTTGTATTTCACTATCTCTTCGCCGAACTAGTGCACCTATTAGGTGTGTTGGGGACACAAGAGACTTCTTGCTTTGTGGTTGCGGGGTTGCGTGAGAGGGATATCTTTGACCTCTTCCTCCCTGAGTTCGATAAACCTTGGGTGATCCACTTCAGGGAAACTTGCTGCTGTTCTACAAACCTCTGCTCTTGGAGGCCCAACACTGTCTACAAGAATAGAAGCACCCGTAGACATCAGCCACCAATTGTGAGTCGCCAAATATTTTTAGTCGAGTTGCGCCACAAGCCTTCGCCATCTTCATCCCGTGTATGAGAGCTTCGTATTCTGCCTCATTGTTAGACGCGTTTGGAAACGTCATCCGTAAGACATACTTTAATTTGTCGCCTTCAGGTGATATTAGTATCACGCCTCGCTCCAGCCTCCCTCTAATCTCTTGGACCCGTCGAAGTTCATAGTCCAGGTTCTCGATAGATCCGGGGGTCCCGTATTTTGTAGCTCCATCCACTCTGCGATGAAGTCTGGTAAAATTTGTGACTTTATTGCTTTTCTTTTCTCGTACGTGATGTCCCGAGGGGAAAGCTCTATTCCCCACAGGGAGACACGACCCGTAGCCTCTGGATTGTTTAATATATTGGATAACGGTGCCTCATTGTAATGTCCCAGGTTTAGAGACGATCGAGGGGTAGATTTTAGAAAGGGATGTGCATTGCATAGTAAATTCTGGGGAAATTTCGCGCTTTTAAATAAAAATGCATCGAAGGGGGACAAGTTTCTCTCTCGACACCTTACAGGGTTAGGGTTTCGAGAGTGCGACAAACTTGCTTCTCACTTCACTAAATTAGGGTTTTGAGAAGAGAGGAGAGTATTGCATTACAACTTAAGTTGCATGATTGAATTCAAACACAAGAACTTTTGAATTTCAAATTTAAACATCATATGAATATCTCATAATTAAAAATTGAGGTAATTCATTACACAAATATTAATAATCAAGAATATAAACATTACATTTATTTAGTAAAGCTCATTAAGGAAACTTTGAGCTTTATTAATAATCACACAAGATACATTGTCTTTACATTATCCAGAATTGAAGTATAAAATATTACAACAAATTACAAGAATTGAATAAATAGAAAATAGAAAATGAAAATTACAAAGATATTGTAAATGGCTAAACTAGATAAGAAAATCTTCATGATTTTCTTGGATATCACTTGATTGAACTTCTTGAACATTTCCTTAAACCTGCATAGTAATACACACAAAGACCAAACAAGGATTAAGCCAAGTGGCAAAGCCACTTGGCAGGTTAACAAGAAAAATGAAAATGAGAGGATATGACCATGATCAGCCGAGCTGATCCACTCACTGGACCAAGTACCAAGCAGCAAACACACAGGTAGCTCACCAGCCTTGTGTGCATGCCTCACAACGACACAAGCCCGGGGGAGTCACCAAAAGGACCGGACCTTGCTCGTCGACCGTGGGGAGAAGAGGCCAGCCATATATAAACCTCTTCAACAAGTGAACCCTAGCCATTTCATCGGCAAGATCTCCAAAGAGTAAGAACACCAAGAACAGTGAAGAACAGCCAGAGCCGTTCAACCCGTCTCGCATCACCACCGAACCAAACCAAGATTCACAAGCTTGCAAGGAGGAGAAGGGCAGGCAAATCAAAACCACCGGAAGCAATCCTCTACACCAACAACTCATTCTAGGAGCCGGAGTGAGGTATACATCGATGAACATGAGCAAGCCACGCTTTGCTCATAAATAAGCATATGCACCAATCACACACAAGCAAAAGGGTATGATACCCAAGGTTGTGTCATCATCCGGTTATTAAACCATATGGTGCAAGCAAGAGCAAATAGGCCACTCGGTGAATCATCTAAAGGGAACAACAGCTATGACACTCACCGCATAACTGAAGGAATCCAGCCAGAGATGAGAGCACAAGCTAGCCTAAATACACACTTAGCACCTACAGCTATTTAAACCATCAGACTTAGACAAAATCATTGTCTATTTTTGATTTCAACATCAAGAGCTACTGGCAATCCAATAAATGGATCACCCAGAAAGCATTTGTCCATTCACAATAAGTCAACTATGGTGGGAGCTTCCTGAGCAGCCAAGAATGGCTGCTGAGGCCACCTCAACCAACCAAAACAATCAAACCACCAAGTCAGTACTTGCATCATCACCCAGATGGGTTCAGAGTGGGCTAGGGTACCCAACAAGTGTTGGCATCCCTCTAGCCAAGCAAATTAAATCATTATGATCATCACTGTATCACAGTTCACATCATTTATCTATTTAAACAACAAGAACTGCACAGATAAATGAAATAATCAAGCCACCTATGCACTGGATCTAGCAGATGATCCAATGGAGCATTGCAAGCATCCACTGATGCTTGGACAAGCACCAGCATACACAGGCCAAGCCTGTGAGACACACACACAACACATAATAGATCACAAATGGGGCACCGCCAACAAATAATAGTTTCTACAAGTAACTGGTGATCATATGACCACCAGAAACTTGCAAGAGCATGCAATGGCATGCTAAACATCAGATAGAGCATCAACACATGGCTAGTCAATTGAATTGATCACAGAAATGAAACAATGGCATAGCAGATAACCAAATAAGTTAGATATGATAGTATCCAGTAGCAGTTCATCAAGTGATAGGGCTGTGCAAGCACAGCTATGCTCAATGGAGCAGTTCCAGGAATTATATCACACAGAAAAGGCACATCGTAGGCACTGACTCTTGCAAACTTGCAAGGATTGCACACTGCAATCAAGCCAGTGCAGCATAATAAACACACCTGAATAATTGGCAGGTACAGCATCAAGAATAGAAGCACAGGGAAGCAGCAGCCGAACACATGCATGAACACAGAAGAAATGACCACAAGAAGACAGACACACATAAGCAAGAGAACGAAGCAACATAAGTTGGCCATGGCAAGTAGAGCAACCACAGCAGCCTAGCCGAAGCGCCGCAAGAGCACACACGCAAGCACAGCAAGCTCAGCGCAGAGAGGCAGGCCGGTGGCGGAGCTAGTCGAACGTGCGGATGCAGCGAGGGAGAGAGAGAGAAAAGAGGTGTAGAACACTCACCGGTGAGGTGAGCCGCCGAACACGGCCGTGGCGGCCACGGCGGCACACGCCGGCGAACGGCGGCGCCAGCCCGTGCCAGGCCGCGGCGGAGAAGCAACGACCCAGCACCACCACGGCGAGGCTCGCGGTGGCGACACGGCGCCTGAGGCGCCAGGGAGAAGCCCACGGCTTCTCCAGCGCACGGCGGCGATGAGCGCCGAAGAGCCTGGCGCACTGGAGGGTCGAGGTCGAGCGAATAGGAACGCGAGCGTCAGATCGACGCGGACCACCGTGTCCGCCGTCGAGAGGCGGTTCAGATCCACCTAACCTCACCGGCGGCGACGGCCGGAGTTGGCCGGGGTAATTCGGTGAAGGCGGCGGCGACGCGGGGATCGCCAGAGCCCATGCGGGCTAGGGTTCGTGCGCGAGTGGGGGAGAAGGGGTCGGTGCGACCGACCGAGCCACGAGTGGCTCGGGTTAGGGTTAACCCGCTGGGCCGCACTGACAGGTGGGCCCAGGGGCAATTCAGTCTTTTCATAAATCCAATAAATACGTAACTTTGAAATTATATAAGAAATGCTTAATAGCTCTAAAAAAATAATTAAAAATATGAAAATAGATCAGCATAAAATTCTCTATCATAATAAAATACAAAGGGGAATTTTTGAAGACAATTAAGAATAAGTCTTAATTTGAGGATTTAAATAATCATCTAAATCACACATATATTTTCAATAATAAAAATAAGTCCATTAATGCCTTTGGACTTCAAAACACCTTGACAACATTTCAAGGTTGGATTTACCCTAAATCAAGTATCCCTAAGATGTTCTTAGTATCTAACCTCTCATAAAATAACAACGACATCTGGAAGGGGGAAACAAACCCTAAAACTGGAATCATGCATTATTGCTTTTTTAACCATTGCCCTTATCGGACAATGATGCTATTTTTCGAACAAGAGGACAAGGGTCAGTCCATACCTTCCAACTGCAGTAACTTTGCAGTTGTTCAGGCAAGTTCATCACTTGCTCATGTCATTTGAGTATCTTTATCAAATTACTTGCAAAGTACTATGATTATCACTATTGCATACAAACCAAAACCACTATTTTCATAACTATGAATATGACTATGTGGTGGGCAATGGAACCATGGATTGTGTTGATATGGTGGAGGTTCCATTGCAAGGGTTTACATCCATCTAGGATTAAATAACAAATGTCGCCAGTGATTCTTGTGCCGTAATACCCGTGTTAACCATAAGATCCGGAGTGGGACTGGAGTAGTCAAAAGTGTTTCCACCTCTCGTTCATCAACGGATGCTCATTACCGGGTGCTCATGATCTTGCGAGACTTGATGCAGAGGGTGGGAACCCGTAGAAGTCCCAACGGTAATGAGGTCTATGATGGGTTGCATCCGCCGGCGTAGGAATGTATGGTAGAGCCCCGCATTGACGTCGTGGTCGGAGTCCACCCCGAAATATATGGGAGCAATGGGGCCGACGTGGACCCGTGGTCGGAGTATGCAACAAAGGGTGGGTGTTCGAGGTAGCGGAGGAACATGATTGGCTAGACCTTATACCGGGCCTCACACCGAAGGAAGTGTGGACGAGAAAGCTGCCCGGCTGGCACCAAGGTTAAGATCTCTTATGGGTAAAGCAACACACCTCTCGCAGAGTGTAAAGAATCGTGACTCCGTCACTCCCCGTTCCGGGATTGAGGAACCGCGAACGCGGCCGGAAAGGAGCTCCATGAAGTTCTAGTAAACCGGTGAAGGCCGACGGACATAGCTCTTTGAAATAAAAGCAACCTCTTGAAGAAATGTTTATCAAAACTTGCATTGGTATTAGACTTTCTCGGTCTAATATCATAGCTAGTGCATAAAACACCTCTTATCTATAATGAACTTGTTGAGTACGCTCGTACTCATACCACTCTTAAATCCCCATGCTTAGATTGTCCGAACCATCCGGAGGAGGACTACGACCACAATGATGGAGCCGAGATCATCGGCTACGAAGAACCCGACCTCTCGGTGGAGTTGAAGGCGTAGACTATATCATAGTCTACGGATCCGGGGAGGCTTCCTGAGGAGAACAAGCCTAGAGATATCAGGAGGAGTAGTAATAGCCGAGCAGCACGAACTCTTACTATTTAGCTGCTCGATTAAATAAATGTTTAGTTTAATGAGACAATGGTATTGTAAGTTAAGTTGGGTTCGCCTCGAACCCAGGAGTTATCCTCTTAGGACCCAAGAGGAGCTCCGAGACGACTTGTGTATGATGATTGTAATAATATGTGAATGAGTTATGGACCTTGCTATGTTCTGTTGTACTACTCTGAGGGATGTAATATTTGCGGAATGGTACTTCGCGAATGTTATATCAACGACCGGCATACTACAACATGCAAGTGGTATGCGTGGTCACCACAAGTTGGTATCGAGCAAAAGCTTTGACCTTAGGTTGGAACCTAGTAAATGGGACCAAACGTTAGGAGTCAAATAGGATTAGTAAAGAATTCTCTAAAAATATGGTGTATATTCAATTGAGAATACAACAATCATATCTTTTAGTGCGATAATTCTTTATTATCTCTATTATGATGCATTATTACTAATCTTATAATCTTTCTATTTCTACAGCCAACATGGCAAGTTCACGACCAGGAAGAAACGTGAAAGTTATGGATTCCACACTGAATGAGTACCAAGGAGGACTTGCGTGATATCCTACGAGCCATGTTACTGGAATTTGGGTGTGATCCCCGTATTCCAAGAAAGAAGTACATGTTCTATGATGGACCGGTGTTGGCCAAGTGCAGAGTAGGACTGCGACTTCCCGAATCTTTGGGAATGAGCGTAGTCATGCCAGCTGGAGAAGCTAGGACAACCAATACAGCCTACCATATAGCTGTTATGAGAGCCATAACCGACATTCGGGAGCATAAGACGAAAGCGCTTATGGGTTCCGAATTCACCCACATTCCTCATATGGAGGAAGACAATGATCCCATGCTGAACCATTTCAAATATGCCAAAAGTAAACCAGCCGAAGCAGCCAAATACATGGACAACAGCCGTAATTTCATATCATTACTCTTTCAGTTGAATCATCATCTGATAGGAGCTATTGATACGATGCTTGAGGAGTTCACTGAACCCAAGGAGGAGAGTAGGGGCAAAGAACCTATGGAGAATGTGGTACACACACCAGATTATTCAGCTGGTGACTACATCAGCTTTGATCCACTTGCACGTGAATCTACACCTGTTACACCTGGGAACTATCTGGGTAGTTCCTATGGGGGATACGAAGGCGGCGAGGAATCCGGAAACAACCAGCGTTCCGAGACTCCGATCGAGAATTCTAGGGGTTGGCGTTGGGGAGATGATACTGGAACCCATAGTACTACTGAGTACTATGATGGAGAGATGAATGATGACGCAACAACCCAGAACCAGAGCTATCCTAGTAATGAAGGAGTGGATGGAGGATATCCGACACAGGTTGAGTCGGGTATGGGTTTTGGTAACCCTTATGGTGGGGCTACAGTGAGAGTACACCCGATGGGTGGATTATGATGCACTCAACGATCAGCTTCATGAACACCGATTTCTCCTTAGGATCATCATCGGATTCGGATTACAAGCCAACGGGGAGACCTTATGTTCCAGGGTCTATCGTAGAGGACGACACGTTCGACCGGATGGAAGCCTCGGAATGTACCGGGAGTGAAGACCGATTAGAAGACCACCAAGGGAGGCGTGGCTATAATACACAAGTACCACGTGTATTATAGTTTGTAATATTTGTATAAATTTGTACATATACTTTAATAAGTGAGTTTGCATACTCACATCGACTTGAGTATTGTAATAAGACCACTTATGTATGTATATACAGGGTATATGTTTTGTATGATTTGGATTTGCTTCTTGATTTCCATTGCGTGACTAGTTCTCGTGCACAATGTTGAGCTCGAAAAACTTGCGCATGGAGTAATTATGAGTATCATCTTGTGTTGCGTAACTAGGGGGATATGTCGGGAACGTTAGGAAACGAGACTGAAGCGCAGCGCATGGAGCGCGAAGCAAAGGAAAAGGAAGAGGCTGAGGGTGCAGCCAGAGATCAGTTTCTACCACCACCACCACCCATGACTCAGCAGAACTTTATCCAATACATGCAACTGGCGGAAGAGAGGCAGCGTGTAACACTGGAGCTGCAGAACAAGTTCCTTCGGGATCCGATGCAGCAGAATAGGGTGGAGAGACTCGAGAACCAGGGAGTCACATTAGCAGACTTCCAAAACACCAAGCCGATATCTTTCGCATACGCGCCAGAGCCTATGGACGCGGAAGATTGGCTGATGGATACTGAGCGTAAGCTCAACACTGTTGGATGCAATGACCAAGAGAAGGTCCGATATGCTACCCATCTGCTATGTGGACCTGCCGCATCATGGTGGGACAACATTGTAGCCGTGTATCCGGCAGAAAGGTATTCACCTCGGGAGGAGTTTGCAAGGAAGTTCGGGGAATCCAATGTCCCCGAAAGTATTGTGGAACCGAAGCGTCGAGAGTTTGAGAGTCTCGAGCGTGAAGGATAAGGCAATCCCGACTTATGTCGTGGAGTTTTCAAAGCTGTCCCGGTATGCTCGTTGAGGAAGTCAATACCGAGGACAAGAAGAAGAAGAGATTTCTGAGGGGGTTAAGTCCCCAGTTTAAGGTGCAGCTACGGATGATGAGAGCAACGGAATTTCAAGAGTTGGTGGATGTAGCCATCACCCTTGAAGATGACTTCAAACAACTGCAAGAAGAGAAGAGGAAGAAGGCCAAGTATGAGCCTAAGAGGTTTGTTAGTAACAAGCCTAACACTAGCTTGAGTTTCAAGCCCAGATTCAACAACAACAACAACAACAACAACATCAACTACTACGGTAGTAGGAAGAACCGAGCATTCCAATCGCAAATCAAATAGTTTGCGGATGCCGTGGATGTACAGGGCATTTCTCCAAGGATCGTAAGAAACCCAAGAATCATATGCTTTCGGTGTGCCGGGAGGAAGGACACATGCTTAAGGATTGCCCCAAGAATAAGCACAAAGGAGGTCAGTCGGAGAGGAGGAGGAGGTCGAGGAGGAACACCGGAGGGAATCGGAAGAATAAGAAGCCCTTCGGCAAGCTGAACTGTACCTAGCCTGGAGGAGGTGGTCAACTCCGACCGGGCGGTGATAGGTACGCTCCAGATCCTCACTCATCCCGGCAAAGTACTTTTTGATACCGGTGCAACTACATCATTCATTTCTCAACAATTCATCATCAAACATGGGATTAGTTGCACTAAGTTAGATACACCCATAACCATACTTTCAGCGGGGGGAACGATAGTAGTAACTCATGCCAAACAAAAACAAGTCATTATGATCAATAAGTGCGCGTTTGACGCGGACCTGTTCATTTTACCGATGAAGGACATTGATGTCATTCTTGGTATGAACTCGGTTAGAAGCTAATGGAGCATTGATCGATCGTGTAAACAAGACGGTGTCATTGAAAAGCCCCGATGGAAGTAGAATGATCTACCAAGGAGACAAACATACACAGATTGAAGTTGAGCTACAAGCTGAATAGCATGAAGGAGGTGAAGTTAGAAGATATACCTGTAGTAAATGAATTCCAGGATGTGTTTCCTGCGGAATTACCTGGTATGCCACCAGATAGGGAGATAGAATTCACTATCGACCTAATTCCAGGAACAGCTCCGATTGCCAAGGCACCATATAAAATGGGGCCTAAGGAATTGAAAGAACTGAAGGAGCAATTGGATGACTTGGAACAAAAGGGATTCATTCAAGAGAGTGTTTCACCATGGGGATCACCCGTGATCTTCGTGGATAAAAGGGATGGAGGAAGAAGGATGTGCGGAGACTACATAAATCTGAACAACGTCACAATCAAGAACAAGTATCCACTTCCAAGAATACAAGATCTATTTGATCAGGTTAGAGGAGCGGGAGTCTTTTCCAAGATTGATCTAAGATCCGGTTATCACCAGATAAAGATCAAGAAGGAGGACGTTCCGAAAACTGCCTTTGTCTCAAGGTATGGACACCATGAATACCTTGTAGTACCTTTTGGATTAACCAATGCCCCAGCAATATTCATGAATCTCATGAATAAGATCTTCATGCCATATCTAGACAAGTTTGTCATCGTATTCATCGATGATATCTTGATATATTCCAAGAACAAGGCGGAACATGCCGAACATTTGAGGTTAGTGTTGCAAACACTAAGGGAACACCAACTCTACGCCAAACTCAGTAAGTGTGAATTTTGGCTAGATCAAGTGGAATTTCTTGGTCATGTCATTAGCAAAGATGGAATCGCTGTCAACCCGAGCAAGGTTGCAGCAGTTCTAGAATGGGAAGCACCCAAGACTGTCAAGGAGATCCGAGGATTCCTAGGAATGGCAGGATACTATCGGAGATTCATTGAAGGATTCTCTAAGATAGCAGGACCTATGACGAAGTTGCTAAGGAAGAACACACCATTTGTGTGGTCGGAGGAGTGTGAGAAGAGTTTTCAAACTCTAAAAGAGAAACTCACCACAGCACCGGTGTTAGCAGTTCCTGAAGTCGGCAAGGACTACACCGTGTACTGTGACGCATCCAAACATGGATTGGGTTGTGTACTCATGCAAGATCGGAAAGTATTATCCTATGGATCGAGGCAACTCAGACCTCATGAAGTGAACTATCCAACACATGACTTGGAATTAGCAGCTGTCGTATTTGCACTAAAAACTTGGAGACATTTTCTCTATGGAGCTAAGTGTGAGCTCTATACAGATCATAAAAGCCTCAAATATTTCTTCACTCAGAAGGAACTCAACATGAGGCGTAAAAGATGGCTAGAATTGATTAAGGATTATGATCTGACAATCAATTACACACCAGGGAAGGCTAATGTAGTAGCAGACGCCCTGAGTAGGAAGAGTACCGGAGGAGTGGAACATGAAATATCACCGGAGCTGAGGAAGGAGATAAGCCAAGCCCAAATACAACTTTGGGAGAAGGAAGCCCATGAAGGATTATCGGCGTTGCAAGTAGCCGATGAGTTGAATGTCAACCTGAAGAATGAGATAATGATGGGTCAGTTAGACGATCCATTTATTGTAGAAGAGATGAGGAGAATAGATGAGGGAAGACCATCAGAATTTCACCGAGGAGAATCTGGATCTTTGTGGTTCCAGAAGAGGATTTGCGTTCCGGATATTGCTGAAATTAAGGAAGTAATACTCCGGGAAGCTCATCAAACACCATATTCAATACATCCGGGAAGTACAAAGATGTACATGGACTTAAAGGAACTATTCTGGTGGAATAACATGAAGAGGGAGATAGCACAATATGTGGCAGAATGCCATACCTGCCGACGAGTGAAGGCTGAACATCGCAGTCCCAAGCAGGGAAGTTACAACCTTTACTTATTCCAGAGTGGAAATGGGAAGAAATAGGGATGGATTTCATCACCGGACTACCCATGACTAATAAAAAGAAGGACATGATATGGGTAATCGTGGACCGGTTGACGAAAAGTGCACACTTCTTAGCGGTAAACCAACAGGATAAAGGAGAGAAACTCATCGATCTTTACATCAAAGAGATCGTGAGTAAGCATGGAGTGCCTAAGAAGATAGTGTCGGATCGAGGATCCGTGTTCACATCAACGATTTCGGAAACAACTTCACGAAGCTTTAGGATCCAAGTTGGATTATAGCACCGCGTATCATCCACAAACAGTGGACAAACCGAGAGAACCAATCAGATCTTAGAAGATATGCTTAGGGCTTGTGCCCTAGACTTCGGAGGATCATGGGAGGAGCATCTACCTTTAGCAGAGTTTTCATACAACAATAGTTACCAAAGCAAGCATCAAGATGGCACCATTTGAAGCTCGTATGGGAGGAAGTGTAGATCACCAATATGTTGGTATGAAGCCGAGAGCAAGCAAAGAGTTCAACCCCGATTATGTCAAGGAAAAACAACAAATCATTGACATTATCAGAGACAGGCTCAAGATAGCCCAGAGTCGGCAAAAGAGTTATGCCGATCAGAAGAGAAGGACATGGGAACCACAAGTTGGAGACATGGTTTATCTTAGGGTAAGCCCGATGAAAGGACTCCAGAGGTTTGGAGTAAAAGGAAAGCTCAGTCCTAGATATATAGGACCTTTCAAGATACTGAGTCAGAATCGAGGTTTAGCCTTTGAGTTGGATCTACCGGGAAGGTTAGCTCAAGTTCATAATGTATTCCATGTGTCACAACTTCGGAAATGTTTGAAGATCCCAGATGAACCAATATCACATGAGGAGCTTGAGTTACAACCAGACTTGACATACATCGAGAAGCCAGCCAAGATTCTCGAGGAAAGCTGGAAACAACTCGGAAACAAGGCGATCAAGTATTGCAAGATACAATGGAAGCATCATCCCGAGAGGGAAGCCACCTGGGAAAAAGAGGAAGACCTGAGGAAAACATACCCCGAGCTGTTCAGGTATTACCACCACAACTTCGGGACGAAGTTTTCTTTAAGGGGGAAAGGCTGTAATGTCCCAGGTTTAGAGACGATCGAGGGGTAGATTTTAGAAAGGGATGTGCATTGCATAGTAAATTCTGGGGAAATTTCGCGCTTTTAAATAAAAATGCATCGAAGGGGGACAAGTTTCTCTCTCGACACCTTACAGGGTTAGGGTTTCGAGAGTGCGACAAACTTGCTTCTCACTTCACTAAATTAGGGTTTTGAGAAGAGAGGAGAGTATTGCATTACAACTTAAGTTGCATGATTGAATTCAAACACAAGAACTTTTGAATTTCAAATTTAAACATCATATGAATATCTCATAATTAAAAATTGAGGTAATTCATTACACAAATATTAATAATCAAGAATATAAACATTACATTTATTTAGTAAAGCTCATTAAGGAAACTTTGAGCTTTATTAATAATCACACAAGATACATTGTCTTTACATTATCCATGAATTGAAGTATAAAATATTACAACAAATTACAAGAATTGAATAAATAGAAAATAGAAAATGAAAATTACAAAGATATTGTAAATGGCTAAACTAGATAAGAAAATCTTCATGATTTTCTTGGATATCACTTGATTGAACTTCTTGAACATTTCCTTAAACCTGCATAGTAATACACACAAAGACCAAACAAGGATTAAGCCAAGTGGCAAAGCCACTTGGCAGGTTAACAAGAAAAATGAAAATGAGAGGATATGACCATGATCAGCCGAGTTGATCCACTCACTGGACCAAGTACCAAGCAGCAAACACACAGGCAGCTCACCAGCTTGTGTGCATGCCTCACAGCACACAAGCCTGGGGGAGTCACCAAAAAGGACCAGACCTTGCTGTCGACCAGGGGGAGAAGAGGCCAGCCATATATAAACCTCTTCAACAGTGAACCCTAGCCATTTCATCGGCAGCATCTCCAAAGAGTAAGAACACCAAGAACAGGAAGAACAGCCAGTAGCCGTTCAACCTGTCTCAGATCACCACTGAACCAAACCAAGATTCACAAGCTTGCAAGGAGGAGAAGGGCAGGCAAATCAAAACCACCAGAAGCAATCCTCTACACCAACAACTCATTCTAGGAGCTGGAGTGAGGTATACACTGATGAACATGAGCAAGCCACAGTTTTGCTCATAAATAAGCATATGCACCAATCACACACAAGCAAAAGGGTATGATACCCAAGGTTGTGTCATCATCTGGTTATTAAACCATATGGTGCAAGCAAGAGCAAATAGGCCACTGGTGAATCATCTAAAGGGAACAACAGCTATGACACTCACTGCATAACTGAAGGAATCCAGCCAGAGATGAGAGCACAAGCTAGCCTAAATACACACTTAGCACCTACAGCTATTTAAACCATCAGACTTAGACAAAATCATTGTCTATTTTTGATTTCAACATCAAGAGCTACTGGCAATCCAATAAATGGATCACCCGTAAAGCATTTGTCCATTCACAATAAGTCAACTATGGTGGGAGCTTCCTGAGCAGCCAAGAATGGCTGCTGAGGCCACCTCAACCAACCAAAACAATCAAACCACCAAGTCAAGTACTTGCATCATCACCCAGATGGGTTCAGAGTGGGCTAGGGTACCCAACAAGTGTTGGCATCCCTCTAGCCAAGCAAATTAAATCATTATGATCATCACTGTATCACAGTTCACATCATTTATCTATTTAAACAACAAGAACTGCACAGATAAATGAAATAATCAAGCCACCTATGCACTGGATCTAGCAGATGATCCAATGGAGCATTGCAAGCATCCACTGATGCTTGGACAAGCACCAGCATACACAGGCCAAGCCTGTGAGACACACACACAACACAGAATAGATCACAGTGGGGCACTGCCAACAAATAATAGTTTCTACAAGTAACTGGTGATCATATGACCACCAGAAACTTGCAAGAGCATGCAATGGCATGCTAAACATCAGATAGAGCATCAACACATGGCTAGTCAATTGAATTGATCACAGAACTGAAACAATGGCATAGCAGATAACCAAATAAGTTAGATATGATAGTATCCAGTAGCAGTTCATCAAGTGATAGGGCTGTGCAAGCACAGCTATGCTCAATGGAGTAGTTCCAGGAATTATATCACACAGAAAGGCACATCAGAGGCACTGACTCTTGCAAACTTGCAAGGATTGCACACTGCAATCAAGCCAGTGCAGCATAATAAACACACCTGAATAATTGGCAGGTACAGCATCAAGAATAGAAGCACAGGGAAGCAGCAGCCGAACACATGCATGAACACAGAAGAAATGACCACAGCAGCAGCACACACATAAGCAGTAGAACAGCAACATAAGTTGGCCATGGCAGTAGAGCAACCACAGCAGCTAGCCAGAAGCACCGCAGTAGCACACACGCAAGCACAGCAAGCTCAAGCAGTAGAGGTAGGCCAGCGGCGGAGCTAGTCGAACAGAAGCAGATGCAGCAGAGGGAGAGAGAGAAAAGAGGTGTAGAACACTCACCGGTGAGGTGAGCCAGCGAACACGGCCGTGGCGGCCACAGCGGCACACGCCGGGCGAACGGCGGCGCCAGCCCGAGCCGAGGCCGCGGCGGAGAAGCAGCACCAGCACCACCACGGCGAGGCTCGCGGTGGCGACATGGCGCCTGAGGCGCCAGGGAGAAGCCCACGGCTTCTCCAGCGCACGGCGGCGATGAGCGCCGAAGAGCCCGGCGCATTGGAGGGTCGAGGTCGAGCGAACAGGAACGCGAGCGTCAGATCGACGCGGACCACCGTGTCCGCCGTCGAGAGGCGGTTCAGATCCACCTAACCTCACCGGCGGCGACGGCCGGAGTTGGCCGGGGTAATTCGGTGAAGGGGCGGCGACGCGGGATCGCCAGAGCCCATGCGGGCTAGGGTTCGTGCGCGAGTGGGGGAGAAGGGGTCGGTGCGACCGACCGAGCCACGAGTGGCTCGGGTTAGGGTTAACCCGCTGGGCCGCACTGACAGGTGGGCCCAGGGGCAATTCAGTCTTTTCATAAATCCAATAAATACAGAACTTTGAAATTATATAAGAAATGCTTAATAGCTCTAAAAAAATAATTAAAAATATGAAAATAGATCAGCATAAAATTCTCTATCATAATAAAATACAAAGGGGAATTTTTGAAGACAATTAAGAATAAGTCTTAATTTGAGGATTTAAATAATCATTTCAATCACACATATATTTTTCAATAATAAAAATAAGTCCATTAATGCCTTTGGACTTCAAAACACCTTGACAACATTTCAAGGTTGGATTTACCCTAAATCAAATATCCCTAAGATGTTCTTAGTATCTAACCTCTCATAAAATAACACGACATCGGAAAGGGGGGGAAACAAACCCTAAAACTGGAATCATGCATTATTGCTTCTTTAACCATTTCCCTTATCGGACAATGATGCTATTTTTCAGAACAAGAGGACAAGGGTCAGTCCATACCTTCCAATCTGCAGAACTTTGCGGTGTTCGAGCAAGTTCATCACTTGCTCATGTCATTTGAGTATCTTTATCAAATTACTTGCAAAGTACTATGATTATCACTATTGCATACAAACCAAAACCACTATTTTCATAACTATGAATATGACTATGTGGTGGGCAATGGAACCATGGATTGTGTTGATATGGTGGAGGTTCCATTGCAAGGGTTTACATCCATCTAGGATTAAATAACAAATGTCGCCGAGTGATTCTTGTGCCGTAATACCCGTGTTAACCATAAGATCCGGAGTGGGACGGAGTAGTCAAAAGTGTTTCCACCTCTCGTTCATCAACGGATGCTCATTACCAGGTGCTCATGATCTTGCGAGACTTGATGCAGGGTGGGAACCCGTAGAAGTCCCAACGGTAATGAGGTCTATGATGGGTTGCATCCGCCGGCGTAGGAATGTATGGTAGAGCCCCGCATTGACGTCGTGGTCGGAGTCCACCCTGAAATATATGGGAGCAATGGGGCCGGCGTGGACCCAGGGTCGGAGTATGCAACAAAGGGTGGGTGTTCGAGGTAGCGGAGGAACATGATTGGCTAGACCTTATACCGGGCCTCACACCGAAGGAAGTGTGGACGGGAAAGCTGCCCTGGTTGGCACCAAGGTTAAGATCTCTTATGGGTAAAGCAACACACCTCTCGCGAGTGTAAAGAATCGTGACCTGTCACTCCCTGTTCCGGGATTGAGGAACTGCGAACGCGGCCGGAAAGGAGCTCCATGAAGTTCTAGTAAACCGGTGAAGGCCGACGGACATAGCTCTTTGAAATAAAAGCAACCTCTTGAAGAAATGTTTATCAAAACTTGCATTGGTATTAGACTTTCTGGTCTAATATCATAGCTAGTGCATAAAACACCTCTTACCTATAATGAACTTGTTGAGTACGCTCGTACTCATACCACTCTTAAATCCCCTGCTTAGATTGTCTGAACCATCTGGAGGAGGACTACGACCACAATGATGGAGCCGAGATCATCGGCTACGAAGAACCTAACCTCTCAGGTGGAGTTGAAGGCGTAGACTATATCATAGTCTACGGATCCGGGGAGGCTTCCGGAGGAGAACAAGCCTAAGGATATCAGGAGGAGTAGTAGAAGCCGAGCAGCGCGAACCCTTACTATTTAGCTGCTCGTTTAAATAAATGTTTAGTTTAATGAGACAATGGTATTGTAAGTTAAGTTGGGTTCGCCTCGAACCCAGGAGTTATCCTCTCAGAACCCAAGAGGAGCTCCGAGACGACTTGTGTATGATGATTGTAATAATATGTGAATGAGTTATGGACCCTGCTATGTTCTGTTGTACTACTCTGAGGGATGTAATATTTGCGGAATGGTACTTCGCGAATGTTATATCAACGACTGGCATACTACAACATGCAGTGGTATGCAGGGTCACCACACTCATTGACCACTATTATCGGATGCGCCGAAAAATAGTGCCGCAATTTTCTTGCGGTTGTAAACACTCCATATGCTAGCTTTTGGTACTGCGGATACCGCTGTTTTGAGGGAGATAAAACTTCACTGATGAAATATACTGGCCTCTGTACTCTATGGAGTTTTCCTTCTTCCTCTCTTTCGACTACGAGTGCTGTGCTGACCACCTGAGGTGTGGCTGCTATGTATAGCAATAGGGGTTTCTTCTCCTTAGGCGCCACCAAAATTGGTGGTGTCGAAATTGTGCGCTTGAGATCCTCAAAAGTTCTGTCTGCCTCTTCGTTCCATTGAAACTTCTCTCCTTGCTTGATCAAAGCGTAGAACGGCAACGCCTTTTCTCCTAGTCTGGCGACGAACCTGCTTAAAGCTGCGACTCGCCCGGTCAATTGTTGTATTTCTTTCAACTTTGTTGGCTTTCTCATGGTTACGATAGCTTGAATTTTTCTGGATTAGCTTCAATTCCTCTTGCTGAGACTAGGAACCCGAGAAGTTCTCCCGCAGGGACGCCGAAAGAGCACTTTGTCGGGTTCAGCTTGAGGCAGAACTTGTCAAGGTTGTCGAAAGTTTCCTTTAAATCCTCGATCAATGTTGACCCCTTCTTTGTTGTTATGACGACATCGTCAATGTACACTTGTACGTTTTTTCCAATCTGTGTTGCCAAACACTTCTGCATCATCCGCTGATATGTTGCACCCGCGTTTTTCAGACCAAAAGGCATTGTTTTGTAGCAAAACACGCCATAAGGTGTTATGAACGCTGTCTTGACCTCATCATCTTCTTTTAGTCTGATCTGGTTATAACCAGAATATGCGTCCAGGAAGGAAAGACGTTCACATCCTGCCGTGGAGTGATCCTTTGGACAATGTTTATTGAGACACGTAAAGTCGACACACATGCGAAGGACTTTCGTGTTTTTCTTCGGGACCAACACTGGGTTAGCTACCCACGTGGCCTCTGTATGTAACTCTTTGATAAAACCAGCTTCTCTGAGTCGATCAATCTCTGACAGCATGGCTTTGCGGTTTGGTTCCGAAAAACGTCGCAAAAGTTGCTTAATTGGTCTCGCTATTGGATCCAAGTTTAGGTGGTGCTCGGTAAGTTCCCTGGGTACTCCTGGCATGTCAGCTGGATACCATGCGAAGAGTTTCCAGTGCTCACGGAGGAACTCGACGAGCGCGCTTTCCTATGCTAGGTCCATGTCTGTTGCAATGGACGTCGTTTTCTTTGGATTTGTCGGGTGAATCTGCACCTCCTTGGAATCCTTGGTAGTGTTGAAGGTTGGCTCCCTGAGTGGACTTCCTACATCTGGCAACACATCATAATCAGTTGTTAGCCTTGACGCCATATATTCTGCTTGCATCCCGAAGGTTTCTGATAGTCGATGAAAATCCTTGTCGCATTTATCAGCTAATGCGAAACTGCCTTTGACTGTAATTGGTCTCTTAGGTCCTGGTAACCTCCACAACAGGTACGTGTAGTGTGGTACCACCATAAACCTGGCATATGCTGGTCGTCCCAACAAAGCGTGATATTGCGACAGGAAATCCACAACTTCAAACTCCAGCCTTTCTATCATGTAATTTTCTCGGGTTCCAAACTGAACGTCGAGATTGATCTTTCCCAGCGGATAACTTGGCTTCTCTGGCGTGATTCCATGGAAACATGTGTCAGTTGGTTTTAGGTTTGCCAGGGATATGTTCATCTTCCTTAGTGTATCTGCATACATAAGGTTTAGACTGCTGCCTCCATCTATGAATACTTGAGATACATCGAATCCTGCGATCACCGCTGGTAAGATAAGTGCTGACTGCCCTGGTCGAGGAACTTGCTGCGGGTGATCCGCTATTGTGAAGCCAATGTCCTGTCCCGGCCAATTTAGGTACTCAATCGTTGGTGGAGGCATCTTCTCTGCCATGAACACTTGACGTGAGATTACTTTCTGAGCCCTGTTAGATGGCCTAGCTTTCTGAATCATCGAGACCGCGCCGTTGGAGTTAGGATCGATATATGGAGGTGGGTGTGGTGCTGCCGCTATTCTGAGCTGGTGCCGATTTTCGTCCGTAATTGCGGGAGGAGGTGGAAGGTGGATCTCACTCCTGGGCCCCTGGGGATTTCTGTTTATTGCTTGGGCATTGTCTTGCCCTGCAAACCTCAACATTGCTTGAAAATTTCGACAATCCTTCTGCAAGTGACATGACTGCCTTTTTCCATTATTGTCGAGATAAAAATGCATCTGACACGGCCCGTTCATCATATCCTCGGGAGATACATATGGTCTTTGGAACCTTGGTCCACTATTTTGCCTGTTATTCCGGGAGTCATCTCTATTGTCGCCTCGCTGCTCACTACTCCTTTGATATTCATCTCTATTGTTTCCTCCAGTGCTTCCTCGAAAACCAGCCGATATTTGGCCAGGAGCATCGTAATTCGAGAACTGCCGAGGAAATTGTCGTCTATTTTGAAAATTTCGACTGCGGTCCTCCTCTGGTGACCTATGTCGCTTATTGTGAACAGCATCTTCTCCATCTGCCCATCTGTTTTCTATCTCCATTAATGCTGATACTGTTCTTGGATTGGTTCTCCCCAAGTCTTCAACAAAATCTCCTCGTCGAATTCGTGCCACGAACGCATCTATTGCTCTCTCGTCAGATATGTTCTCTGCTGAGTTTTTAATGATGTTCCACCTCTGGATGTACTTTCTCATTGATTCATCATGCTTTTGTCTACACGACCTCAACTCTTCTAGTGATGCGGGTTTTTTGCAGGTAGATCGGAAATTCTTGACAAATACATCCTCAAAACTGTCCCAGCTGTCGATGGAACCTGGAGGAAGCTTCTTTATCCAAGATCGTGCGGCTCCGCTCAGGTGTACTTGAATGCTCTGCATGGCTGTTGCTCTGGTTCCACCTATCAGCTTCACCGTCTCGAGATAATCAACTAGCCAATCCTCGGGATCTTGCAGGCCATCGAATTTTTTGAAATTATCGGGTAATTTAAACCCTGAAGGAACTCGAGTTTTCCTGAACCTCCTTGTAAAGCACGGTAACCCACACATATCCTCTTCATCTATTTCTGGGGAATGCCGATGGTCCCTTCTATTTTGTCGTGCTCTGTCCACCCGTGCTTGAGTTGTTGTGTCTCTTGCTCCATTTGTTCTCTCGAGACCTGGTGCTCCTGCAGTAAGTCGTGGACTATTTTGCCTTGCTGATCCTTCGGGAGGCGAATTTATAAACGCCGTTCCCATGGCTCCAACTCCTGCCATGGCCATATTGTATAATGCTTCTCTTGGATCTCCGGGAGGTGGCTTGGACGCGAGGATGAAAGATTGCGTCGCCATGTACCCAGCTTCTGGTGTTTTGGGGATAATGTTCCCCCTCGTGTCTATCGACATAAATGACATGTCGAGGTTTTGAACCAGATTTTCCCTATCTGCCTCAGGTATATTTTGCAACCGAGATCTTGCTCTATTTCGAGCTGCTGTGTGACTATCTCCTGAGGTGCCAGATTGTTGACTTAAGTTTGCTCTTCGTCTGCTTGACGCAGAAGCTGCTTCCTGCCTCCTATCCAGCTCGATTTTCTGTTTCTCGAGCTCCCGCCTAGTACGTGCAAGCCTATATTGATACGCTTGTAACTCCTCAGGTGTCGCTATTATGGTCATTGGCTCTGTACCATCAATAGCTCTGGCGACTCGATCCCACACTGCCTGCAGAAATTGCACCATCTCTCGTGTTCCCGGTCCGGTATATTTTGTTCCTAAACCTTGCGTGAGATCTGCAGGATCGACATACGGATTTCCCGCATCGTCGAAGTTCTCTGATGTCTCCTCCCGTGGGCGACTTGGTTCTCCAATTGCATAGATCTGATGATATTTTGGATTCTGAACTTTGTCGGGTTTGGTGACACCATCATAGAGATTGGTGAAGACCTCTCCAACAATTGTGGATATATCGATGAAGTTGAAGCTGTCGATGTTGCTCGAGTCATCGCTTATATCGGAGTCCGCAGATGACTCGAAAGATATGTCGCTGAAGATCTTGGCGAGTTTTTACTTGCCATAGTGCTGATGAAGCGTGGCGGCGAAATCTCCTCGTCATCTGACTCGGTTGACGATGTTGAATCCGAAAAATCGGGATCGACCGGTGATAATCCCGACGAGATCGGAATTTCGAGACGATATGATCCTTCCTTCTCGACGCGGAAGTGGAACTTTCCGAACGTCATCTCCATGGGCTCCTCCAGATACGCATATGCATCCAAACGGGAGGGCGGGTGAGAAACAAAATCGACTAGACCAGTTTCGATCTGTTTACCTCTGTCCATCGCGTTGCTTGCAGTTGACGAAGTCGACGATCTTGAACGTGCCATCGAGATCAGCTCCTTGTCGCCTCTAATTCTCACAGACGGTGCCAATTGACAAAGGATTAACTTATCAATGCCTACGTATTGTAGACTAGGGTTTTAGTCGGAAGTAGAGGGCAAGTAGATCTCGAAGGTTTCAGCCGAAAAGTACTCGACGATTATGAAAACTAGGGTTGCGTGAAACAATGAGTCGATCTCTCTTTGTCCCTCGACTCCCCTTATATAGGAGGCGGAGCCGAGGGATTCATAATACACAAGTTACAGAGTCCGGGAGGGTTTCTAACCCGTCTCGTAAAATTACAAGTCTATATTTCCTAATACAACTCTAACTTTCCTTAATATAACTTGAGCTTCTAAACTTCATATTCTTCGACTCATGGGCCTTCGGTAAAACCCCGGGTACTATCTTTGGCAGGCCCATTGGGGATGCCTATGTCAGATGGCACCTCCCTCGGGTGGGAAAGGGAACTCTGCGGCCGGTGCGACAGAGAGGGGATCGCATAGCGCTCTGATGGCGTGTAAGACACACGTCCGTTGGGAACCCCAAGAGGAAGGTGTGACGCGTACAACAGCAACTTTTCCCTCAGTAAGAAACCAAGGTTATCGAACCAGTAGGAGTCAAGGAGCACGTGAAGGTTGTTGGTGGCGGAGTGTAGTGCGGCGCAACACCAGGGATTCCGGTGCCAACGTGGAACCTGCACAACACAATCAAAGTACTTTGCCCCAACGTAACGGTGAGGTTGTCAATCTCACCGGCTTGCCGTAAACAAAGGATTAGATGTATAGTGTGGATGATGATGATTGTTTGCGAAGAACAAGAAAGAACAATTGCAAGTAGATTGTATTTCAGATGTAAAGAATTGGACCAGGGTCCACAGTTCACTAGTGGTGTCTCTCCCATAAGATAAACAGATGTTGGGTGAACAAATTACAGTTGGGCAATTGACAAATAAAGAAGGCATAACAATGCACATACATATATCATGATGAGTACTATGAGATTTAATCAGTGACAAAGTACATAGACCGCTATCCAGCATGCATCTATGCCTAAAAAGTCCACCTTCAGATTAACATCCGAACCCCTTCCAGTATTAAGTTGCAAACAACAGACAATTGCATTAAGTATGGTGCGTAATGTAATCAACACAAATATCCTTAGACAAAGCATCGATGTTTTATCCCTAGTAGCAACAAGCACATCCACAACCTTAGAACTTTCCGTCACCGTCCCAGCATTTAATGGAGGCATGAACCCACTATCGAGCATAAATACTCCTCTTGGAGTCACAAGTATCAACTTGGCCGAGCCTCTACTAGCAACGGAGAGCATGCAAGAACATAAACAACATATATGATAGATTGATAATCAACTTGACATAGTATTCAATATTCATCGGATCCCAACAAACACAACATGTAGGATTACAAATAGATGATCTTGATCATGATAGGCAGCTCACAAGATCTAACATGATAGCACAATGAGGAGAAGACAACCATCTAGCTACTGCTATGGACCCATAGTCCAGGGGTGGACTACTCACACATCGATCCGGAGGCGATCATGGCGATGAAGAGACCTCCGGGAGATGATTCCCCTCTCCGGCAGGGTGCCGGAGGCGATCTCCCGAATCCCCCGAGATGGGATTGGCGGCGATGGCGTCTCTGGAAGGTTTTCCGTATCGTGGCTCTCGGTACTGGGGTATTCGCGACGAAGGCTTTAAGTAGGCGGAAGGGCAGGTCAGGAGGCGTCACGGGGGCCCCACACGCTAGGGCCGCACGGGCCCCCTCTAGGCCGCGCCGCCCTAGTGTGGCGGCGCCCCGTGGCCCCACTTCGTATCTCCTCCGATCTTCTCGAAGCTTCGTGGAAAAATAGGCCCCTGGGCGTTGATTTCGTCCAATTCCGAGAATATTTCCTTTGTAGGATTTCTGAAACCAAAAACAGCAGAAAACAGAAACTGGCTCTTCGGCATCTCGTCAATAGGTTAGTGCCGGAAAATGCATAATAATGACATATAATGTGTATAAAACATGTGAGTATCATCATAAAAGTAGCATGGAACATAAGAAGTTATAGATACGTTTGGGACGTATCAAGCATCCCCAAGCTTAGTTCCTACTCGCCCTCGAGTAGGTAAACGATAACAAAGATAATTTCTGAAGTGACATGCTATCATAATCTTGATCATACTATTGTAAGCATATGCGATGAATGCAGCGATTCGAAGCAATGATGAAGATAATAAGTAAACAAATGAATCATATAACAAAGACTTTTCATGAATAATACTTTCAAGACAAGCATCAATAAGACTTGCATAAGAGTTACTCATAAAGCAATAAATTCTTAGTAGAAAGCTTTGAAGCAACACAAAGGAAGATATAAGTTTCAGTGGTTGCTTTCAACTTCAACATGTTTATCTCATGGATAATTGTCAACACAAAGTAATATAACAAGTGCAATAAGTAAACATGTAAGAATCAATGTACACAGTTGATACAAGTGTTTGCTTCTAAGATAGAAAGAATGGGTAAACTGACTCAACAATAAAGTAGAAGATAGGCCCTTCGCAGAGGGAAGCATGGATTACTATATTTGTGCTAGAGCTTTTCATTTTGAAAACATAGAAACAATTTTGTCAACGGTAGTAATAAATCATATGTGTTATGTATAAGATATCTTATAAGTTGCAAGCCTCATGCATAGTATACCAATAGTGCTCGCACCTTGTCCTAATTAGCTTGGATTAACATGGATTATCATTGCATAGCATATCTTTCAACCAAGTGTCACAAAGGGGTACCTCTATGCCGCCTGTACAAAGGTCTAAGGAGAAAGCTCGCATTGGATTTCTCGCTTTTGATTATTCTCAACTTAGACATCCATACCAGGACAACATAGACAACAGATAATGGACTCCTCTTTAATGCATAAGCATTCAACAACA
This sequence comes from Lolium rigidum, assembly GCF_022539505.1. NCBI lineage: Eukaryota > Viridiplantae > Streptophyta > Magnoliopsida > Poales > Poaceae > Lolium > Lolium rigidum. The sequence goes on along the minus strand of NC_061509.1, from coordinate 23,238,707 downwards.
GTTAAAATTCTCATAAGAGATTGAGGATTAATTGTCCAAACTGAAACTTCCACCATGAATCATGGCTTTAGTTAGCGGCCCAATGTTCTTCTCTAACAATATGCATACTCTAACCATTTGATCATGAAAATCTACCTTACTTCAGACAAGACGAACATGCATAGCAACTCACATGATATTCAACAAAGGTAAAAGAGTTGACGGCATCCCCAGAAACATGGTTACCGCTCAACAAGCAACTTATTAAGAAATAAGACACATAAGTACATATTCTTCACCACAATAGTTTTTAAGGCTATTTTTCCCATGAGCTATATATTGCAAAGACAAAGAATAGAATTTTAAAGGTAGCACTCAAGTAATGTACTTTGGAATGGCAGAGAAATACCATGTAGTAGGTAGGTATGGTGGACACAAATGGCATAGTTTTTGGCTCAAGGATTTGGATGCACGAGAAGAATTCCTCTCAATACAAGGCTAGGCTAGCAAGGTTGTTTGAAGCAAACTCAAGTATAAAAGGTGCAGCAAAGCTCACATATGAACATATTGTAGGTATTATAAGACTTTACATTGTCTCCTTGTTGTTCAAACACCTTAACCAGAAAATATCTAGACTCTAGAGAAACCAATCATGCAAACCAAATTTTAACAAGCTCTATGTAGTTCTTCATTAATGGGTAGAAGGTACATGATGCAAGAGCTTAAACATGATCTATATGAGCACAACAATTGCCAAGTATCACATTATTCAAGACATTATACCATTTACCACATGCGGCATTTTCCGTTTCCAACCATATAACAATGAATGAAATAGTTCAACTTTCGCAATGAACATTAAAGATAAAGCTAAGAACACATGTGTTCATACGAAACAGCGGAGCGTGTCTCTCTCCCAAAGAAAGAATGCTAGGATCCGACTTTATTCAAACAAAAACGAAAACAAAAACAAACAGACGCTCCAAGTAAAGCACATAAGATGTGACGGAATAAAAATATAGTTTCACTAGAGGTGACCTGATAAGTTGTCGATGAAGAAGGGATGCCTTGGGCATCCCCAAGCTTAGATGCTTGAGTCTTCTTGAAATATGCAGGGATGAACCACGGGGGCATCCCCAAGCTTAGACTTTTCACTCTTCTTGATCATATTGTATCATCCTCCTCTCTTGACCCTTGAAAACTTCCTCCACACCAAACTCAAAACAATCTCATTAGAGGGTCAGTGCATAATTCATATATTCAGAGGTGACATAATCATTCTTAACACTTCTGGACATTGCACAAAGCTACTGAAAGTTAATGGAGCAAAGAAATCCATCAAACATAGCAAAACAGGCAATGCGAAATAAAAGGCAGAATCTGTCAAAACAGAACAGTCCGTAAAGACGAATTTTTTTGAGGCACCAGACTTGCTCAGATGAAAATGCCCAAATTGAATGAAAGTTGCGTACATATCTGAGGATCCCGCACGTAAATTGGCAGATTTTTATAAATTTTCTACAGCAGAGGCGGCTCAATTTCGTGACAGCAAGAAATCTGTTCCTGCGCAGTAATCCAAATCTAGTATTGAATTTACTATCAAAGACTTTACTTGGCACAACAATGCAATAAAATAAAGATAAGGAGAGGTTGCTACAGTAGTAATAACGTCCAAGACTCAAATATAAAACAAAACTGCAGAAGTAAAATAATGGGTTGTCTCCCATAAACGCTTTTGTTTAACGCCTTTCAGCTAGGCGCAGAAAGTGTGAATCAAGTGTTATCAAGAGATGAAACATCAACATCATAATTTGTTCTAATAATAGAATCATAAGGTAACTTCATTCTCTTTCTAGGGAGGTGTTTCATACCTTTCTTGAGAGGAAATTGATATTTAATATTACCTTCCTTCATATCAATAGTGGCACCAACAGTTCGAAGAAAAGGTCTTCCCAATATAATGGGACAAGATGCATTGCATTCAATATCCAAGACAACAAAATCAACGGGGACAAGGTTATTGTTAACCATAATGCGAACATTATCAATCCTCCCCAAAGGTTTCTTTATAGCATTATCAGCAAGATTAACATCCAAATAACAATTTTTCAATGGTGGCAAGTCAAGCATATCATAGATTTTCTTAGGCATAACGAAATACTTGCACCAAGATCACATAAAGCATTACAATCAAAATCACTGACCCTCATCTTAATGATGGGCTCCCAACCATCTTCTAACTTCCTAGGAATAGAGGTTTCAAGTTTTAGTTTCTCTTCTCTAGCTTTTATGAGAGCATTTGTAATATGTTTTGTAAAGGCCAAATTTATAGCACTAGCTTTGGGACTTTTAGCAAGTTTTTGTAAGAACTTTATAACTTCAGAGATGTGACAATCATCAAAATCTAAATCATTATGACCTACAGCAACGGAATCATTGTCCCCAACATTTTGAAAAATTTCAGCAGTTTTATCACAAGCAGTTTCAGCAGTTTTAGTAGTTTCAGGCAATTTTGCACGCTTTGCACTAGGAGTAGAAACATTGCCAACACCAATTATTTTACCATTGATAGTAGGAGGTGTAGCAACATGTGAAGCATTAACATTACTAGTGGTGGTAATAGTCCAAACTTTAGCTACATTATTCTCTTTAGCTAGTTTTTCATTTTCTTCTCTTTCCCACCTAGCATGCAATTCAGCCATCAATCTAATATTTTCATTAATTCGAACTTGGATGGCATTTGCTGTAGTAACAATTTTATTTTCATTATCCTTATTAGGCATAACTTTCAATTTTAAAAGATCAACATCGGAGGCAAGTCTATCAACCTTAGAAGCAAGAATATCAATTTTATCAAGCTTTTCTTCAACATGCATTTGTTAAAAGCAGTTTGTGTACTAATAAATTCTTTAAGCATGGCTTCAAGACCAGGGGGTACACTCCTATTATTGTTGTAAGAATTCCCATAAGAATTACCATAACCATTACCATTATTAGAAGGATATGGCCTATAGTTGTTACCGGAATTATTCCTATAAGCATTGTTGTTGAAATTATTACTTTTAATGAAATTCACATCAACATGTTCTTCTTGGGCAACCAATGAAGCTAAAGGAACATTATTAGGATCAACATTAGATCTACCATTCACAAGCATAGACATAATAGCATCAATCTTATCACTCAAGGAAGAGGTTTCTTCAACAGAATTTACCTTCTTACCTTGTGGAGCCCTTTCCGTGTGCCATTCAGAGTAATTTATCATCATATTATAAAGAAGCTTTGTTGCCGCCCCCAAAGTAATGGACATAAAGGTACCTCCAGCAGCTGAATCCAATAAGTTCCGCGAAGAAAAATTCAATCCTGCATAGAAGGTTTGGATGATCATCCAAGTAGTTAGTCCATGGGTTGGGCAATTCTTTACCAAAGATTTCATTCTCTCCCATGCTTGAGCAACATGTTCATTATCTAATTGCTTGAAATTCATTATGCTACTTCTCAAAGATATAATTTTAGCGGGAGGATAATATCTACCAATAAAAGCATCCTTACATTTAGTCCATGAATCAATACTATTTCTAGGCAGAGATAGCAACCAATCTTTAGCTCTTCCTCTTAAGGAGAAAGGAAACAATTTCAATTTTATAATGTCACCATCTACATCCTTATACTTTTGCATTTCACAAAGTTCAACAAAATTATTAAGATGGGCAGCAGCATCATCGAACTAACACCAGAAAATTGCTCTCTCATAACAAGATTCAAGTAAAGCAGGTTTAATTTCAAAGAATTCTCGCTGTAGTAGCAGGTGGAGCAATAGGTGTGCATAAGAAATCATTATTATTTGTGCTAGTAAAGTCACACAACTTAGTATTCTCAACAGTACCCATTTTAGCAGTAGTAAATAAAGCAAACTAAATAAAGTAAATGCAAGTAACTAATTTTTTTGTGTTTTTGATATAGAGAACAAGACAGTAAATAAAGTAAAACTAGCAACTAATTTTTTTGTGTTTTTGATATAAGAGCAAACAAAGCAGTAAATAAAGTAAAGTAAAGCAAGACAAAAACAAAGTAAAGAGATTGGATGTGGGAGACCCCCTTGCAGCGTGTCTTGATCTCCCCGGCAACGGCGCCAGAAAAAATGCTTGATGGCGTGTAAGACACACGTCCGTTGGGAACCCCAAGAGGAAGGTGTGATGCGTACAACAGCAAGTTTTCCGCGCGGGCCCCCTCTAGGCCGCGCCGCCCTAGTGTGGCGGCGCCCCGTGGCCCCACTTCGTATCTCCTCCGGTCTTCTCGAAGCTTCGTGGAAAAATAGGCCCCTGGGCGTTGATTTCGTCCAATTCCGAGAATATTTCCTTTGTAGGATTTCTGAAACCAAAAACAGCAGAAAACAGCAACTGGCTCTTCGGCATCTCGTCAATAGGTTAGTGCCGGAAAATGCATAATAATGACATATAATGTGTATAAAACATGTGAGTATCATCATAAAAGTAGCATGGAACATAAGAAATTATAGATACGTTTGGGATGTATCACGCTCCGCCAACCATGAAAGGACTGGACTTGGGACCGAAGGTGGTGGAGGAGCCCATCTACCAGTATGGGTCAAATCTGGGCCTAGAGGACCTGCAGCTCCCGTCTCGGCTCGTGGGTGGCGAGATGGTGATTGGGGCCGTGGCCGGCGGGAAGGGGTTGATGGCGATTCAAGCTTGGCCGGACGTGGTGGGTCAACCATGTCGATGGAGACGGGCTCGCACCTGACATGCCCTTGACTCTTCTGGGGCGGTGGACAGCCCGGTGGCGGAGGGGCCACCTGCCAAGATGGCCAGGTTGGGGCCTACGGAGGAAGAGATGGTGGAGGTTGAGTCGGTCGATGATGATGAGGAACGGCGGGAGGGGAGGCAGCTCGAGGTAGAGAGGCTGCCGAAGGATCTTCAGGCGGACGTGCTGGCGACGTCCACGCTGGTCCATGGAAAGCGCACCAAAGCTGTCCCGTACACCAGGAGGGCACCAGCGGCACCAGCGACAATACTGGTATCTATATTTATTTTTTAGAGATATATCCAACTTAATTAAAAATAAAAAATAAGAAAAGGGCAGAAACTAAAAACTAATAAGAAAAAAATAAAGGAGTCTGAAATGTGCATAAGCCGTACAATATTCATATTCAAAGGTTTTGAAGAGCCACGTGAGAAGCCCATTACCAAAGTGAGAATCTAAAGGTGTGTTTAGTAGGTTGGTTCTCTTAGGGCATGGCCAACGTGTAGCTCTAACATGCTGCTCCACAGGCCACGTAGGATCGGATTGTCAGAGTAGTCGCTCCGCAGCTTGTCAGTGTTGCTTCAGTAGGAGGCGGGATCTCTAGGATAAAATGCATGGTAGTGGAAGATAGACAGAGATACAGAGGAGTGACGCCCTCCTTTCTTTTTACTGCAGAACGCCAGAGCTGTAGTTGGAGAAGGAAAACTAATCATGATGCTTCAGACCGCCCTTTTTTATCGGAGGAAGCATGTTTCGTATGCCACCGATTGTCCATGCCCTTAAGATATTCCCACCTCACCTCACTATTTCTTATTTGCTAGGTCAGCCAGGGTGCCTTGAGCTATGTCCACTTCATAGAAAAAAAGCTCTCAGCCATGTCCAGTTGAGAAGCTCAAATCGAGCTTCACAACTCAGTCGAGTTGAGTCCATCCGAACATGTTCCCGCACGCGACTTCCGCCCGCTATGGGTCACCGGCCCCAACGCCTCCATCTGTCCATTTCCCCGGCAGCCCCATCTTACCATATCTCTTCTTCCCGTCAACTGCGCAACCACCATCCCATTCGACCTTCTCTGAACCACTGATCCGGCAATTGAGAAGGTGGCAGGCCGTGTCGCCTCTCCCGGCCTTGTCCGGCACCAAGCAGCAGCAGGAGCTTGGCCTCGTATGGCACCAAGCAGCAGCAGGAGCTCTCCACCGTGCGCGGATCAGGACAGTTTTAGCTAGTCCACCTTCTAGCAACGGCTCCTCTCGCCGGCCGTGACGCCAAAGCCCGAGCCCAACGCTTATAGGGACCCGATTGCTTTTCTGTTTTCCGATTATTTTTCTATTTTATATTTAGGGACCTGATAGCAGAAGCCGTACACGACATAACAAATAATGAGCAAAGGAGAGTTTATAAAAAATTAGTAAAAAGGATACTCTCTCCGTAAGCCATATAGTTTTTTTAGGAAAAAACTAAAATATAATGTGTATTGCCTTGCACCACTTGGCTCAACAACCTTTTAGGGTATTGGTTTACGTTTTGTTAACTTATGCAAAGTCCCCAATTTTCTCACGTCAATTGTTCAATGATTATCCTGCCCAAACCCGAAGTAATTTTCCTTCAACACGCGTTATTTAATTTTCGTGCTAAAAACTATATGGCTTATATCAAGACACGGATGGAGCAAATAAGAAGACAACAAGAGACCACGTGAACTTAGAGTCCACAAAAAAAAAACTATGCTGCGGAAATGCACTTTTAATCTTGGGGGTATATGCTCCTGCCACAAAAAGCATTTTGAAATATCAAAAAAAATGTGAACAAAAATTATGTGCGTATATGCCGACATTCTATGTGTGTATGCCAAGTTTCGCGGAAAACCGATATTGTTTTGTGTTTCATGTAAAAAGACAAGGAAATACTTTTAGCACCAAAATTTGTCTTTTTACACATGACACAAAAATATCAATCTTTCGTGAAACGACTTTGCGAACACATAGAACAACAAGATGTATGCGAGACATTTTTCGATAGAATTTTTTGACATTTCATAATATGTTTAAAATTTATTTTAAAAACTAGGAGCATATGTTCCCGGGTGCAAAAATCCACTATGTTGCCCTTCACAAGCTGCACTAGGATTTCACACGTTAAGGCCAAGAGCCGTGGCTTCCACCTCATGGGCCTCACAACTTGAATGGACCTGAAGAGATGTGGGGAGCGAACCGCTATGGCGATATTGATGAAATCACCATGCTCGCGCATAGATGTTAACGGATGATCGCTTTCGTTGCACCTTTTGTTCGGCATTGAAGCCCATAAATAAGCTCGCTTGGCATTACGAAAATACGAAAATACTTTATGACAGTGTTGCTGCCAACCGGTCATTCATCCACCCTTCACGATCACTCGGGATTCGTGCAAGGCCCCTCGGCATATATTACTTGTTTCATATCAATATGGCAAGTCTTCGATATTTGTATGAAACTGTAATGAGATATTACAGATTTTTTTTATGAATCCAGCTTTACCATAATTTGGTTTAAGACCTAAAATAGTTTAAATATGCATGGATCTATAAGTAATGTTTTTGAAATAACAATATCTGTACAAAAAAAAATATGACGAGGGAGGGAGGCACGGATCACGAGGGCTGCTGAGGACCAAAACGGTGGATGCATGAATGACCGGTAGGCCATGGCGCCGTCAGAAAATTCACGTTTGCTTTCCAAGCGTAAGCTAGCTATCTTAGTACTCCTAGTTCATTTCATAATGCAGAGAAAAAAAACATAAAGGAGCCATCACAACTTGTCGAGCTGAATATCTTCTACAAATTCTTTAGCGCGATCTTCTCCCCTAGCACAATAGCCAGCCGATGGCACGCTGTCGAAGTGTCAGAGATACCACGGGTTAAGCTACGCTAGCTTACACACGTAAGGTCAAGGACGACCCAGAAATTAATCAATGGGTGCCTGGATGGGTTATCTAGGCCAGCAGCGGCAATGTGTGACTTGTGACTCCACTTCAATCATCTTATACTAAGGACATCTCCAGCGACGCCACGCATTTTAGCGTCCGAAAATGTCCGCGCACATCCATTTGCGTCGGCCGAAATGGTCGAAATCGACCGCGTCCGTTTGCGTCGGAGGTGGCTCCAGCGGCTCGACGCATTTTTTCTCTCGAATCATTTTTTTATAACGTGAAAACATAATTTACATAGTTTAACACATGAAAATAAAACCTAAACGGCTGCGCCTACTGCTGCTCCTCGTGTTGTTGAGCATGATGAGCTCCGGTACCGTCCAGGGCCAGTTGGATACCGGCGGAACGTACGCCGGACGCGCCGGCGGTGCTTGAGGTGGAGGCGCCCAGGGCTCTGGCTGCGGTGGAGGCGCCCAGGGCTCTGGCGGCGGTGGAGGCGCCCATGGCTGTGGCGGCGGTGGAGGCGCCCAGGGATGTGGCGGCGGTGGAGGAACCCAGGGGTTGTACGGCGGCGGTTGTGGCGCGGCCGAGTCCTGTAGCGCCAGTCGAAGGGCTTCATCCTTCGACATGCCCGGCGGCATGAAGCCGGTGGCGTAGCGGGGTAGCGGCGGCTGCACAGGTGGGTCGTTCTCGGAGACGAGGACGCCGAGCTTCGCCATCTCGTCGTCCGTCATGTTGTCCGGGAACTCGAAGTTGCGGCCCTCCGCCATGGCCAGCTGCCATTCCTGGAAGACGACCGCGACGTAGTCGTCACTGTCGTCCTTGACCTCCTCGTTGTGGTACGCCAGCGCCTCGATGTAGTCATCGTCGTGGTCGTACTCATCATCGTCGTGGTCGTCGTTGTACTGCGCAGGCGTCGACGCCTGGTGCGCACGCGTTGGCGCCTGCTGTCTTCGAGGACGAGGCGGCGGTGGACGGTCGAAGGGAAAATCCCTGTCGCCCATGAAGCCCTCCCTCCTCCTCCGATCCCTCTCGGTCGAGAGATACGTACGCCAGCTATCGGAGTCGATGGCGTACGCCGGATCGGCGCGGAGGTCCTGCGGCAGGTACCGCCTCCTACGCCGGATCTCGTTGGTCCTATCTGGCTCGCGCGCAGGCACCGGAGGGATGGGCACCCGGCGGTAGCTGAGCCGCCAGCCGCCAGGCATGTGCACGTCCCTCAAGGTGTCGCACGGCGTCCAGTGCGCGTGCATCAACCTCCCAATGCTGACGGGCAGCGCCACCCTGCCAGGCCGCTCGTCCTTCTTCGTGCCGCTGCCGGACGCCTCGAAGTCGTTCTTCTTCTTCCCCATGATGCTGCGGCGGTGGTGGTGCGAGTGGATGTGTGGGCGATGAAGGAACGGGGCCGGTGGACTTTTAAGGCCGGCCGCACGCGGGACGATGCCATTGAAGGCGGCGCAGAAGCCCAGCCGCCGCCCGCCAGTGCGCGCGCAGAACAGGCAGCCGCGCCATTGATGGCGAAGGCTGCGGCGCAGACGCGGAAGCGCTGACCGCGGAAGCGATGGCCGCGGAAGCGATGCCCTCGATACAGGCTCGCTGCCAGGCGGGCCCGATGCAGACGCGAGCGGACACTTTGCGCGTCCGCGCAGTGTCCGCGGAGATGCAAATATGCGCCGGGTTGCGTCTCTGTGGACGGCCCGGTCACTTTTCGTCACACTGCTGGAGGTGGTACCAGACGCATTTTTCGGCCCGGCGAGCGTCCGTTTGCGTCGCGCCGCTGGAGATGCCCTAAGACGAGAGTAACTTGTATGCGCGGTATCATCCAGCTAATGAGATCTTTATGAAATCATGGTTACATATCCTTAAGCTAAGATAGACCAAGCAAGTAGTAAATGCAAAACGGCATCGAGAAGATATGTTTGATTGGTTGATCAGGGCAAAGCTAGAGACGGCTGATGTACGTTGAGCTATTGCTGTGACAGGATGATCATATCGATGCTGCTGGCATATCTTTGCATAGTTTGACTGCACGCTTGCGCAATTCCTACGACTCCCACAGAACATGTCAAAGTCGACTACGAAAACTTTGAGGTCATCTCTCGGGCGTTAGCCGGAGCCGTGGATATTTTGCATGTGGTTTCTGAATGTAGACGCGGCAGCAAGGTTTATAGAACAAGATGGACAATCCCATGGTTAATTTACAAGTCAAATGTTATTGTTTACTCGTATTTATGGTCTTGCGACAATGTTTAACACATTTATTAGATAATAATTCATATTTCAACACTTAGATATGGACGAATTACTCCGAATTTAATTTATTACTCCATGTCATATGTGCACCGCTAAGCTTTTGTGCATGAAATTGCAGTGCATGTGCATATGGTCAAATCAATTTTCAGGGGGTACTTGAACTTCCCAGGCGGAAAATGTAGTACAAAATTTAAATTGCATAAAAACAACAACTTTTTTATATGGTTAGAGCCCTCCACAGACACAGACACCCCCACCCCCACCACCACCACCATCCCCCCTTCAAATAAAAATACACGTTCTTGAAGAATTTGGGTTAATTTTTATCATCAATTCTCAATATAATTCATCACTTTTCTAGCAAAAAAACAAAGAAAAGGATCATCAATTTCACTAAAGCATTGTTATATATAACGAGTGATTAGTCTACCGAATAATAGGGAGTCACATCTTATATATGATTTGATTGTATCCACCCTTCAAACTAGAGGAATGTAGCCCCCAAAGCGCATCAGCTGATGACTATGGCTAGCACCTTCCATTTCTCAAGTGTCTAGTTGGCTTCAAGGACAATTATAGACCACCAACATGCTATTAAGATAAGAAGAGAGTATGTCATCGACCACTATAAATACTCACATGCAAGCTTTTCTAGGAACTCACCTCACTTGAAATCCCACAATGGCAATCACAAAATTAGCGACTCTCGGGTTCATTGTACTCTTGAGCATTGGACTGTCCAATGCTGGAAGGGTGGCTAGATTCTCTAGTTCTCAAGGAGAGGGATATGGAGGGGGAGGCGGTGGGGGTGAAGTGAGTGGTGGTGGCTCAGGGTCGGGGAATGGAGCTGGGTCTGGCCAGAGTTCAAGCAGTGGTGTGCAGTCAAGCGGTGGAGGTGGAGGTGGAGGGGGTGGTGGTAGTCAATACGGTGGTACTGGATCCGGTAGCGGGTCCGGTGCTGGCACAGGCTCTAGTGCATATAATGAAGATACATATTATGGTGATGTTGGTGGATCTTCTAGTTCTGGTGGTGGCGGTGGTGGCAGTGGTGGAGGACAAGCAACTGGAGGTTCTTATGGATCTAGTGGCTATGGATCTGGTAGTGGTAGTGGAATCGGCTCTGGCAGTGCATCTAATAACTACGATTATGAAAATAGAAATGCAAATGCCTATTCTAACGGTGGTGGCAGTGGCAATGGGCAAGGCACAAATGGCGGGAGCGGCAGCGGCAGCGGCTCTGGATCTGGTTTTGGCAATGCCAAACCGTAACACTCATCATCACACCAATCAAAATATGAAGCCCAACCTGCTCTATGTCGAGTGGGTATCATATAATTTATTTGTATTTGTTTGAATTTTCATGATGTTTGTTACAAGAAATAAAGGGCTTCATCGTTCAGATAAAACGTTAGTAATGTCTCAGCAAGAATATTGCGTGACTATGGGTTTCTTTAAATGTAATATGTCTTTACCACTGTATATCTAGTTATATTTTTACAACTTCGAAGTATTTAATTGTATGGATTACTAAATAGTGATTTTCATGTGTGCATATTGTGGAGGGGACAAGTTAATTGTCTAGCGTTGATGCCCTCATTCTGAACTTGAAGGTGATCTATATGTTCAACAAGTTGGTCAAAGTCAAATCCGGTACACATGCTAGTTTTATTTCTCGTTAGTGGTTACTAGCATTAATGACGAACACCAAAGAAGCAAGGGACTACTTTCATCTGTATAGCATGGCTAGTATCGGAAATCCTACTGCTAGTCCACCATGTTTAGTGGCTATAGCCAACTATAAACTATATTTATACTTCCTCAGGCCACATATGTAAAAGTTTGTGAATGTCAAAGTGAAGGCTAATATTTCCCCAGGAAAATAGTAGAGGCGGTCATCGATGCACATTGGCAAATCCATGCTAGTAAGATTTACTATGCTAAAGCTTATTGTTTTAAACTTTATTCAAATAAAAAAAACAAGTAGAAGGAAAGAAAAGGAAAACAATTGCCTGCCTAGCCCTGGCTGCATCGCTATACATTAACCAATAGCACCGCCAGAAACTAAAAGTAGAAGGGAAAACCATTGCCTGCATTAACCCTGGTTGCAACTCCAGTTCAAAACTCAACATTCGTCACCATAATTAGATAAGACTTCAAACAAAACACACGTCGCACGCACACACATAAACGTGACACTAAGGAAATTCCATATCCCGGCGTCTTCATGATAAAAAGAAAAACAGGTTAACTGATGCAAGTCGCTGTGTCTTCATGTCAGTTGACTTAACTGTCCACCATAATTAGATAATATAAAGAAATTAGATAATAGACATGAGTTAGCAATATGCAATAAAATCGTACAAGTCCACTTCACAATTCACCGGTGCATGCTATCAAATGGAGCATATCAAATGGAAGAACCTGCACCCAGCAAGCCATTTGGGCATCTCAGCCACCTGAATGTAACTCTGCATACCTGCAAAGCAATCAATGTCATCAGTCAACCAGTTTGTACTATTAAAGTATTACGTAATTCAGAAAATACTAAGTTGTATCTCCCAATTTTTGTATGACTTAGCACTAAAACATTAGCTTCAGCAGTTTGGAAGCTTGACTAAAAGCTCAAACTTGAATCATCTTATCTGTTGGACAAAATCAGTAGAACAGTTAATTTCAAGTGACGTGCCTTCAACTTCTATTCGTTCACTTATTCTCAAGTAGTATGTCCATGTAACTGATGTTTTTTGAAAGATGGATACAACTGATCTCAGCAGAAGATAAAAGACCATGGTTCAAATACCTCATTATAGGGAAATGCAGAACTGCCTAGCTAACCAAATCAGTTACAATATTCACTGTTGTCATGGACATATGAGGGGCTCATGGAGAACAAAACTGATGCACTTGGTTTGCAGCTAGTAGGCATATTTTACAGAAATGTGTGATCTATAGAGTCAGTAGCAGATTGAAATAAATAAAATTCATGCAGTGCAACCCTCAAGCAAGAGATCATCATCTGATTAATTAATATTTTCTTCAGTCCAAAATAGGTCTTATTTTTACTCTGTGCACCATCAAAAATAACAACTTGACCATTACTCCAAAAACAGTTTCAAGGATGAATCTAGTCTTGCCATTTCTTATCATGTATTCCCTCAGTCCCACAAAAGATGTCTCAACTTCATGTCTAGATACATCAAAATTTTGAAAAGCTGAGGCATCTTTTGTGGCGTGGAGGGAGTATTAATTATTAAATATAAAATATCTAGTAACCATAATCGAACAAAATTAGACTGTACAAAACCATCACAATATGAAGTTTGGACGAAACAAACTATATTAGAGGCGGAAGCTGTTTTAGGATGCCCAGACTAACTTCTTAGGAGGTAAGAACTAAGAAGGATACTTAACCTTTGCAAGTTTTACTGGCTTCGTTTAAAATGAAAGATTCTATTTGGATGTAGTTACTCTTAATGTATCATGACTCACCCCATTGATGGCTACATGTATGGAAGATTGCATTTTAATGTGTATGTTTGACTAAAAAGTCAATGATGGCAGGTTCATGTCCATTTGGGGGTGATAGGGGCCAGAAACTTCCTGAATGTCCAAGTGTAGTATCTTTTAGCTTGGTAAGAATGATGGCAGATTACTCAAAATCATCAAAAAGGCTGTAAAAATCCTCTTTAATGATCAACCAACATCACTTGATGAACAACCCATTAAAGCCATCAGGGCAGGGGAATTTCCTTGATCACATTAGCAATCTCTTATATACAGAACGGGGTCAAGAGGTAGCCAAGATCCTCGACCAGTTGAATACGATCAGAAAGATCAAAAAACACGTGTGGGACCTGTTGGAATTTACCCACGGATCGATCACATCAAACTAGATGAACACACGCAAACACAAAGTTTATCGCCAAGGGCACGTGTCGTGCCCGTTCTTTTTCTTTATTTTCTCAATATCTCGGTACAAACTCACAACCCGTACGCACGCATATATATAGCACCAAGCCAGGGCTAGCTGACCGACTCGACCTAGTAGCTCAACACGATACGAAGACAGACTCCACGTCTAAACCAACTCGTACTTGGAAACTGACCAAGTACTAAACCTAACCGAACTACTACTACCTTATTAGACGTACATGAACCAGTACTCTAGCTAGTACAAGGACCCAACACGTCTAAGCTTACATGGAAGGACAGACTAATCCTGGACTAGCTAGTGCTAGTCAGACTCAAACACACGTAGATTAGACACTAGGAAACTAACCCAAAACTACATCTACTATTGTAGTTTTAGATTATTTCTAACAATCTCTCCCTAATCTAAACTTGTTAAATCCTCATACTTCTTCTGGTCTTGACTTCCTGCAGATTCGCGGCTTGTCGACTCAACTCCAACGCATGATCCGGACTACCAGCCCACACGGTCGCATCTACGCGTGCAACGTGCAAGACTTGACACACAGACAGTCTTCACGTCGAACCAATTTAACCGGTCACTGTCCCACTACACGTCAAGCTTGATCTCCTCGCCGAGACACGCAGATGGCCACCTTGCCACCTTGTCTTCGCTCACGTCGATCCTTGCTCCCGGGCAACTCCTCAAACGTGATGCGCTTCAACTGCAATGGATCTTCACAGAAACGAGCACTTGGACACAACGACGACTCACATAGACGACGCCGACCGAACGCGCTACCTTGCACGTACTTAACTCCTTGGTTGACGATCTTGATGAGACTCCCGGTACCGCACCTCGGCACCACCTCTCTCATCAACGATCATCCACCTCCACCACCGTGCCGACGACAACACCCTGTCGTCACCTCCTTGTCGCTCAACCGGGCGACGATCGCCCGCTGCCTCGCTGACGACAGCTTGCTCGCCGTCTCCACCCGGCCGCTCTGCCGAGCAACGGTAGCCCGCCCCAAGGCGCTAGTAGGGTCGCCTCCCCGGGGCAAGCATGGCTTCAAATCTTGAACCTCGCTCTGATACCAATTGTTGGAATTTACCCACGGATCGATCACATCAAACTAGATGAACACACGCAAACACAAAGTTTATCGCCAAGGGCACGTGTCGTGCCCGTTCTTTTTCTTTATTTTCTCAATATCTCGGTACAAACTCACAACCCGTATACTCTAGCTAGTACAAGGACCCAACACGTCTAAGCTTACATGGAAGGACAGACTAATCCTGGACTAGCTAGTGCTAGTCAAACTCAAACACACGTAGATTAGACACTAGGAAACTAACCCAAACCTACATCTACTATTGTAGTTTTAGATTATTTCTAACAGGACCGCCAAGACAGCCACTCTGCAATTGAACGCTCTCCAGATGATAAGAGCTTTGGCTTCATAATCACTGGTCAGGGAGACCTATCCGTCGGCAAGAGATGGAATGACATTTCTTATAGAGGCTTTAAGTGGCCACCACATGAATTCGAGTTTTCAACTCTGAAGCATGATAGTGCAGCTTTTTTTCTCAATACAACTGCTTGTATTAAGGGAGTCTGTTAATGCCTCAATTGGCACCCTAATGATTCCTCTGAAGTCCTTCCTACAATGAACAAGGCCTTTGTTCTTCAAGATCACCGATAAGGTCGACGCCTAAGTTCCAATTTGAAAACAGCAACAAGAGGCGGGATAGATTTGTGCTTCAGATTTTAAAGGGTCCTCTAGTGTTTCTGAATTTAGAAGATGCACCGTTGCCATCTCTGTTTTTGCAAGGGAGTCTCGAAGCTTGTTGAAGCTCCTCTATGAAGCTTGGGTGGTTACCCCAAAAGTTCTCAAAGCTGAAGATCTTTGATTTAGGGACTTCCTCTAAATGGACAGAATATAAGGGATGAATCTTGAAGGATGTTATTTAAATCTGTTGTGTAACATTCAGTTCTAAACTGAGGGTGACAAACTACAATGTTAATATTGTATATTCAATACTATATGTTGGTAAGATTTAACGTTTTTATTACCGAATGTTACATATGAGATTCCTTGAGAAGAAGATTGTCATATTTTATTAGATATTGCAGTCAATCTTTTATTGAAATACACCATGTTATTTATTACCTAGCAGTCGGGCCTTACTGGACGTAGCCCTTCGTCGCCCCCGCCACAATGGCTGGTTCTACGGCGAGCGGCTGCAGTTCGAGCTCAAGCCGCGGCATGCAGCTACTCACCTATCGTCGGGCAAGCCTATTCCCCTCGACGCCTAGGTCGCTGCTGCCCTTCGTCGCAGCCAGCAAAAGGCTCCCCGGCTAGTGCCTCTGTTTGAGCTCAACCCGCAGGCATAGTGTCCCTCGTCGCCGGCCGTCTAGGCTTCACCCGGAGCAGCCACTCCCAGCCAGCGCGGAACTCCGATGCCGCCCACTTTGACGCCCATGACAGTCCGCGGCGGTCAGCCCATCACCACCGGAGACCGATCTGCCTGGTTTTTGGAAATCGCGTTTTTGGAAAAACAACTAATACTCGTTTTTCCACAAACCCGAAATCTTGGGTTTTCAGAAACCAAGTTCTCTATATCTAGCAAACAGTTTTAGAAAACGTTTTGTAATAGGATTTTTAGGAAACCCGGTTTTCTTAACTTTTCTGTTAAGAATAGGCTTTTTAATGAAAACCACATTTGGGTCGGACCTGATCATCCATGTACGAGAGTGTAGTGTGTCGAATGAGAAGCAACCCCCGTGTTGAAGAAGTTTTCTTTTACTTCTAAGTACAGCAGGCACATGTACTTGGGAGTGCAGCGCTTGTAGTTCCAAATAGATGCAAACTAGTTTTACAAGTACTGGACACATTACTTGGAAGTGTGTCACATGTACTTCCAATAACAAGCATACTACTTGTGGAAGTACACAGCATCTATAGGGGGTGCGGGGCGTCTCCGCTACCAAGTATAATCATACTAGTTTTGAAAATGCGTAAAAAAAGTTTGTCGACACCTTTCAATATGGCCTAATTTCAAAGGAACACAATGATGAAAATCGCTTGTAATTTAAACGAGCGGTTCAGAGAATATTTTATTTTAATACTATTTTGTTTTACAAATAAAAGCGAAATAACTTGCTCTCATGCCTTCACCTGTAAAATCTATAAATTCTCACATCCGTTAAATATGTGACGTGTGGTACAAAGGCTATTTTTAGGACATACATGTAACATGTTGCGACAACACTGACATGAAGACAAACCTTCAGAGAAATCGGCATTTCTAGATAATTCAATTTTATCTTCAGTTCATTAAACAGTAGTTCTAAAAACAAATTATCATAAATCAGTTATTGTAACCTATCGAACTAGAGCATTTTCTCGAAATTCTTTATTGCGATCTCCTCGCCTGTCAAAGATATACGCACGGATAAAGCTTACGCTGGCTCACACATGTACGTATGGTTCAACCACGACCCAAAATCCACTACGGGAGAAGTCGTCGTTGCCGTATCGCACGGCAAAGAGCCTATTTTGCCCGGCAAAGGCTTTGCCGTGCGCCCACGCACGGCAACGTCTGCACGGCAACGACATCGACGGCAAAGAAGACATTGCCGTGCGCCTGACCAAACTGCACGGCAAAGGCCTCTGCCGTGCGCGCGCTACGTTGCCGTGCGGCAGCCCCTTTGCCGTGCGCGGCATCTTTGCCGTGCGTGCAGCCCCTTTGCCGTGCGGCCGATCTGTGCCGTGCGGCGTCCTCTTTGCCGTGCGGCGTCCTCGTTGCCGTGCGCCTGACTCTGCCGAGCGCTCTCCCTTTGCCGTGCGGCAACACCCCAGCCCGCACGGCAAAGCCTCCTCCAGGCACACCCAGCAGCGTGCCAGGAGCACAGGTGAGCTCCACGTGGCGCCTTTGCCGTGTGTATGCACACGGCAAAGTGACACTTTGCCGTGTGCATACACACGGCAAAGGCCTCTGGATTTTTTTTTTTTCTGTTTTTCACTAATCCCTGCATTTCAAAATTGCATTTCACATGTATATAACATATACAACATATATATTCACCATAGCATCACCAAACACATCAACAACACCACAAATACATCAACACACATAGTTTATGCATAACAAGTGCAATGTCCATTATTACAATCCATAACAAGTGCGAACAATCCATAACAAGTGCACACAAATCCATTACAACGACGACGAGTGCACGAAGACCATGCCATCAACCTTGTCCTCCTCCGCTTCCGCCGGCCTCATCGTCATTTCCTTGTGACATGTAATCTATAAGGTTGATGGAATGAACATTTGCATTTGCATATTGAACACTTGAACAAGTACAAGTAGCGGGTTGGGCACAAGAGGACTCACCGCGGTTCATGCTCCGGATGATGTTCATGTTGTTCACGGTGAAAGGTGTCCCCGGGCTCTGAGTGGTCGGTGGCGGCATCCACGGCATGGAGTAAGGTGGAGGAGCAGGAATACTCCCGGTGGAGAAGACAGAGCCGTCTGGCTCATCAGCCAACTCATCTGTGCCTGCTGCTGCTGCATCATCTGCTGCTGCTGCATCTGCAGCATCATCTGTGTCTGCTGCTGCTGATACTCCAGAATCTGCCGCTCCAAGTTCCGTGCGTGCTCCTGGGCCGCCTGCTCCTTTTCTGCCATCTCCGCCTACGATGTGTCCGCGATGTTATTAACATTTCAATGGAAAGCATGTGCATGTAAAGGAAAGGTAGAGGCCAGAGGAAGAACATACCCGTAACCGCTCGACGGCTAGATCCGAAGCCCGTGGCCGGGGCTCTACCTCAGGCTGGCCGCTCTTACGACCACGACGGATCTGGCGGAGAGAGGGAACCGTCGCTGGGTCGACAACCCCGTCACCAAACCATAGGCGACCATGCTTCAAGCCTTCTCCCGCAAGCACCGCAACCTCAGGGTCAAAGTCCTCGGCCTCTGGGTTGGCGTCCTCACCGTACTTCTGCTTGAACTTGGAGACATAGGACGTGCACTGGGTCTCGGATTGCGGGTTAACCCACACGGACCCCGTCTCAGGATGCGGCGTCTTCCTTTGCTTCATCTTCTTCAGCACGGCAAAGACGTTAGGCTTCGCTCCAGTCCTCACTTCCTGCAAAAGAGAACATGTAATAAAGTGAAGTGGCACACCCTTGCAGAGTTAGCAAATATATAACATGAATTCAAATAATGAAGGAACCATTAATTTGCTCACCTCCTTCTGCAGGTGAAGAGAGATGAGGAGGCTGCCTTGGATATGCGATCCACCTCGCATCTCTGCCCGCTTCTTCTTGCCCTCCTCGTGCTTCTTGAGGTACTGGGGGCATGTCCACCACATGACCATCGCAAGGAAGCACCTGTCGTCTGCGCCGACGTACTGAGGAGGGTTCTACATGCACAAGATAAACCCATTATGGTAAAATAAACTACATGACGATAAAGAAATCAATAACACACAAATGCAAATACCTGCATGTACTGCCACGGCTGCATGAGCGTGTCGCGAGCGTCCTCCTTAGTCATGTGGACGAAGCGGTCGGCGTGCCAGTCGCGGACGCACTGAACACGTGCCTCGTAGTGCATGCCAGTCACCCTCTTCCTTGCAAGCTGGTGAAGGATATTATCGCACGCATTTTCCTTGCCCTCGGCCTTCTTGAAGTATTTCTGCAACCATGCACATAGGTAAAACAAGGGGCATTAGTGCAATTATTGTCAACCAAGGAGAGTGTATGAATGGTAAGAAGTCAAAAGTCACGTACCCAAAATTTGCCAACAACGCAGTCCGCCAAGGTGCCGCGGCCAAGAGCATCTTCCGCGAGGCTGTAGTGCCACCACCTCCAAGCTACGTCGCAGCCACCACTAGGGAGATTGACTATCCCAGGGAAATACCTTCTAAGTAGGCCCCCAAGGATGTTCGAGTACCCACGTGACGGCTTCTGCGACGGGTCTTCATACGTGAACGAGCTGCACCATGAAACGACAATATCAATATGTATGTGATAATAATTTTGATAATGACAAAATTGCGATAACGAAATGCCAAAAATTAACATGTACCTCCTTCCATAGGGCTCTAGAACAACATGGCTGTAGCGCCAGTGCTTCAGCGCGGGGAGCTGTGTTATCCCACGCCGATATGGCCTCCTATCACGTGGCCTCAGCCTCTCCAAAGCTGGAACGTACTCGTAATCCGGCGGCGCATTCCAAACTAGGTTTGGATCAGGATCGAACGGTAAGTTCCCCAACCCCTTCATCCTCCGAGAGGTCCTCCTCGTCCCCCTCCTCGTCCAGGTCCTCCCCACCCCCTCCTCCTCCTGGTCCTCCCCACCCCTTCCTCCTCCTGGTCCTCCCCAACGCCCTCCTCCTCCTCCTGGTCCTCCCCACCCCCGTGGTGCTCCTGGTCCTCCACCTCATCATCATCATCGGCTGCGGGAGGGGGGCTAGGACTAGGAGTGAGTACCCGCGTCGCATTCTTCCTACGCGGTCGCACGTGCACTGCGGGAGCGACGGGAGGGGGCTAGGAGGGGGTAGTAGCTCGGCCCCGCCTCGAAGTCCCTACCAAGTCCTTGAGCTTCTTTGTAAGACCGCCACCCTTTTTTTTTGGCGGCATGCTTCAATCACCTGCAAACACAAATGAAGAGAGTGGTTTATTAGTACGCAATATTGTAAAGAGATAAATATTAGTGAAAGCAACAGAAATATAAGTAGATGAACATTAATGAAAGCAACAATAATGCAAATAGATGAACATTAATTAGTGGAAGCAACAAATAGCTAGCATAGAGTTCTCTCAAACATAGCACGGAGTTCTTACAAATAACCTAGCTAGACAATCACGGTTACACGAGTTATTACAAATAGGCTAGCCTCACAATTACTACTACATAGATCGGTAGCCCGTGTCGCCATCCGTGATTGGACCGCGTGTCTCCTCATCGTCATCGGGCTCGGCGAACCAATAAGCATCAATGAAACCTGGAGGTGGTCCATCTGCATCGAGGTCAATCCCTGCTTTGAACGCCTCGAGCAAACTCAGGTCTTCCGGGGCACAAACATCCTCAGCTTCATCTTCTGCATTGTCTCCATCCATGCCCGCGTCTTCTTGTTCATCGTCTACGACCATGTCATCGATAGTCGGCAAGCCGATTGTGAAATGGCCGGGGAGCCCTTCTTCCTGATAAAACTCGACACTCCTTGCTGAGGGGTCTACACGGCGGTAATCGTCCTTGTTTGACGGGGGCGGCCTATTGCGTGAAGGCACCGTCATCACAACATCCCATCTGGATAGACGTTTTGTCGGGTTTTTGCACGCGTACGGGAGATAGAATACTTGAAAGGCTCCGGGTAGCCAAGATGTACACATCCTCTCCTTATAAACGGAGTTCCTTTCAACTTCGACCAACCCAATTTCAGGATCCCGTCTCACCCGACGTGGGTCAAACCAATGGCATTTGAAGACGACGGGATTTAGCCCTTTGTGAAACCCGTAATTCAGCTCGTATATACCCTCGACTCTTCCATAGTAATGGAGCCCATCATCACCTTGACATACCACCCCGCTATTTATTGTCTTCGCGTTGGGCCGGCATTATCCGCTCAAGCCATATGTGGTAGTCATGACTCTTCAGTCCTTGTACTCGCAACGTTTCAATGTTCAGACCCCTCATGCAGTTGGTTGCGAACCCATCAGGGAAAAACAAGGAGTCCTTCATCCATTGGAAGACCTCCCTTTTTCGGGCCTTTGTGAGGCAGAACGGAGCGTGTGGCTTTGTCCAAGTTTTTTTGGCACCATGAGGTGGCTGCATGTTCAACTCCGGCCTATCGCACCACATTTCTTGATCAATTCGAGTCTTTATGTTATCCTTCGTCTTCTCGGTGTCCACAATCGTGCTCCAAATGTCTTCACTAATATTCTTCTCGGTGTGCATCACATCAATGTTATGCGGGAGCTCGAGAAACTCAAAGTAATGGAGCTTCCATAAGCACGGCTTGTGAGTCCATTGGTGTGTCTCCCCATATCCCAAGAAACCATTCCCATCAGGGCTAGGCTGAAGAGCATCTAACTCCGCCTTGATTTCCGTTCCGGTCTTCGGAATTGGCTTCGGGCCACGGACAACACGGCCTTTCTTGAAACTCTTTACATCACTCCTGTATGCATGCCTCCGCTCAAGGAACCGTCGAGCTTCATCAAAGCATGAATACTTGCCTCCCTTGTTTAGCCAGAAGAAAGTCACGGCCTGCCTCGCACCGTGGGCAAGGCCACTTCCCATGTGTACACCACCCGCAGAACAAAGCACGTGCTGGCAGGTCATGCAGGGACGTGTGGTACCACACATACATATCGAAGTACTCCTTCTTTGATGCGTCATATGTTCGGATCCGCGACCTTCCCAGCCACGAACCAAGTCATCCACCAGCGGTTCCAGGTACACATTCATGTTCTTACCCGGGTATTTGGGCCCTGGGATTATCATCGACACACACATGTTCTCTCGATCTCATGCGGACGCCGTGGGGAGGTTCATGGGAATAACAAACACTGGCCAACAAGCGTATACTGCAGCCGACATACCATATGGATTGAACCCATCGGTTGATATCGCAAGCTGCTACGCTCCTCGGGTCACTCGCTTTCGGTGGAAATTTCTTGACAAAGTTCTTCCATGCAGTACCATCCGACGGATGTATCATCTTGTCGGTGTATCTGTTTCCTTCCACGGCCCACCTCATCTGCTGGACAGTATCCTCGGTCATGAAGAGCCGCTGGATCCTCGGTAGAAGCTGGAAGATAGCGGAGGATATTCTTGGCAATCGTGGTCCGCCTCTTCGACCATCACCATTGCGGTCTACCTCAAAGTACCTAGAGGAATTGCATTTGATGCAATAATTTGTGTCAGCGTGCTCCTCTCCGAATAGCATGCATCCCTTTGGACAAGCGTGTATCTGCTGAGATGACATCTTAAGGTCACCGAGCAATTTGGTCGAATAGTAGAAGTTTTGCGGCAAGAGGTGCCCTTTCGGCGGAAGGCTGCCTACGATGACCGAAGTTCATCGAACCCATCTCTGCACAAGTTCCTATGGCACTTCAAGGCCATAAGGCGAGCGATGGCATCTAGTTGGGTAACCTCTCGTATTTTCATGTAGGGGTTTCGCGAAGCAAACAGAGCCTCATAATACTCCTTTGTGTTTTCCTCCGGGTCCTCACTTGTCTCCGCATCCTGAGGTGTCTCCACCTCTACATGAGGGCTTTCGGGCACATTACCATTAGCCAAGTTTTCTAAGCACCTATCAAAACCGGTGTCATATTCCCCCTAGGTTGAATCTGCCGCACCTCCTTCCTAGCACGTTTCTTTGCCTTTTCTCCATGGTAAGTCCAAATCCTGTAGGACGGTGTGAACCTAAACTTGATCAGGTGCATACTCATAGTTTCCTTGTCCTGTGCCTTTCGGTTAGCGCACTTACTACAAGGGCACCAAACTCTTATAGGTCTGCTAGGGATGGCAAATGCCCTATCCACAAACTGCTCGGTCTTTTCTCCCCATTCATCAGTATAGTTCCACCGGCCGATTCTGCCATCGTACATCCAGCCACGATTATCCATCCTCTAATCAGCAACAAAACAGATGAACATAGCATTTATATATCAAATAGGAAATAAATGCATCATATATATTTTTTTACGCGTGCATCAACCTGAAACTCTACTAGGTGGGCTCCTAGCAGCCGCCGGATCCGTAGATTGAGTACGTTCTCCCAGCTCTACCCCGATCCGAGACAGAATTTCGGCAGCACCTCCCCGCTGCTCTCCCGATACACGTCTCGGCAAAAAGCCGAGAGGGGTGTGCATCCGGAGAACAACGGGGAGGCGCTACCGAAATCCTGTCTCGGATCGGGGTAGAGCAGGGAGAACGTACCCAACTACGCATCCGCCGGCTGTCCCGATAAATGCCGTAAGAGTTACGGTTCATAATATGCGAGACCACTAATGCATATTTATCCGCGTAACCCTTACGGTCGGGAAGAGACGCCTAGGTATCGCGACAGACTTGGTGATCTAGACACAAAGAAAAACCTAGGTACATGTAAAGGTGGGAGGGAGATTTATACCCTAGACGCGTGAGAGAATCGCCGAAGAAGTTTCGGGACGCCGCCCCCCCCTCACGTCAAACACCCACACGACGCTGCCCCCCGTGTCCACCTCGAAGCATCACCTGCATAGCGAGAAAAATCTATTAGGGGCCCTTGTCTTTTCTAAAGAGGTCTATTTTATAAAACAATCCAAATCCTATATCTAAAATAATGTGTCCCCTAAATTCTATTTTTTGCTCTAAATCCCACTATTATAAATAAACTATTTCAAATAAATTGTGCCCTAAATCCCATTTCTAAAATAATTTCTATACTAAACTACCCTATTTTTCATGCAAATTTATTTTAACTACTAATTAGCATGCATATTATTTTATAACTACCCTAAATACTACATAAGTAACATGCAAATTTACAAAGAAAAAAGAAAATAGCCACACATATACCGGGTGGTAGCCGGAGCTTCCGCGGATGGTGGCGGCCGCAGCTCCCACGGCTGGTCGCCGGCGAAGGGGGCGAGCAGCAGCACGGGCGGCGGCAGAGGGGCGAGCAGCAGCAGCTAGCACGGGCGGCCGGGGGAGGAGGAGAGTAGCAGCAGCACGGGCGGCCGGCGGAGGGGCGAGCAGTAGCACGGACAGGCGCGGCGGCGGAGGGGGCGAGCAGCAGCAAGTCCCGAGCTCGGGCGCAGGGCGGCAATGCCGCGCGGCAGCCCCCTAGCGGTGGATGTGGGAGGAGGGAGCCGGATGCGGCAGGCGCGCGCGAGGGCGCGCGACGGGAGGAGGAGCGAGGGAGCTCGGCGGTCGCAGGGGGGACTGAGGAGGCCGGGGCAGCGGACTGCGGCGGCGATGCTCGCGTGGGAGGAGGAGATCGACCGAGGTGGGTGCGGCGGCGCTCGCGTGGAAGGGAGGAGAGGTGGGTGTGCGTTCGATCTGGTCGGGACGCACGCGTGACCAGCTGGGGTTGACTTATCGGCAACGTTGCCGTGCGCGCCTCTTTGCCGTTCGGCAAAAGGCCTTTGCCGTGCGCAAAAGGACCTTTGCCGTGCGGTGAAGCCTTTGCCGTGCGCAAAAGTCCCTTTGCCGTGCGGCAGGACTCTTTGCCGTGCGCCTATGCACGGCAATGTTTTTTTTACCATTTTGATTATCATCAACATTCAAGTTTATTTCAAAATTATATTAAACCTAATTTTTAAACATGTGTATTATTAAATAATGTATGTATCATGCTTTTCAATGAAAAATTACATTGTTGCACCCTCGCGCGGAGAAATCTAGGGGGGTAGACCCGCCGAGGCACACGTTCCGCTCTTTTGGGGGGAGGAGGGGGAGAACGACTGCCGGAGCACCGGAACCCCACCAAATCTTGCGTGTGGACCTATGATATGTGTCAAAGTGTGGTGCAAGGTCTAATGGTGCAGAAGTAGCTCCCCTAAACCCTAAACCCTAAACTGGGGAGGCTTCCAGCCCTAAACCCCTAAACCACGACACCGGAGCTGCAGAACCATGCATCATAAACCCTAACCCTAACCCTAAACCCTAAACCTATACCTAACCATAAATACTTACCTTTAACCTAAACCCTAGCCCTACCCCCTAAACCCTAGCCCTAACCCTACACCTAACCCTAACCAGTAGATCAGGCACACCCTCGATCGTGTGATAATGGCTCGAGCTGCGGGTGTATGTGCCAAAGGGTCCCAATCTTGGTTCTCCATGTGTATATGTCCTAAACAAACCTAAAAGAATGAAAAAGTAATTTGGTGCACCCTCGCGGAGAAATCTAGGGGGTAGACCCGCCGGGGCACACGTTCCGCTGTTTTGGGGGAGGAGGGGGAGAACGACCGCCGGAGCACCGGAACCCCACCAAATCTTGCATGTGGACCTATGATAAGTTTCAAAGTGTGGTGCAAGGTCTAATGGTGCAAAAGTAGCTCCCCTAAACCCTAGACCCCAAACTGGGGAGGCTTCGAGCCCTAAACCCCTCTAAACCCCTAAACCACGGCACCGGAGCTGCAGAACCATGCATCATAAACCCTAGCCCTAACCCTAAACCCTAAACCTATACCTAACCATAAATACTTACCTTTAACCTAAACCCTAGCCCTAGCCCCTAAACCCTAGCCCTAACCCTACACCTAACCCTAACCGATAGATCAGGCACACCCTCGCTCGTGTGATAATGGCTCGAGCTGCGGGTGTATGTGCCAAAGGGTCCCAATCTTGGTTCTCCATGTGTATATGTCCTAAACAAACCTAAAAGAATGAAAATGTACATTGGTGCACCCTCGCGCGGAGAAATCTAGGGGGGTAGACCCGCCGGGGCACACGTTCCGCTGTTTTGGGGGGAGGAGGGGAGAACGACCGCCGGAGCACCGGAACCCCACCAAATCTTGCATGTGGACCTATGACATGTGTCAAAGTATGGTGCAAGGTCTAATGGTGCAAAAGTAGCTCCCCTAAACCCTAAACCCTAAACTGGGGATGCTTCGAGCCCTAAACCCCTCTAAACCCCTAAACCACGACACCGGAGCTGCAGAACCATGCATCATAAACCCTAGCCCTAACCCTAAACCCTAAACCTATACCTAACCATAAATACTTACCTTTAACCTAAACCCTAGCCCTACACCCTAAACCCTAGCCCTAACCCTACACCTAACCCTAACCAGTTAGATCGAGCACACCCTCGATCGTGTGATAATGGCTCGAGCTGCGGGTGTATGTGCCAAAGGGTCCCAATCTTGGTTCTCCATGTGTATATGTCCTAAACAAACCTAAAATAATGAAAAATTAATTTGGTGCACCCTCGCGCGGAGAAATCTAGGGGGTAGACCCGCCGGGGCACACGTTCCGCTGTTTTGGGGGGAGGAGGGGGAGAACGACCGCCGGAGCACCGGAACCCCACCAAATCTTGCATGTGGACCTATGATATGTTTCAAAGTGTGGTGCAAGGTCTAATGGTGCAAAAGTAGCTCCCCTAAACCCTAAACCCTAAACTGGGGAGGCTTCGAGCCCTAAACCCCTCTAAACCCCTAAACCACGGCACCGGAGCTACAGAACCATGCATCATAAACCCTAGCCCTAACCCTAAACCCTAAACCTATACCTAACCATAAATACTTACCTTTAACCTAAACCCTAGCCCTAGCCCCTAAACCCTAGCCCTAACCCTACACCTAACCCTAACCAGTAGATCAGGCACACCCTCGCTCGTGTGATAATGGCTCGAGCTGCGGGTGTATGTGCCAAAGGGTCCCAATCTTGGTTCTCCATGTGTATATGTCCTAAAAAAACCTAAAAGAATGAAAATGTACATTGGTGCACCCTCGCGCGGAGAAATCTAGGGGGTAGACCCGCCGGGGCACACGTTCCATTGTTTTGGGGGGAGGAGGGGAGAAAGACCGCCGGAGCACCGGAACCCCACCAAATCTTGCATGTGGACCTATGACATGTGTCAAAGTGTGGTGCAAGGTCTAATGGTGCAAAAGTAGCTCCCCTAAACCCTAAACCCTAAACTGGGGAGGCTTCGAGCCCTAAACCCCTCTAAACCCCTAAACCACGACACCGGAGCTGCAGAACCATGCATCATAAACCCTAGCCCTAACCCTAAACCCTAAACCTATACCTAACCATAAATACTTACCTTTAACCTAAACCCTAGCCCTAGCCCCTAAACCCTAGCCCTAACCCTACACCTAACCCTAACCAGTAGATCAGGCACACCCTCGCTCGTGTGATAATGGCTCGAGCTGCGGGTGTATGTGCCAAAGGGTCCCAATCTTGGTTCTCCATGTGTATATGTCCTAAACAAACCTAAAATAATGAAAATGTACATTGGTGCACCCTCGCGCGGAGAAATCTAGGGGGGTAGACCCGCCGGGGCACACGTTCCGCTGTTTTGGGGGGTAGGAGGGGAAGAACGACCGCCGGAGCACCGGAACCCCACCAAATCTTGCATGTGGACCTATGACATGTGTCAAAGTGTGGTGCAAGGTCTAATGGTGCAAAAGTAGCTCCCCTAAACCCTAAACCCTAAGCCGGGGAGGCTTCGAGCTCTAAACCCCTCTAAACCCCTAAACCACGACACCGGAGCTGCGAGAACCATGCATCATAAACCCTAGCCCTAACCCTAAACCCTAAACCTATACCTAACCATAAATACTTACCTTTAACCTAAACCCTAGCCCTACACCCTAAACCCTAGCCCTAACCCTACACCTAACCCTAACCGATGAGATCAGGCACACCCTCGATCGTGTGATAATGGCTCGAGCTGCGGGTGTATGTGCCAAAGGGTCCCAATATTGGTTCTCCATGTGTATATGTCCTAAACAAACCTAAAAGAATGAAAAAGTAATTTGGTGCACCCTCGCGCGGAGAAATCTAGGGGGGTAGACCCGCCGGGGCACACGTTCCGCTGTTTTGGGGGGAGGAGGGGGAGAACGACCGCCGGAGCACCGGAACCCCACCAAATCTTGCATGTGGACCTATGATATGTTTCAAAGTGTGGTGCAAGGTGATGGCGTGTAATACACACGTTCGTTGGGAACCCCAAGAGGAAGGTATGATGTACACAGTAGCAAGTTTTCCCTCAGAAAGAAACCAAGGTTTATCGAACCAGGAGGAGCCAAGAAGCACGTTGAAGGTTGATGGCGGCGAGATGTAGTGCGGCGCAACACCAGGGATTCCGGCGCCAACGTGGAACCTGCACAACACAACCAAAGTACTTTGCCCCAACGAAACAGTGAGGTTGTCAGTCTCACCGGCTTGCTGTAACAAAGGATTAGATGTATAGTGTGGATGATGATTGTTTGCGAAGAACAGTAAAACAAGTATTGCAGTAGATTGTATTCAATGTAAAGAATAGGACCGGGGTCCACAGTTCACTAGAGGTGTCTCTCCCATAAGATAAATAGCATGTTGGGTGAACAAATTACATTCGGGCAATTGACAAATAGAGAGGGCATGACAATGCACATACATGATATGATAAGTATAGTGAGATTTAATTGGGCATTACGACAAAGTACATAGACCGCTATCCAGCATGCATCTATGCCTAAAAAGTCCACCTTCGGAGTTATCATCCGAACCCCTTCCGGTATTAAGTTGCAAACAACGAGACAATTGCATTAAGTATGGTGCGTAATGTAATCAATAACTACATCCTCGGACATAGCATCAATGTTTTATCCCTAGTGGCAACAGCACATCCACAACCTTAGAACTTTCCGTCACTCGTCCCAGCATTTAATGGAGGCATGAACCCACTATCGAGCATAAATACTCCCTCTTGGAGTTAAGAGTAAAAACTTGGCCAGAGCCTCTACTAATAACGGAGAGCATGCAAGATCATAAACAACACATAGGTAATAGATTGATAATCAACATAACATAGTATTCTCTATCCATCGGATCCCGACAAACACAACATATAGCATTACGGATAGATGATCTTGATCATGTTAGGCAGCTCACAAGATCCAACAATGAAGCACATAAGGAGAAGACGACCATCTAGCTACTGCTATGGACCCATAGTCCAGGGGTGAACTACTCACTCATCACTCCGGAGGCGACCATGGCGGTGAAGAGTCCTCCGGGAGATGATTCCCCTCTCCGGCAGGGTGCCGGAGGCGATCTCCTGAATCCCTCGAGATGGGATTGGCGGCGGCGGCGTCTCTGGAAGGTTTTCGGTATCGTGGCTCTCGGTACTGGGGGTTTCGCGACGGAGGCTTTAAGTAGGCGGAAGGGCAGGTCAAAGGGCGTCACGGGGGACCCACACAGCAGGGCCGCGCGGCCAGGAGGTGGGCCGCGCCGCCCTGGCGTGTCGCCGCCTCGTCGCCTCGCTTCGTATCCCTTTCGGTCTTCTGGAAGCTTCGTGGCAAAATAGGACCCTGGGCGTTGATTTCGTCCAATTCCGAGAATATTTCCTTACTAGGATTTCTGAAACCAAAAACAGCGAGAAAACAAGCAATCGGCTCTTCGGCATCTCGTTAATAGGTTAGTGCCGGAAAATGCATAAATACGACATATAATGTGTATAAAACATGTAGATATCATCAATAATGTGGCATGGAACATAAGAAATTATCGATACGTCGGAGACATATCGGCATCCCCAAGCTTAGTTCTGCTCGTCCCGAGCAGGTAAACGATAACAAAGATAATTTCTGGAGTGACATGCCATCATAACCTTGATCATACTATTGTAAGCATATGTAATGAATGCAGCGATCAAAACAATGGTAATGACATGAGTAAACAAATGAATCATAAAGCAAAGACTTTTCATGAATAGTACTTTCAAGACAAGCATCAATAAGTCTTGCATAAGAGTTAACTCATAAAGCAATAAATCAAAGTAAAGGTATTGAAGCAACACAAAGGAAGATTAAGTTTCAGCGGTTGCTTTCAACTTATAACATGTATATCTCATGGATATTGTCAACATAGAGTAATATAACACGTGCAATATGCAAGTATGTAGGAATCAATGCACAGTTCACACAAGTGTTTGCTTCTTGAGGTGGAGAGAAATAGGTGAACTAACTCAACATAAAAGTAAAAGAAAGGCCCTTCGCAGAGGGAAGCATTGATTGCTATATTTGTGCTAGAGCTTTGGTTTTGAAAACAAGAAACAATTTTGTCAACGGTAGTAATAAAGCATATGTATCATGTAAATTATATCTTACAAGTTGCAAGCCTCATGCATAGTATACTAATAGTGCCCGCACCTTGTCCTAATTAGCTTGGATTACCGGGATTATCATCGCAATACACATGTTTTAACCAAGTGTCACAAAGGGGTACCTCTATGCCGCTCGTACAAAGGTCTAAGGAGAAAGCTCGCATTTGGATTTCTCGCTTTTGATTATTCTCAACTTAGACATCCATACCGGGACAACATAGACAACAGATAATGGACTCCTCTTTAATGCATAAGCATTTAGCAACAATTAAAATTCTCATAAGAGATTGAGGATTAGTTGTCCACACTGAAACTTCCACCATGAATCATGGCTTTAGTTAGCGGCCCAATGTTCTTCTCTAACAGTATGCATACTCAAACCATTTGATCATGAAAATCGCCCTTACTTCAGACAAGACGAACATGCATAGCAACTCACATGATATTCAACAAAGAGTTGATGGCGTCCCCAGGAGCATGGTTATCGCACAACAATCAACTTAATAAGAGATAAAGTGCATAAGTACATATTCAATACCACAATAGTTTTTAAGGCTATTTTGTCCCATGAGCTATATATTGCAAAGGCGAATGATGGAAATTTAAAGGTAGCACTCAAGCAATTTACTTTGGAATGGCGGAGAAATACCATGTAGTAGGTAGGTATGGTGGACACAAATGGCATAGTGGTTGGCTCAAGGATTTTGGATGCATGAGAAGTATTCCCTCTCGATACAAGGTTTAGGCTAGCAAGGTTATTTGAAACAAACACAAGGATGAACCGGTGCAGCAAAACTCACATAAAAGACATATTGTAAACATTATAAGACTCTACACCGTCTTCCTTGTTGTTCAAAACTCAATACTAGAAATTATCTAGACTTTAGAGAGACCAAATATGCAAACCAAATTTTAGCAAGCTCTATGTATTTATTCATTAATGGGTGCAAAGTATATGATGCAAGAGCTTAAACATGAGCACAACAATTGCCAAGTATCAAATTATTCAAGACATTTTAGAATTACTACATGTAGCATTTCCCGATTCCAACCATATAACAATTTAACGAAGAAGATTCAACCTTCGCCATGAATACTATGAGTAAAGCCTAAGGACATATTTGTCCATATGCAATAGCGGAGCGTGTCTCTCTCCCACACAATGAATGCTAGGATCCATTTTATTCAAACAAAAACAAAAAACAAACCGACGCTCCAAGCAAAGCACATAAGATGTGATGGAATAAAAATATAGTTTCAGGGGAGGAACCTGATAATGTTGTCGACGAAGAAGGGGATGCCTTGGGCATCCCCAAGCTTAGATGCTTGAGTCTTCTTATAATATGCAGGGGTGAACCACCGGGGCATCCCCAAGCTTAGAGCTTTCACTCTCCTTGATCATATTGCATCATTTCCCTCTCTTGATCCTTGAAAACTTCCTCCACACCAAACTCAAAACAACTCATTAGAGGGTTAGTGCACAATAAAAATTTACATGTTCAGAGGTGACATAATCATTCTTAACACTTCTGGACATTGCACAAAGCTACTGGACATTAATGGATCAAAGAAATTCATCCAACATAGCAAAAGAGGCAATGCGAAATAAAAGGCAGAATCTGTCAAAACAGAACAGTTCGTAAAGACGAATTTTAAAGTGGCACCAGACTTGCTCAGATGAAAATGCTCAAATTGAATGAAAGTTGCGTACATATCTGAGGATCACTCACGTAAATTGGCATATTTTTCTGAGCTACCTACAGAGAGGCAGGTCGAAATTCGTGACAGCAAAGAAATCTGTTTCTGCGCAGTAATCCAAATCTAGTATGAACCTTACTATCAACGACTTTACTTGGCACAACAATGCACAAAACTAATATAAGGAGAGGTTGCTACAGTAGTAAACAACTTCCAAGACTCAAATATAAAATAAAGGTACTGTAGTAAAAACATGGGTTGTCTCCCATAAGCGCTTTTCTTTAACGCCTTTCAGCTAGGCGCAGAAAGTGTGTATCAAGTATTATCAAGAGATGAAGCATCAACATCATCATTTGTTCTAATAATAGAATCAAAAGGTAACTTCATTCTCTTTCTAGGGAAGTGTTCCATACCTTTCTTGAGAGGAAATTGATATTTAATATTACCTTCCTTCATATCAATGATAGCTCCAACATTTCGAAGAAAAGGTCTTCCCAATATAATGGGGCAAGATGCATTGCATTCAATATCCAAGACAACAAAATCAACGGGGACAATGTTATTGTTAACGGTAATGCGAACATTATCAACTCTCCCCAAAGGTTTCTTTGTAGCATTATCAACAAGATTAACATCCAAATAACAATTCTTCAATGGTGGCAAGTCAAGCATATCATAAATTTTCTTAGGCATAACAGAAATACTTGCACCAAGATCACATAAAGCATTACAATCAAAATCATTGACCTTCATCTTAATGATGGGCTCCCAACCATCCTCTAACTTTCTAGGAGTAGAAGTTTCAAGTTTTAGTTTCTCCTCTCTAGCTTTTATGAGAGCATTTGTAATATGTTTTGTGAAAGCCAAATTTATAGCACTAGCATTGGGACTTTTAGCAAGCTTTTGTAAGAACTTTATAACTTCAGAGATGTGGCAATCATCAAAATCCAAACCATTATAATCTAAAGCAATGGGATCATCATCCCCAATGTTGGAAAAAATTTCAGCAGTTTTATCACAAGCAGTTTCAGTGAGTTTTAGCGGTTCCGGCAGTTTTGCAGGCTTTGCATTAGAAGTGGAAACATTGCCAACACCAATTCTTTCACCATTATTAGTAGGAGGTGCAGCAATATGTGGAGCATTAACATTACTACTGGTGGTAATAGTCCAAACTTTAGCTATATTATTCTCTTTAGCTAGTTTTTCATTTTCTTCTCTTTCCCACCTAGCATGCAATTCAGCCATCAATCTTATATTCTCATTAATTCTAACTTGGATGGCATTTGCTGTAGTAACAATTTTATTTTCAATATCCTTATTAGGCATAACTTTCAATTTCAAAAGATCAACATCGGAGGCAAGACTATCAACCTTAGAAGCAAGAATATCAATTTTATTGAGCTTTTCCTCAACAGATTTGTTAAAAGCAGTTTGTGTACTAATAAATTCTTTAAGCATAGCTTCAAGACCAGGGGGTACACTCCTATTATTGTTGTAAGAATTCCCATAAGAATTACCATAACTATTACCATTAGCAGAAGGATATGGCCTATAGTTGTTACTAGAATTGTTACGATAAGCATTATTGTTGAAATTATTATTTTTAATGAAGTTCACATCAACATGTTCTTCTTGGGCAACCAATGAAGCTAATGGAACATTATTAGGATCAACATTAGTCCTATCATTCACAAGCATAGACATAATAGCATCAATCTTATCACTCAAGGAAGAGGTTTCTTCGACAGAATTTACCTTCTTACCTTGTGGAGCTCTTTCCGTGTGCCATTCGGAGTAATTAATCATCATATTATCAAGAAGCTTTGTTGCTTCACCAAGAGTGATGGACATAAAGGTACCTCTAGCAGCTGAATCCAATAGGTTCCGCGAAGAAAAGTTCAGTCCTGCATAAAAGGTTTGGATGATCATCCAAGTAGTCAGTCCACGGGTTGGGCAATTTTTAACCAAAGATTTCATTCTCTCCCATGCTTGAGCAACATGTTCATTATCTAATTGCTTGAAATTCATTATGCTACTCCTCAAAGATATAATTTTAGCGGGAGGATAATATCTACCAATAAAAGCATCCTTGCATTTAGTCCATGAATCAATACTATTTCTAGGCAGAGATAGCAACCAATTTTTAGCTCTTCCTCTTAAGGAGAAAGGAAACAATTTTAATTTTATAATATCACCATCTACATCCTTATACCTTTGCATTTCACATAATTCAACAAAATTATTAAGATGGGCAGCAGCATCATCAGAACTAACACCAGAAAATTGCTCTCGCATAACAAGATTCAGTAAAGCAGGTTTAATTTCAAAGAATTCTGCTGTAGTAGCAGGTGGAGCAATAGGTGTGCATAAGAAATCATTATTATTTGTGGTTGTGAAGTCACACAACTTAGTATTTTCAGGAGTACCCATTTTAGCAGTAGTAAATAAAGCAAACTAGATAAAATAAATGCAGGTAACTAATTTTTTTGTGTTTTTGATATAGAGAACAAGACAGTAAATAAAGTAAAGCTAGCAACTAATTTTTGTGTGTTTTGATTTAGGTGCAGCAAACAAAGTAGTAAATAAAATAAAGCAAGACAAAAACAAAGTAAAGAGATTGGATTGTGGAGACTCCCCTTGCAGCGTGTCTTGATCTCCCCGGCAACGGCGCCAGAAAAAGAGCTGGCGTGTAGTTGACGTGGGAGTTAGAAATCTTTGTGGAGTAACTTTTCTTCGTTCCCCGGCAACGGCGCCAGAAAAAGAGCTTGATGGCGTGTAATACACACGTTCGTTGGGAACCCCAAGAGGAAGGTATGATGTACACAGTAGCAAGTTTTCCCTCAGAAAGAAACCAAGGTTTATCGAACCAGGAGGAGCCAAGAAGCACGTTAAAGGTTGATGGCGGCGAGATGTAGTGCGGCGCAACACCAGGGATTCCGGCGCCAACGTGGAACCTGCACAACACAACCAAAGTACTTTGCCCCAACGAAACAGTGAGGTTGTCGATCTCACCGGCTTGCTGTAACAAAGGATTAGATGTATAGTGTGGATGATGATTGTTTGCGAAGAACGAGTAAAACAAGTATTGCAAGTAGATTGTATTCAATGTAAAGAATAGGACCGGGGTCCACAGTTCACTAGAGGTGTCTCTCCCATAAGATAAATAGCATGTTGGGTGAACAAATTACGGTCGGGCAATTGACAAATAGAGAGGGCATGACAATGCACATACATGATATGATAAGTATAGTGAGATTTAATTGGGCATTACGACAAAGTACATAGACCGCTATCCAGCATGCATCTATGCCTAAAAAGTCCACCTTCGAGGTTATCATCCGAACCCCTTCCAGGTATTAAGTTGCAAACAACGGACAATTGCATTAAGTATGGTGCGTAATGTAATCAATAACTACATCCTCGGACATAGCATCAATGTTTTATCCCTAGTGGCAACGAGCACATCCACAACCTTAGAACTTTCTGTCACCGTCCCAGATTTAATGGAGGCATGAACCCACTATCGAGCATAAATACTCCCTCTTGGAGTTAAGAGTAAAAACTTGGCCGAGCCTCTACTAATAACAGAGAGCATGCAAGATCATAAACAACACATAGGTAATAGATTGATAATCAACATAACATAGTATTCTCTATCCATCGGATCCCGACAAACACAACATATAGCATTACGGATAGATGATCTTGATCATGTTAGGCAGCTCACAAGATCCAACAATGAAGCACATAAGGAGAAGACGACCATCTAGCTACTGCTATGGACCCATAGTCCAGGGGTGAACTACTCACTCATCACTCCGGAGGCGACCATGGCGGTGAAGAGTCCTCCGGGAGATGATTCCCCTCTCCGGCAGGGTGCCGGAGGCGATCTCTCGAATCCCCCGAGATGGGATTGGCGGCGGCGGCGTCTCTGGAAGGTTTTCCGTATCGTGGCTCTCGGTACTGGGGGTTTCGCGACGGAGGCTTTAAGTAGGCGGAAGGGCAGGTCAAAGGGCGTCACGGGGGACCCACACAGCAGGGCCGCGCGGCCAGGAGGTGGGCCGCGCCGCCCTGGCGTGTCGCCGCCTCGTCGCCTCACTTCGTATCCCTTTCGGTCTTCTGGAAGCTTCGTGGCAAAATAGGACCCTGGGCGTTGATTTCGTCCAATTCCGAGAATATTTCCTTACTAGGATTTCTGAAACCAAAAATAGCAGAAAACAGCAACTGGCTCTTCGGCATCTCGTTAATAGGTTAGTGCCGGAAAATGCATAAATACGACATAAAGTATGCGTAAAACATGTAGATATCATCAATAATGTGGCATGGAACATAAGAAATTATCGATACGTCGGAGACGTGTCACAAGGTCTAATGGTGCAAAAGTAGCTCCCCTAAACCCTAAACCCTAAACTGGGGAGGCTTCGAGCCCTAAACCCCTCTAAACCCCTAAACCACGGCACCGGAGCTGCAGAACCATGCATCATAAACCCTAGCCCTAACCCTAAACCCTAAACCTATACCTAACCATAAATACTTACCTTTAACCTAAACCCTAGCCCTAGCCCCTAAACCCTAGCCCTAACCCTACACCTAACCCTAACCCAGTAGATCAGGCACACCCTCGCTCGTGTGATAATGGCTCGAGCTGCGGGTGTATGTGCCAAAGGGTCCCAATCTTGGTTCTCCATGTGTATATGTCCTAAACAAACCTAAAAGAATGAAAATTTACATTGGTGCACCCTCGCGCAGAGAAATCTAGGGGGGTAGACCCGCCGGGGCACACGTTCCGCTGTTTTGGGGGGAGGAGGGGGAGAACGACCGCCGGAGCACCGGAACCCCACCAAATCTTGCATGTGGACCTATGACATGTGTCAAAGTGTGGTTCAAGGTCTAATGGTGCAAAAGTAGCTCCCCTAAACCCTAAACTGGGGAGGCTTCGAGCCCTAAACCCCTCTAAACCCCTAAACCACGACACCGGAGCTGCAGAACCATGCATCATAAACCCTAACCCTAACCCTAAACCCTAAACCTATACCTAACCATAAATACTTACCTTTAACCTAAACCCTAGCCCTAGCCCCTAAACCCTAGCCCTAACCCTACACCTAACCCTAACCAGTAGATCAGGCACACCCTCGCTCGTGTGATAATGGCTCGAGCTGCGGGTGTATGTGCCAAAGGGTCCCAATCTTGGTTCTCCATGTGTATATGTTCTAAACAAACCTAAAAGAATGAAATTGTACATTGGTGCACCCTCGCGCGGAGAAATCTAGGGGGGTAGACCCGCCGGGGCACACGTTCCGCTGTTTTGGGGGGGAGGAGGGGAGAACGACCACCGGAGCACCGGAACCCCACCAAATCTTGCATGTGGACCTATGACATGTGTCAAAGTGTGGTGCAAGGTCTAATGGTGCAAAAGTAGCTCCCCTAAACCCTAGACCCTAGCCCTAACCCTACGCCGAACCCTAACCAGTAGATCAGGCACACCGTCGATCGTGTGATAATGGCTCGAGCTGCGGGTATATATGTGCCAAAGGGTCCCAATCTTGGTTCTCCATGTGTATATGTCCTAAACAAACCTAAAAGAATGAAAAGGTACATTGGTGCACCCTCGCGCGGAGAAATCTAGGGTGGTAGACCCGCCGGGGCACACGTTCCGCTGTTTTGGGGGGAGGAGGGGGAGAACGGCCGCCGGAGCACCGGAACCCCACCAAATCTTGCATGTGGGCCTATGCTATGTGTGAAAGTGTGGTGCAAGGTGTGATTCACCAAATGGTGCATGGCATGGATCCCCGGTCTGACATCCCTCACCTTCGGGCGATAACACTTAACAGATTCCCGGACGTGTACGGTGAAGTGTCCCGCCGCGGGTATATCGGGGGCTAGACTGTGCCAAAGGGTTGCCACACATGGTTTTCCATATGTCCATGGACTAAACAAACCTAAACCTATGAAAAGGTATATTGGTGGAACCTCGCGCGGAGAAATCTAGGGGGTAGACCATCCGAGGCCCACAGACAGCCGTTTTTAGGGGGGAATGACCCCCGGAGCACCGGAATGCCACCAAAACATGCAACTGGACCTAAAACCTAACCCTAACAAACCGAAAAGAATGAAAAAGTACATTGTGCACCCTCGCGCGGAGAAATCTACGGGGGTAGACCCGCCGTCCCGCTGTTTTTGGGGGAAGGAGGGGGACGGCCGCCGGAGCACCGGAACCCTGATATATGTGGGGGGATGAACATGGAGAGTAATTTTGTATTGCACATTGTCTAATAAATAGTCATCAAAAAGAAAAACTAATTAACAAAATAAATATAAGTATTAGATGAAATAAAATAGTTAGAAAAACAAATTAAATGGTTGTTGGGGCACGGCAAAGAATGCAACGCACGGCAAAGGAGGCTTTGCCGTGCACTATTCCTGGCCGCACGGCAAAGGGAGCACCACGGCAAAGAATGCAACTCACGGCAAAGAATGAACGCACGGGGAAGGATCTTTGCCGTCCTAGGTTCTTTGTCGTGCACTTCTGGAGGGCTTTGCCGTGCGCCAACGCGTTGCCGTGAGGCACTTCTAACTTTGCCGTGCGGCGATACTTTGCCGTGCGCCACCACAAAACTTTGTCGTGCTTTATTTCTTTGCCGTGCGTCCCTCTCGCGCCGCACGGCAAAGAAATCTTTGCCGTGCGTTGCCTCACGGCAATGAAACGCTGCACGGCAGCGCCTGATTTTCCCGTAGTGATCAGTCAATGGATGGATGTCAGCAGCAGAGACAAACCGAACCAACGTGACGATTTCTCAAGTCGATTTGATCGACTCTGCCGGCGGGGTCAAATTATGCACTGCTTGTACAACGCTTGCTTGGCATCGCAAATGGCATCCCGCAGCCCATGGGGCGCCATGTCCACTTGATCATCCAGCTAATGCGATCTTCTTGAAATCATGGTTATTTAGCCCTAAGATAAACCAAGCAAGTAGTAAATGGGAAACGGCATAGAGAAGATAGGTTTGATTGGTTGATCTGGGCACGCTAGAGGCTTATGCTAGAGGCTTATGTACGTTGAGCTCTTGCTTTGAGAGGATGATCGATATGTTGTTGGCACATCTTGCATTGTTTGACTGCATGCATGCACAATTCCTACGATACCCACGGAATATGTCAAACTCGGCTGTGGAAAGTTCCAAGTCGTCTCTCCGGCATCAGCTAGAGCCGTGGATGTTCGCATGCGCTGTCTGAATGTGGATGAAAGACCCGAAACCAACATGATATAAAAATAAGAAGAATGCATGGCCTCTAGCACTATAAATACCCACATGCAAGCTTCTCTAGCAACTCACCTCACTCGAACTCACACAATGGCAGGTACAAAACTAGCAACTCTATGGTTCATTGTATTCTTGAGCATTGGATTAGCCAATGCTGGAAGGGTGGCTAGATACTCTAGTTCTCAAGGAACAGGATCTGGAGGGGGCGAAGGTGGGGGTGAAGTGAATGGTGGTGGCTCAGGATCGGGGAGTGGAGCTGGTTATGGCCAGAGTTCAAGAAGCGGTGCGCATGCAAGCAGTGGAGGTGGAGGTGAAGGGGGTGGCGGTAGCCAATACGATGGTACTGGATCTGGTAGCGGGTCTGGTGCCGGCTCCGGCTCAGGTGGATATAGTGAAGATATGTATGAAGGTGATGTTGCTGGATCTTCTAATTCTGGCGGTACCGGTGGTGGCGGTGGTGGAGGACAAGCAACCGGAGATCATTATGGATCTAGTGGCTATGGATCTGGTAGTGGTAGTGGATCAGGCTCTAGCGATGCAACTAATAAATACTATGAAGAAAATACCTATGCAAATGCATATTCCAATGGTGGCGGCGGTGGCAGCGGACATGGCACAAATGGTGGGAGTGGAAGTGGCAGTGGCACTGGATCTGGTTTTGGCAATGCCAACCCGTAACACTCTTGATCATGCTAATCAAAATATGAAGCCCAACCTGCTCTATGTCGAGTGGGTATCATATAATTTATTTTAATTTGTTTGTACCTTTAATGATTTTTATTACTCCGTACAAGAAATAAAGGGTTTCATCGTTCCGATAAAACGTTAGTACTGTCAGAACAAGAATATTGCGTGACTATGGGCTTCTCTAAATGTAGCATGTGTTCCATCACTGTATATCTAGTTATATCTTCACAACTTCAAAGTAATTGAATTTTATGTATTACTATATATCGCTCTTCGTGTGTGCACATTGTGTAGTACAAGTTAAATATCCAACGTTGAAAACCCCATTATTAAGTTCAAGGTGATATATATGTTCAACACTTTATTGAAAAATATATGTTCAACAAGTTGTGCATGGTGAAATATGCTACACATGCCTTGTACAACCATCTTGAGATAGACCCAAGAAAAGAAACCTCGTCTCCCTTGTACAATCTATGGTTGTAGTGCATGCAAATATCCATCCATTAGCATGTGATAATTATCCACAACCCAACAGAAAAAACCTAACTTCGTATGCTCCCATGATTATATATGTGGTGATCTCTACCCTAAAAATAGAATTTATGGTTCCTCATTCCTTCACTATGTTGACATTTACAAATCTATGGATGGTTAATTGACTTGTATTGAAACTATTTCTCACAGCTTAAAATTAATACAGTACAACAGATAAGATGTATTGTGACTGTCCTAATTAAGCAAAGCTTGGTGCCATATTGCTCTCTACTGGTATGAGGAAATCGCTATAGTTGCAGTAAATTAGCAAAGTTGTGTATGCCGGTAAAGCAAACTAGCAAAAGTAGGCGCGGCGGCACGCCGCGCCAGATCGTGGTAAACGTATGTCATGTGCAGTTCATAATATACACATTTAATAAAATTGCAACACTAATCAACACGACGAAAAAATATAAGGTGCAAATTATTATTAGGCTGAAGAAATGAGGAAATAGCATATGTATAGGTGGCAAAACAAAATAAACAAATGATCATAGTCATAACATAAGAACAGAGCCTGGAAATTGTACAATATAAAACATAAGCAGTGCGGGGAAAGATATAATACATTAGAAACGGCAACTGACAAATCGCTTCTAGCAATCCAAACACAACATCTATGAGGCTAAATAACACATACAACCTAAGCACATAGCCTAACCGGGTGGTTGACGTAGATACATAAACATGGAAGTGTATTCAGGGTCCAAACATATAGGCCCTGAACAACAGCTCGGGAATAACAAAGCTCCCTCGATGCATTCATCTGCAGAAGACCAGTGTGTAGACAGATG
Source organism: Lolium rigidum (assembly GCF_022539505.1). Classification (NCBI taxonomy): domain Eukaryota; kingdom Viridiplantae; phylum Streptophyta; class Magnoliopsida; order Poales; family Poaceae; genus Lolium; species Lolium rigidum. The sequence goes on along the minus strand of NC_061509.1, from coordinate 23,197,090 downwards.
TCCAAGATATTGTGCCCTTTATATCCTGTGTGTCCAAGATCCTAGTCATCATCTGTGAAGTGTAATCCCTTCTAAGATTAGTGTTCTTGCCGGCAACAATATTTTTTCGTTTTTCCCCTTCAGCCACATGAGAGCCAGTCTACAATAGAAACACATAGCTTGTCAGAAACCTAAAAGAACATGTGTTCTGGTAAGGCAACACAGTTATACCTCATCAATAGAAGCCGATGATGCTGCACTTTGTGGCGTGGGATCCATAGATGGTGGTGGAGTGGAAGTCTCACTTGGACCTTGAACATGTTTTGGAGTTTCAGGAGGAGCAGAGAGAGTCTCATTGCCTTGACTTGTGGCTGAATCATCCATGCCCTGTCGTCGAGTAACAGTGGCACGGAAATCGGATCAGCAATCTGTACCCGAATGTGGCTGTGCAATGTATCCAGCGAGATTCACGTCTAGGAGCGACAACAACGCTGAACTGTCTTCCCACGATGGCAAGCAAATCCTGAAGCACAATATTAGCCGTTCCTCTGACACTGGACACAAGTGTAATGTTTCTTTTCCGACAACAACCTCTCCGTAAGGCCCAAACAAATAAAGTTTGTGAATTTGCCGGTATGTGGATCTGCTGAAGCAGAATTAACTGCTCGGACAATAAACCTATATCTGACAAAGCAATAACAAAAGGAAAAAAAATGACGTAAGCATTTGCCACAAAAAAAGAAACTGAAGAATAAACATCCTGAAGAACAAAAGATATAACAAATACGTGTGTACCTTGGAAGAGGTATAACAGCAGGACACTGAGGGCATTTGTATACCCTATCATCTAGCTTAAGTTTTTTCTAACATTCTTTGCAACTTATGTAATACCAGCCTTTGTCTGTAAGAACCTCAGTAATTCAAATGTACATCTTGTACCGTTCACCCTTAACACGATTATCAATTGATTTATTCTGAGAATGCAGGGAAGAAAACATACTATAAAACACCAAACATACCATGATGCAATTGGGTCCTAATGTCGCTATTTCCAGTGTCGGCTCTGTATGACTTTGGTTTCCAGTGTGTAATTCGACGTGCCTTGGCAGATGCTTCAACCTGTGGCATATGCAAGATACGCATGTTATTAAACAAATAGCCTGCAGCACATTATTGGATACAACAGCTAGCACAAATCAGGAGAAAAGAAAGAAATACAACAGGACAATGCAAAAACAGAGGTGAGAGCGCGCAATGCCTAAGTACTGACTGACAATGCCAACAATTAACACGATAGCAGGTTCTTGATTTGATTGCTCCATTAGTCCATCAGCATCTCTCCCGACAAAGTAACAATAGCATGCTCGCTTCATAAAGTAACACATGTATAAACCAGATGGTAATTAGAAGAAGCAAATACTCACTATGGAAAAAAGAAATTTAAGATAGAAGCGATCGACACCTTCCACCCGTGATATAAATTTGTCGCTTTTGGCTCTTTGTATTACCAGAAGGAGGCAAAAACATCGGTGACTTTGTTAAGCCATCCGACAACATCTGTAAATCTGCACAGAGTAATTAAATTGTCATAACACGAAACAAACTTTGCCAAGAAAACAAACGATACACAAATAAATCAATGATCAAAACGACTGTATTCTTACTGTATTTAAGTTATTCTGATCAATGCAATCCGACAACATGCTAAACGGGACAATAGTATAGGTATACATAGGAAAAATTCTCCGACGGCGGCACCACCCTCATAGTAAAGAAGATCCGCAAAGGATGATCCACTGACCTGTAGCTCTTTCTAGGATCATACAAATCAAATTTTTCAGTGGTGTAAATAGACCCCTCCTTCAGCTGATCCCTAAACTGATCTACTCTTTTTCCAGGAACTGTACCTTCCATTCTGCCTCTCTGTAAATCAGTCAAAAAGCACCCCGAAAAAAGGAGTTTTTTAGCAAGATAGTAGATCAATATAGTGGAAAATCAAAAGGACAATCAAACCAAGTAATCATGACAGATATTACAAAAATAAAGGAAACACGCCTATCTTCCAACTCGCTATCTACTAAGGCATATTAACCGTGCGTACCAAGTGAAGGAATAAGAAATTGGAAAAACAAAAACCCTGGACATTCATCCTTGGACGATGGGACATATCGACATGTCATATTTTTGTAACATCTACATCTGAATCGTAAAAGGAGACTCATTATGCTTAAAACCATGACATAAAAGAGAAACTCCAACCAAAACAAAAGCTCACTTCCAAGAAAAAACTGAAATCATAGTAGCTATTGCATCAACCCTACTCCTCTATCGGCAACATTACTATAAGCAAATATATATTAATTTTGAATGTTAACTTGTGGAGCAACCGAAAATTACGTACCATCAGAGAACATTGAAATTAGGAAGTACATCATTGTGGTAGATGTGAGGAGAATAAGGTATTACTGTTAAGATTCTAACTAATTTTTATTCTTTAAAATTGATTGTGCCATAATTAGCGTTGAGATGGAATAACAAACTACCTACCTTGATTGATGTACAATCCAAATATGGCAGCTAACTCTTCCAGCAGATGTTTTACCATAATAACAGACATAATGTCAAACCAAACACCATGGACCTTTAAATAAAAGCACAATCATCAATTGGTTAACCTCATGGAAAAGATCAATTTTTAAAATAAGGTTACCTTAGCTCGTCTGATATATATGAACTCCTAGGGCACTTATAAGCATCAACACGGGGTGAGTTTTTTTTTCCAATGCGATTACAGATCAACACCAATCTTCTTGCATTGGCACTCGGAAAGAATATTATGAATATATAAGATCATACCATAAAATCAGAGCTTTGGTGTAATGACTAATATAGATCGCACTGCCAGGAACACCAAATATGGACCAAGGTAGCACAATGTCATTCGCTGGACATGCAGAGTACTACATTGGGCTCGTCCTCTTAACCTTCGGACCAAAGACAGACTAATTTTAGGAACCATAATACATTAACACCATTTTCTTTTCTGCAGAATTATGAGATTACTTTAGATTAAGGAAAGACATATATTGACATATATTTTACTTATTATCCATACAAACATGGTCTATGTACACGAACACCATATCATTACTACCCGGTGCTTCTTGGGAGATTGTCACACCAGTCATAAACAACCAACTCCTCCATGATTCTGCTACATAATATTATACCTTCAACGCACATGGAAATGACATAAAAGGTATTATAGACTAATGACAATGGGAATAAAAAATATTTAAGCTTTTCTAGCACATAGATAACTAATACTGGTAAGCTATAATTCGAGCATAGTTTCAATGGGCAAAGAAGATCGATTAAAATATAAGTGTTCATAGGTAGACCTTTTATTTTCAAATGCACTGCCTGGGAGACAACGCAACTGAACTGAACCGTAGGTATATGAGTTGCAAGTCTCTCTTATGTATCCATTCTCTAAAAGAAATAGATAGATAACAGGGCATGTAGGGACATGAACATCTGGTGCTGATCAAAGAACAACAGGAATGCTCTAGTACTTTTAGGTTGACATGCACACGAAATGCGCATATTTTCTTCAACAGACCTACATATATCCGAGAGAGATACAAAGTAGGTATCAGGCTCGGCAAGCAAAAAAAAAACTGCCAATAAATAATTGGGCTGCCACATTGAAGAACCTGGGTGAGATGTAGCACTCAGCTAGATGAACTATATGGCTTGTAAATGCGACAGTGCACTGTCATATTCATGCCTTGTAGTTATCGCATGGAGATATTCATATTTATCAACAAAGACGGTATATTTGCTCAAGAACAACCATACAGATGTGTACTGTGGCAGCAAACCTCCTCACATTTCATCTTCAGCAGAAAAACATGTGGTATGGCATGGAGAACAATATCTCTTTTAACACCATCGTGATGCTTTTCCATGAGCTTCCGCGTCTGACAGTTGGCAGCAGCGGTGTCAGCAGGTCCATAACAATCATACTGTTATCAGCACTGAAAATGCATAAATTCTTGGTTCCATCGTATGCCCTTCATTTATCATGTTAAAAAAATACTGCAGGCATCTCAATTTCTAACCTATAAATTTTGTGAAGAAGCAAAAAAAAAATCTTTTGGAAGCATACTCTGTCATCCAAATATCCCATTCCACAGTAAGAAAATTAAATTCCACAATAAACACTAATAGGAACTTCTCTTTCAAAAACTCAAACTGAAATCTGCATAGTGAAGTTGAGAAAGGGGCCTCTGGTGAGACATTTGTGCATTATTCTTTTCAATGTTGGAGAATAGTGACCACATCAAGGCTTGTGAATAGTGGCATTATTAGATGGGTCTTGACTTGTGGAGGAAATGAATACTAAGAATTGTCTGAACATCAATTTGTATGCACATTGGGTGGCCTAATCATGTAAATTAAGAGCACACCGATTTACTAAATCAACACTCTGTCAACCTACGACAAAACCATCTTTAGTCTATGTCGCTCTTGCTCTGTAGAATATACAACAACAACTAATTCAGTATCATGATTGTATACTGCTGGAGCTCACTGTACAAATGGGGAAAAACATGATGCAGCGAAGAGCTTAATTCTTAATTTTAACCAAATGGCACACCCATGATTGGCACTGATTTCTAGTCATAATTGTAATGCAGTATCATCAAGGCAACTTAGACATAATAAAGACTTGATCCTGATCAACAAAAATAGAAGCTAAGGGTTCAATATAGCTTAGTACATACCTGATCCAGCGACAGTAATGGCCTGGCGGTACTTCTTGTCCTGAACGTCCCCGGCAGCGAAGACCCCCTTGACACTGGTGTGCGTGGAGCCCGGCTTGGTGGCCACGTATCCCTCGGGGTCGAGCTCGAGCTGTGGACCGAGAAACTTGGCTGCTGGCTCGTGCCCGATGGCGAAGAAGAGCCCTGCCACCTGGAAGTCGGAAACCTCGCCGCTGACCAGGTTCTTCACCTTGACGCCCGCCAAGGGGCCACCGTCCGAGCCGCCATAGGCCTCGACGACCTCGGAGTACCAGACGACCTGGATTTTGGGGTTGGAGAGAGCGTGGGCCTGCATGATCTTGGAGGCGTGGAAGGCGTCGCGGCGGTGGATGATGCAGACGCGCGAGCCGTACTTGGTGAGAAAGTTGGCCTCCTCGATGGCCGAGTCCCCGCCGCCGACGACGGCAATGAGCTTGTTCCGGAAGATGGGCGCGGCGCCGTCGCCCACGGCGCAGGCGGAGATCCCTCGGTTCCAGAACGCGTCGGAGCCCACCGGCTGCCACAGACGTGCCGGCCGCAGGGCAACGGAAGACGCTCCGGCCACCGGGGAGCCGAGGAGGCTCTCCGCCCCGGTGTGGCCGCCGCCAGCCCACGCGTGCTCCGCTCCAAGGCCACCGTCCCCGCTCCGCCCCAACGGCTCTGTCACAGGCACGCGCCTGCAGCGTCGGTCGGTCGACTCCATCGGCCCGCGCCAGCCTCGCGGTCGCCGCCGCCGGCAGGCGGCTGCCCCGTCCCGCGGTCGCCGCCACCGACCCGCGGCAGCCCCGTTGTCGCCGGCGGCCATCGCGGATGCGCCGACCGCCGGGGAGCCGAGGATGCGCCAGCAGCGAGGGAGCTGAGGAGGTGCCTGCCGCCGAGGAGGCGCCGGCCGCAGCTGCTGCTCCGTGTGTTTGCCCCGTATCCTCGTCGCCGGCTATTTAGGTCGCCGCCTGTAACACCTCAAATTTCAAAACAAAGAGAAAATAAATTTCCTTTTTCCAAAAATGAGAACCAACAAAAACTTTTCTTAAATAGAGTGCTATGCTTAGTGCTCATACCTATTACTTGTGTTTTTGCCATGATGAGTGTAATTATGCTTATGTGATAAACCCTAAAACCTTAAAGTGATCAAGTGAAGATCACAAACCAAATAAAATAAAAGAGGATGAAATCAAATAAGAAAAACTCTAAACCCTAACCTTCTCAAAAATCATGTAGATCTATTTTTGAAAAACCCAAAATAAAAGAAAAGACATATGTGGGCATGTAGCCCTAATGTGTAAATCTTGAACTCTACCTTTCTTACTTTGCTAAATGGTGGTGAACCATTGCAAAACTTACTAAACCCTAAACCTCATCCCTCTTGTCATAAATCTTTGGAAACAAATAAAAGGAAAAGATCTTATTTAAGAAAAAAAGCATATGCAAGCCTATGGCTACTTTTTGAAAATGATGAGCTTTGCTTTGTCTACCTTGAGTAGATGAATTGAAATACCTCAACACACTCAACCAAGCACCTACCAATCAATTCAAGTGAGAAACAAAATAAAATCAAATTTATGCATAGAGGCATATGTGGCACTTAGCCAAAATATCAAATCTTGACCTAGGCCCTTCCATTGCCTCAAAATGGTGTGAACCTTTCACCCAACTCAATAGAACACCAAATAAACCTCACTCTTGTCAAGGTGAAGCAAAGAAAAATAAAAGAATAAAAGCTAGAAAATCCCAAAACCCTCACATATGGCTCTATGCCATTTTTATAAATTTTGACCCTAGACCATTTTGGTCTTCACAATTAGTTGAACTTTGTTACTAAACACTTATTACAATTTTTGGAATCAAAGAAACACAAATCAAATGGTTTTCAACTTCAAATTTGGCTCACATATGATATTGGTCAAATCTGCCAATTATAGTCTGATCACCATTTTGAGCCCTTGCATTTCGAAATTTTCAAACTAAACTTTGTCAACTCTTTTGTACCTCATCCAAGACAACATCAAGGTGAACACTTTTTGTAAAGATCACCATGCCAAATTCTTTTTAGATCAAATGCTATGCTCATCCAAAGTTGGAACATTTTATCATATTCAACAATCTCACACTTAACAATTTTTGCAATACTTTGAATTTGGAATTTCCACCACCACACCTCATCTTCTCTGGTCATTTACAACTCAACTAAACACACACTTTCCAAATTGGGCAACCATTTGAACTCACTCAAAAATTGGACAAAATTGCAAAGTGCAACTATGGAATAAATTGAAACACTATTTGGAATAGTGATCTACCAAGTGCTACTGCCCCAAATCACTCCACATTGCTCCCTGGTCCCCTCTCACCCTATCCCATTCACAGTAACCCTAAGAGGGGGCCAAAACCCACCATGGACATGGCCATGCCGGCCATGCCACACATGGCAAGCTCCCCTCTCTTCTCCTCCTCCCTGGCCATGGCCACCATGTCAAAGCATGCCACAGCACCCCTCTACACCACCTAGCTTCATCACCTATCGAGGAGAACGACGACATTCGCCGGAATTCGTGTGCCCAAATCTGCCGAGCATGCCGCTCGCGTCGCACAGCGTGCACGCCACGGCGAGCTCTGGCCACGTGCAACGCCACCGCCTCGAGCACTCCCTGGCCCCCCTCTCCGCGAATTGAGCCTCGCCGCGCCACCTCAGCCGCGCCAGACACGTGCGCAGCCCCGACCCTTGCCCGCCGCCGCCGGAGACGGCGACACGATCCCGTGAACGCCGCCGCAGACAAGGACGCAAGGCGTCGTCACCAGACCGTCCCCCACCTCGCCCTCTAGCTTCCTAGCACCGCCTCGACCACACCTATCTAGCGCCTACCTCGCCGACCCCCTTCCCTCGCCGGAGAAGCCGCTATGCTGTCGACCTGCCAGCTCCGCCACGGCCACCCTTCACCCTATAAAAGGAGGATCTCCCGCACCCAACTCCTCACACCAACCTCGCTTCCCTCTCTCTTCTGATCCTCCTCGACCACCTCTTGCACCCAATTGCTCACCGGAGCCGCCCAATTGCACGCCGGAGCCCGCGGAGGTACTGAGATCGCCGCCGTCGATTTCGGCGACCATCGGCGACGCCACTGGTACCAGCGCACTCCTCATCGTCGACAACGCCGTCCTGCACCGTCGCTGACCCTCGCCGGAGCTCCAGCTCGCCGCCGACCCCCTACCTCCGCCGCGGCAGCAAGCCCTTCCTCCCGACGACGACGACGAGCCGCGACCGTCGATCTGCGCTCTAATCCTACGGCTCACGATCACCGGTACCGTTTCGGTAAGAATAAGTCGCTGACGTGCGGGCCCCATTGTCAGTTGGCCCGCAGCGCTACTGGGCTGGTTTCTCAGTTCAAATTAAATCGGCCCACTCCTTTTCCCGCCTAGCCCACGTAGCAAATTCAAATTAAATTGTTTCAGTGAGATTTCAATACTGACCCTTTGCCATCTTTTGAATAATTTCAAATCTACAAGTCCAAATTTAGTAAATCAAAATGTTCTGGAATCCTTATGAATTTATCTAACCAACCCCACTAGATTCGACCTTAGAGGTTGTGTAGATTTTGAATAGCAAAAATAAAAAGCCAGGGACTTTTGCACATTCAAATAAATCTTAAAAATCAACCAAAATAGATATTTGAGTAATTCCAACTCTCATAGCTCACATTTGACTTACACTAATTGTTTCTGCAAGAAAAGGGTGTGGTCACTTTGCATGATCATGCCCTAGTTGAGATAAAGGACTATATGGCTATTTTAGTTAGTTGATATTGTCCAAAACTATTATGTAACTCATATGAAGTATTATACTTCATTTAAATCTTGTCTCAAATGCATTCATATGAAGTTGGACCCTGGTCAAATAATATCATATGAAATTCTTGGAGATATTAAATCATAATAGGCATTATTAAATGGTATGAGGTATTCTACCTCATTTAAATATTTTTCTCAAATAATGGTGATGAATGGTTGACTTAGGTCAACATGATATCATGAACTATTGTTTGAGAAATTAAATCTTAAGAAGATTTCAATGAGAGGAAATTATTTCTTAAGAACTATATGGGAACTATCATTTACATATGTAATGAGAGGAAATTACTTTCCTCAAGCCACACAACCAATGCACCCTAATTATATTAATTATGTGCTTGGAATAGTTTGTGTGAATATATGTGATGTTGGAATAGCCAATGAATTGTTTGGTGATTGTATCCTCGTATTCGTGTATAGACGCTAGTACCGGAGAATACCAGGAAGAGGAAGGATTCTACCCAGAAGAAGAAGAGAACTTTGACAACGTCAACCACCAAGGCAAGCTAACACCATTGCAAGCTAGACTATTGCAAGTTATAATGTTGCAAGCTAATATTCTTGCAAAGTGCAAAGTTCTACCAAGAACAAGGCACACTCATCTTTTCTTATGCTTCATGAACCTATCCCAAGTTTTATCATTCAAGTTTTCCAATTTGAATCTTGAAGTTTCCTTTTATAGTTAACTTTGGTCTAAGTCTAGAATACTACAAGAGTATCAAACTTAGCCTAGCTAGCATTACAAGTAGTTAGCACCCCTCATGACTAGTTGCTAGTGCTAATATTAAAACTTGACTACTCTAGATGGGAACATGTGACTTGAAATGAATTTGAAACTTTGGAATGATGATGCATTCCATTGAATGAATTTTGAAGGTGAATATGACCAAGAGAAGATAGTGATTTTTGATTAAAAACTGATATTGGTTTGGATGCGATACCTTTCCAATTTTTGAGTACCCCCACAATACCTGATTATGGGTAGGGCTTAACTGGAAGTTTATGTATCTTAGTATGGGTTCCCTCTAAACAAGCGTCATCGGGGTTATACCGAAAGCTGCCTCTACAACAAAAGAAATGATGAGAAATGACGTGAAACGAGGTGAATGTCCGGCCCAAGCCCTGTGCGGTTCCCGTGTTGACAGCTTGGTCTTCACCGGGAGGCCAAGCTCATGGGGAGAGGTGCCTATACTAGGATATGTAAGTGAAAGGTTATGGTTGATGATCCGCGTATTGAGTTACGATTATTCAGGGTTATTCCTGACGGATGTAATCAAATGTTGTGGCACAAGTGTGCAACCTCTGCAGAGTGTAAACCTATTCGAATAGCCGTGTCCACGGTTACGGACAGTTGGAAAGGCCATACAGTTTCCGGTGTCAGATTCTTTGAAAATGTTGATGAAATGAAGGGTGAATTGGTGACTTGTTTTTGAATCACAATTGAGTTGTGGGAATGACACTAATGTTCCCACTTGAGTTAGTTAGTACATGAAGAGTCTTTATTTCAAATACTTGTGAACCAAAATTGGCTTTATGCAAAAGAAACTAGAGCTTAGCACCCCTTTACTAGAATTGATAGTACTTACACTAGTATTAGTTTGCGAGTACTTTGAAGTACTCACGGCTTTGTCCCTGGCTATTCAAATGGCCAGACTATGAAGAGGAGCAGCAGTATGAAGATGATGGACAGCAGGACGTCTACCACAACTAGGACTACTCCTGACGTCAAGCGTTGGCCTCGTGGACTATAGAGTCCCCTTCTATCTACGCTTCCGCTATGTATTTGTGATGTGTGTTGAAACAATAGTTCAACTATTATTGTAATATTGGATCATGTGATCTATTTGTAAGACGACTATGATATGTAATGAATGATGACTTATGATATTCAACTGTTATGTCTCGCAACAACAATATTCCTGGGATTGCGATGTATGGCATAACAGGCATCTGGACCTGAAAATCCGGGTGTTGACACCGCCGGAGTGGCCTCATCGGTGAACCATCTGGGGGGGGGGGGGGGGGGAGAGAATGGAGAGGGAGAGGGGAGGAGCGCTGCCATGAAATTATTAGAGGAGAAGTAGAGGTAGGGGACGATAGGTGGCCGACAAACCGTTCGTGGGCATGTCTACCACCGCTTTGACCAACTGGGTGTTTTACTGCTACAGCCACACAATTAAGGGACCAAGATAAGGCACTATGAGAGAGAAGTTAATTTAGAAGTTGTCACAAAATTGCAAAAGAGCACCCAAACGTACACAGGAATTAAGAAGAAACCAAAACACCATACGTGTCTGCATGATATTAATCGCAAAAAAAATTCAAAACTCTGAGAAAAAAGGAAGTTGTTCATCTTTAGTATAGTAGATATGACACTCATGTGATACATACAAATTCTTTGATTTGCATATAATATATAATCACATGTTGTATTACTGCTGGCATAAACAATGTTTTAAATTAATTGGTTTTGGCATTGCATGTCTCATCATGCGTTGCTACTCCATTATAGATGGATACACCAGTTCTGGTTGTCTTGCTTAACCTGATCTCGGCATGACCTGTCGATCTTTATTAATTACAACTATTTTATGGTATGCATATATCTTCCATATATGCAAGGTACTTGGTACTTCGTATGGACAAGTACGTCAAAATCAATCACAAGAACTTGTAGGTCAGCCCTGCAATGTAAACTGCTGGATTGTTCTAATGCTTGTGCTTGAATGTCCAGATCAACGTGCTAGTAAAGAGTACTCAACTGGGTCGTCAACTCGTTGTTCATCACTTTTATGCTACCAATATATTGATGATTCATTGTCAGTTTGCTGTGATTTGAGTTATTTTTATCCTGTGATCCCTTTACATACTGTCGACGAGCGTCGTGAAGTCTTGTGATCCCCGGTTAGTTGCTTCTTGTGATATCTACGACAAGATGTGTTGTTATCCAGCTAAACTTGAAGGGAGACGTCACATACTTCAGTGCATGGTTCTGGTTAGCTAGTCAACCATGGGATTAGGTAGGATGTTAATGTTAGGGTAATAGACTTGTTGTATTACTAGGGGGCCAAATGCCACAATATATAGTACATGTACATGTGCAAATATGCAGGAAGGCCCCTAACATATGGGGAAACTACAATGTACAAATATATACATCTAACACCCCCCCTCAAACTCATGGTGGATCCACAACACTGAGTTTGGAGAGTAAGAAGTCATGCTGCGCTCGGGTTTGTGCCTTTGTAAAGAAATCCACCAACTGCAAATCTAAAGGCACATAATGAAGCGCAACAACCTGAGTCTGCACCTGAGCACGTGTATAAAAAGCATCAACACCAATATGATTGGTAAGCTCATGCTTGACCGGATCACGTGCAATACTGATAGCACATGTACTGTCAGACAAAAGTGGACTGAGTGTCGTAACAGAGACCCCAAAATCTGCAAGCAACCCTGTAACCAGGTCACCTCAGCAATCAACAAAGCCATAGCCCGCAGCTCAGCCTCAACACTTGAACGGGAAACCGCTACATGTTTCTTCGTCTTCCAAGCAACAAGCGAACCACCAAGAAACACAGAGTAAGCAGAAAGTAAACGACGATCCGTAGGATCACTCACCCACGTGGCATCCGAGTAGCACTGGAGCTGGAGAGAGCTGGAACTAGGAAAGAAAAGGCGACGAGTGATCGTATCACGAAGATAACGAAGAACACGGAGGAGATGACTGTAGTGAACGGTGGTAGGAGCTGAGACAAACTGACTCCGAATATGAAGAGGATAAGAGATATCAGGACGAGTGACAGCAAGATAAACAAGACTCCCAACAAGATGGCGATAACGTGTCGGATCAGGAAGAGGATCACCATCAGTAGGACGAAGCTTAACATTAAGCTCCATAGGAGTCTCCACAGTGCGCTCATCCCCAAGAGCAGCACGAGCAAGAAGATCCTGAATATACTTTTCCTGAGAGATAGAAAAACCATCAGAAGTGGAGGAGACCTCAATCCCAAGAAAATAGCGAAGAGGACCAAGATCAGTCATAAGAAACTGATCACGAAGACGAGCCTTGACAAAGGCAATATACTCAGGATCATCACCAGTAATGATCATATCATCAACATAGAGAAGGAGAAGAGTGCGTCCACGAGGAGAAGTGTGAACAAATAGCGCTGGATCATGAAACTAGGAGAGAAACCAGCAGCGGTCACCACAGAGGCAAAGCGCTCAAACCAGGCACGAGGGGCCTGTTTCAGGCCATAAAGAGAACGCCGAAGACGACAAACCATCCCATCGGGAACAGAATACTCAGGAGGAGGCTGCATGTAAACCTCCTCGCTCAACTCGCCATTAAGAAAAGCGTTCTGAACATCAAGCTGGGACACAGACCAGCGTCGAACAGAAGCAACAACAAGAAGAGTACGCACAGTGGTCATATGAGCCACATGGGCAAAAGTCTCATCATAGTCACGGTCGTGCTTCTGCTGAAAGCCACGACCCACAAGACGCGCTTTATAGCGCTCAAGAGATCCATCGGAGCGGGTCATAATTTTATAGACCCACTTACACGTGATAGCACGAACACCAGAAGGGGGAGAAACAAGATCCCAGGTGCCAGTGCGCTCAAGTGCAGCGATCTCCTCAGCCATGGAAAGCTGCCATTTAGGATGACGCTCGGCATCCCGATAAGAAGTCGGCTCGGAGACGACAGAGAGACCATACTGACTAAGAGAGTAACGGTCTGGAGCACGACGATGACGAACATGCCGTGAAGAGGGAAGCTCATCGGCGGAAGACGACTCATCAGAAGAAGAGGAAGAAGGAACAGCAAAGGAAGGTGAAAGGATCGTATGCCGCACCTAGAGGGGGGGGGGTGAATAGGTGCTAACCAACTTTTAGTTCTTTTTCAATTTAGGCTTGACACAAAGGTAAATTCTCTAGATATGCAACTAAGTGAATTTACCTATATGACAAGGTTATAAACTAAGCAAGATATAGCTACGCAATATATAGGAGATAGAATGGGATAGAGGTAACCGAGAGTGGAGCACGCGATGACACGGAGATGATTCCCGTAGTTCCCTTCCTTTGCAAGAAGGTACGTCTACGTTTGGAGGAGTGTGGTTGCTACGCAAGCCAAACCAACAGCCACGAAGGCTTCACTCGGATCTCCCGTGAGCAACGCCACGAAGGCCTAGCCCACTTCCACTAAGGGATTTCCTCGAGGCGGAAACCGGGCCTTTACAAGGTTCTTGGGGCACACATCCACAACTGAATTGGAGGCTCCCAAATCTGTAACAATACAACAATCAACAACAAATCAACTAGGGAACCAAATAGGAACACTAGCATGAGATCCCTCAAACAAATGAGGGGGAAATGAAAAACGCTTCGGTGAGGATGTAGATCGGTGGCTTCTCCTTCGAATCTCCAAAGATCAAGAGATTTGGTTGGGGGAGGAAGGAGATCTTGCAAATCTTGTGTTTCTTGAGGTGGCTCTAATGGAGGTGAAGCTTGCGCGATTTCTTGTGCAATGATTGAGCAAAGGGGAAGGAAGAAGAAGAGGGGTATAAATACCCCTCCCCAAAATCCAGCCGTTGAGCCTTCCGGGGCCGGATAATCCGGCCTAAGTTAGGGCCGGATAATCCGCCCCCCCGGATAATCCGTCCCCCTGGTACAAAACCAGGACAATGTCCGGGCAAATGTCCGGCCCCTATACTGAGCTGCTTTTCCTCAAGTCCTTAGCCGTTTTCGAGGGGGCCGGATATTCTTGAAATGTCCGGCCCGGATTATCCGGCCCTGGGACAAAACCGGGACAAAATCCGGGCAAATGTCCGGCCCCTATACTGAGCTGCATTTCCCAAAGTCCTTAGCCGAAATTCTGGGGGCCGGATATTTTGGAAATATCCGGCCCGGATTATCCGGCCTCATGAACATTTTTGCAATTGCTTTTTGACAGCACTGACCATATCCAACACACATACAAATGTATCTATGTAATCCCTGTACCACTTAAACAACCATTAGTGTATCACATACATTGACATCAAACACTCAAAACATAATATGAGAGATGTTCTTTCAATCTCCCCCTTTTTGGTGTTTGATGACAATATACGGATTTGCAAGAGAATTACTATAGAGACAAGCATGATGGAAAAAACATAGAGGCACTCCCCCTACATGTGTGCATATAAGTAATTTGCATTTGAATACAAATGCACAACGCATAGGATTGAGGTGCCTCAACACTAGAGGTATCCATCATGAGCTCAAACAAGACACATATACATATATGAAGTTGAGATAGGATGCTAGAAGTCATACCCATGTGTAGATATATGATACGGAGATATAGCATCACACATGATACAATAGTCTTGATCTCAACATATAGAAATCCGAAAACCATAACAATGTCTCACACCACATAGCACATAGTTTTAAACGAACACAACCAAAGCAAATAGTTCAAATAAGAGGGAACACAAGCAATAAAGGAATGATAAACGCATATGCTTGTGCCCAAACCATACAAATCCCCGAGAGAGTTCCTAATAGAACGCTTCTCCCCTTTGGCATCGAGACGCCAAAAAGGGGACAAGCGCGATGCTACTCGCCCCATGGGGATCACTCGGAGGCATCATCATCATCGGACTCTTGCGCCTCTTCTTCTTCTTCTTCTTCAGTGTCAGGTGCATCCGGAGAGCGGCGAGTGAGGCTGGACCTTTGAATGCAACTATCAAGATCACTCCACGGAACCTCGTGCGTGAATGCCACCCACTATAACCCGGGTGAACCGGAGGCCGAGGAGGGGGTCCTTGCTCACCACCGAGCTTGTGCGGAATAACCGCCTGAGTATGCTTAATCTCATAACGCTCCCGGCTGGCCGCATAGTTCTCCTTATGGATCTCAATGTTCATGCAAAGGATGTAACGCTGAAACCAACTGAGCCTGTTCACTTGTTTCTTCATAGCAGGGAGGTTAGGATGGCGAGCAAGAGCAAATCCACTAGAACGAGCATCACCCATGAATGAGTCAGGTGGAGGTACATCAGATGAGACAGGCTTAAGCTTGTAGGCCTTCTTGACAGTGTGACTCATCAAAGGGTACCCGCTCAAGTCTTCACCACGCACGCCCGCAGTGTTGTTGATGAGGAGCTGGATGTAAGGCGCATAAGGTATAGTGGTGCGGGAGACCATGGCATCATGAATCTCATGGAAGATGAAGTCCATGACATCAATAATGTAGTTACGTTCCTCATTCTCATCACGAGCACACCGAAAGCTGAGGTACATGAGGTCCACAAGAGCTCCCCGGATTGCATCATTGTTACCACCACTAGGAGCGATGGTGGACCGAAAGAACCTGAGCAACTGACTGTAGATGGAAAGCAGCCCCTTGGTCTCTCCCACTTTTCCAGCAGATGTATAGAGATCAAACGAAGGCATTCTTATCTCGCCTTCCGAGGTCCATGGAGACGACGGCCTCCTTCCGCAGGAACTCCAAGGATAGCAAAAAAACGGTGCAAGTTGGCACTACCGTGAGTGGAGCCGTACATCCATTCCATAGTGCGGTCCTCATCTTTCTTGATGGCCAACGTAGCAAAGAACTGCTTCACCAACTCTGGACTATAGTCACATTGAATCTTCATCAAATCCTTCAAGCCCATCCTACCAGCCACCCAGATGGCATCCGCGAAGTGATTGTTAACTGCCAGAACATCCACATCAATAGCTTGCATGGGACGTACTTTCTTCATGGGCTCATAGATATCCTTATAGATGAACTCCTGTTCCATGCACCAGAATTTTCTGCCCTCTGTCTCTTCATCCCTTGGGAGGTCTTCATACCAGTTCTTCATGCGGATAGCAGAGTAAGAGATAGAGTCCATGGTCTTGTAGTTTTCCCTTGACGCCTTGTTCTTGTGCCTAGATGAGGTTGACTTGCGGGGAGCATTGGACACGAACTCATCACTAGACCGATCAGCCCTTGGGCGTCTCCGAGAGGTACCCCGAGAAGTACGACCTGTGAATAGCAAAGATGGATAGCAAAGAGAAGATAATGCTCATAAGTCATGTATGATACAGTAATGCACTCTAGAAACATACTATAAGCTGGTACAAGTCTAAAACAAGATAGATTATATCAAAACTGCAGTGGCGATGAAGCTCCAGGTCGGATAATCCGGTGCCCCAAGGGGGCGGATAATCCGGCCGGACCGGATAATCCGGCCGGACCGGATAATCCGGTCCTCGCGGGGGCCGGATAATCCGGCCCTGCGAATCTAGCAGATTTTGCAATCAACAACTTGTCTTGGAACAGATCGGCCTAATAGCATGCAAGAGGAGTACACTACAAGCGATTTGGAACAACTAGACACCAAATCCACCAAGAAAATAGCACATATAAAACACAACACCTAGGGTTAGGGATTGTGAGTCATACCCGCATCCATTGCGAGAGCCGCTTGGAGGAGAAGGTAGCTAGGAGGGAGGAGCACCCGATCCACCCAAAAACTCCGGGAGGGAGTGGACGGGGCAACTCCGGCGAGGAGGAGAGTCTCCGGCGACCTTGAGAGGAGAGAGAGGAGAGAGATGCGCGTGGGGGGTGGAATGAACCGTTTCCCCCCCGCGGCCTCGTCCTCAGCCCTTTCAAGATCTGCCCAGGCCGGATAATCCGGCCCTAGTTTAGGGCGGATAATCCGGCCGGGCCGGATTTTCCGGGTCGCCTGGGGGGCGGATTATCCGGTGTTCTGGAAAATTCCAGAGCACCGTCAATCCCGCCTATCTTTAGTTGGTTATTTGCGTACCCATATGTGGTGCAATAACTATCACCTCACATATAAGATGCATATTTACCAATAAGATGGGGCAACCTAGATCATCCGAGCGAGAAACCTCAAACTCCAAGTTTTTTACCAAACATGACAAATGAGCAAGATGGAAATGGCTTATAGATGAGTGTAGGCTTAGGTTAAGAAGACTCAAACTGTTAATGGTACATGATCACTCAAGTTTGCAAGATATGAGCAAATAAGGCCAAACTAGAGTGATTTCCCATAAGAACATGGAGTTGTCAAATAAAAGGCGATAAGATCCAAATAACTCCAACTCTTCACAAAGAAGAGTGTGGTGGCCTAGGCCACCATATATGAGTGTTGTGGCATGGCACCGCGAAGATATATCTTGGGTCCAAGCCACTACTCATCATTGATGCTCACATATCAACATATGATATTAAGAGAATGATTTCTTAATGTTGGCATTATGGGGGAGGGATAGCTCAATAATTTAAACCGCACTCCCCCTATTTCCATGCCCACATCTAAACCAAATAAAGTTTTGAGACAAAGGTGTGTTTGCAAGATGGTCAAGCTATACTCCTTGAATCAATGATATTTAGCTCATTCCTCAAATAAGTGAACCTTGCTTCATCAAGAGGCTTCGTGAATATATTGGCAAGTTGATCTTTGGTTGGAACATAGATAAGCTCAATATCACCACGGGCAACATGATCCCTAATGAAATGATTCCGGATCTCAATATGCTTCGTTCTTGAATGTTGCACCGGATTATAGGCAATCTTGATGGCACTTTCATTGTCACATAATAGAGGCACTTTGTCACAAATGACACCGTATTCCTTTAAAGTTTGCCTCATCCATAACAATTGAGTGCATCCACTTGCGGCGGCAACATATTCGGCTTCTGGCGGTGGAGAGAGATATACAATTTTGCTTCTTAGAAGACCAACACACCAAAGACCTACCAAGGAATTGGCAAGCCCCGGAAGTTGATTTCCTATCATCCTTGTCACCCGCCCAATCCGCATCGGTATACCCATTGAGAATAAAACTTGAGCCTTTGGGGTACCAAATACCATATCTTGGGGTATCAACCAAATATCGAAAGATTCTTTTGAGAGCCATCATGTGGCTCTCCTTAGGAGAAGCTTGATACCTTGCACACACACCAACACTCAACACTATGTCCGGTCTAGATGCACAAAGGTAAAGCAAGGATCCAATCATGGAGCGATATACCTTTTGATCCACCTCTTTACCATTGGGATCTAGTGCAAGATGACATTTGGTAACCATAGGAGTGGCCACACCTTTCATCTCGGTCATCTTGAACCTCTTGAGCATGTCTTGGAGATATTTTGCTTGGTTGATGAAGGTTCCTTCCCTCAATTGCTTGATCTCAAAACCGAGGAAGAACTTCATCTCTCCCATCATAGACATCTCAAACCTATCGGTCATAAGCTTTGAGAATTCATCATTGAAAGCTTTGTTAGTAGAGCCAAATATAATATCATCAACATATAATTGGCAAACGAAAAGCTCCCCATTGACCCTCTTAGTAAAAAGAGTGGGGTCGATTAGCCCAACATCAAACCCACGGTCTACCAACAATTCCTTAAGGTGCTCGTACCAAGCTCTAGGAGCTTGTTTGAGACCATAAAGTGCTTTATCAAGCTTGTAGACATGGTTAGGAAAGTTGAGATCCTCGAACCCCGGGGTTGCTTAACATACACCTCTTCATGCAAAGGACCATTAAGAAAAGCACTTTTCACATCCATTTGTTGTAACTTAAAGTTATGATGCGATGCATAAGCAAGAAGGATACTGGATGGACTCAAGGCGAGCCACGGGAGCATAGGTCTCTCCAAAGTCAATTCCTTCTACTTGAGAGAAACCTTGAGCCACCAATCTTGCCTTGTTCCTCACAATATTTCCAAACTCATCTTGCTTGTTCTTGAATATCCATTTAGTGCCTATAACATTGCGGCACTCCTTTGGCTTCTTTACTAAGGTCCACACTTTGTTGCGCTTGAAGTTGTTGAGTTCCTCGTGCATAGCTTCCACCCAATCCGAATCTTCAAGGGCTTCAAACACTTTCTTGGGTTCCACTACGGAGATATAAGCATGATGATTGCTAAAGTTAGCCAATTGCCTTCTTGTGGAGACTTTTGCTCGAACATCACCAAGGACCTTGTCATGAGTGTGTCCACGAATTTCAAGGGTCCTATCTCTTCTTGCTAAACGACGGGCCTCGATCTCCTCCTTGGTTCTTCTTGGCCTTGGAGGTGTCACTTGATCAACTTGATCATTTGGGTCCCCGTCTTGACCTTCAACTTGAGCTTCCTCAATTTCTTGAGGTTGCTCATCCTCATGTGCTTGATCTTGGACAATATTTGGTGAAGCGCAAATATCATCATGAATTCTTGGTTGATCTTGTCCTTGATCTTGTTCATGAGAGGGAGGGTTTTCTTCTTATTCTTGGGTTGGTGCATCATTAGCTTCAAGAGAAGGGGTTTGTTGATGTTGAGAGGATGAGGGCTCCACCGTGGTAGAGCATAGTTCTTCCCGAGACGCCACACCGTGTCCCTCAATGGGGCGGAAAAATCCCACACCCATTCTTACTATGGCATCTTGAGGTATTTCATCACCCGCACATACATCAACTTGCCCCACTTGGGAGCCATCATTTTCTTCGAACCTCACACTACAAGATTCGATGATAATCCCGGAGGCTATATCAAAGACTCTATAAGTGTGAGATTCGGCACCGTAACCAACAAATATACCCTCCAAAGCTTTAGGAGCAAATTTAGATAAACGAACTCCTTTGATTTTGTAGAAACACTTACACCCGAACACCTTGAAGTATGAGATATTAGGCTTGTTCCCGGTGAGTATTTCATATGGAGTCTTGTTCAAGCCCTTGCGGAGATAGAGCCGGTTAGAGGAGTGGCAAGCGGTGGAGATGGCTTCCGCCCAAAAGTTATAGCGGGATTTATACTCCGCCATCATAGATCTTGCCATGTCCATAAGAGTCCGGTTCTTCCTTTCCGCAACACCATTTTGTTGAGGGGTGTAAGCAGCGGAATATTGATGTCGAATCCCCTCATCACTAAGGAAATCATTGAGTGTATAGTTCTTGAACTCGGAGCCGTTGTCACTTCTTATTGCCATGATAAGGAGGTTGTGTTGGCATTGCACCTCGGTAGCAAAGTCAATGAATATTTGTTGAGTCTCATCTTTCGTCTTGAGAAAGTAGACCCAAGTGTATCTTGAGTAATCATCAACAATCACCAAGCAATGTTTCTTCGCACCAAGACTTGCATGAGTAACGGGACCAAAGAGATCCACATGAAGGAGCTCCAAGATCCTCTTGGAAGAGATGATAGTCTTGCTTGGATGCGGAGAGTCATGCATTTTGCCTTCAACACAAGCCCTACAAACACGATCTTTGGCAAAAGACACGTTTTCCATTAGTCCCACAATATGGTTCCCCTTGTGAAGACTTTGCAAAGTTCTCATGTTGACATGGGCTAGGCGGCGATGCCACAACCAACCCACGTCCGCCTTTCCGAATAGGCACATCGCACTTGTCGTAGTGGTCCCCGAAAAGTCCACCACATACAAGTTGTGTTCGCGATACCCAACGAAAGCGACTTTTAGAGTCTTGCTCCACAAGAGGACCACAATATTATTATCAATAAAGACGGCGAAACCCATCTTGCCAAGGGCGGAAACGGAAAGCAAATTGTAACCAAGGGTTTTGACAAGCATGACATCCACAAGAGTAATGTTGTGTGCAACCACAACCTTGCCAAAACCCATTACCTCGGATGTAGAATTATCGCCAAAGGAGACGGTGATATTATTTATATTGGGCCTCAACTCCTTGACGAGGTTCTTGCCGCCGGTCATATGACTTGTACATCCACTATCAAGTACCCATTTTGACCCTCCGACGGCATAGTCCTACATGAGATCAATTCTTGGATTTAGGTACCCATTTCTCAATGGGTCCTCTTTTGTTAGCAACAAGGGTCTTTGGGACCCAAATAGACCAAGCAACATAACCATCATATGGGCCAACATATTTAGCATAAACATCACCATAATAATCTTTAAATAAAACATAGTGAGGGTTAGCATTTCCCGCATCATCATCATTAATGGTTTTGCCCTTAGGGGCTTCACCATTAGTGATATCTTTCTTCTTCTCTTGTGCGGGCTTGGCCTTTTGCTTGTTTGCCTTCTTTGCCTTGGCCCCATAACCAAGGCCCTCCTTCCCATTGTTAGATCTTTGCTTACTCAAAAGATCATCCAACGAAAGTTTACTTTGGGGAGAGGAGGCCTTAGCAAGTTCATCCTTCAACCTAGCATTTTCCTCAATAACATTTGCATGATCACATGAAGGGGTAGAGGAACTAGGCACATCATATGAAGCAAGCCTAATTTGAAGGTGCTCATAAGACTTGGATAGGAGAGTGTATTCACTCTTCAAAGCTTTGTGAGCTTTGTCTAGTTCATCTAGATCTTTCACAAGTTTCTCATGATCAACCTCAAATTGGGCCTTTTCCTTTTTAAGCACTTTAGACTTAGCCCTAGCAAGATCTCTAGCTTTTGTGAGCTTGTTAATTTTATCTTGAGGCTCTTCAAGAGTTTCTAGCCTCTCCTCAAGAGAAGCTATAGTTTCTTGACTTTCCTCAAGAGCATTTTTAAGAGCATGGATTTCAAGAGAGTCTTCTCTCTCTATTTGACCCTTTTTCTCAAGAATATCACTTTGTTGAGCTATACGAACCATGAGATTTGAAACATGCTTTTTAGTGTTACCTTGTAGGTTGAGAATGAAATCATCAAACTCTAGCATTTCTTGTTTCACTTTTAGACTAGCATCATCAACCCCTAGATCACTAGATATGTTAGGCATAGAGGGGTTAGGGGATGATACCTCGGAGGATTTAGCCATGAGGCAACTTTCTTCCTCCACATGAATGACCTCATTGGGGGATTCACTTGGTGATGAAGAGTTAGTGGAGAGGGAGGCAAGAGCGACCAATCCATTAGAGGTTGCATCTTCTTCATCATCAACATCATCATCTCCGGAGGTATACTCTTCTTGAGTTGATAGCACAATAGATGTGTCCAAGGAGGACCTTGCCATGAAGCAATGTGCATTCTTGATATGAGGATTCTCATTGGGAGAGTCAAAGAGAGATGAAGAGGGAATGTTGGTGGTGACGATGGCGGCCAATTCCTTTGAGCTTTCTTCATCTTCCTCACTACTAGAGCTTCCCACTTCATCGAAAGAATATTCTTCCCTTGTTACTAGCACAACTCTTGAGGGCCTCTTGCCCTTCTTGGTCTTGTTGTTGTAGAATTTCTTGTTGGGGGCTTTTGAATATTTGCCCTTTGTGTCTTTGCTCTTGTCCTTGGGAATGAGCCTCCCATTATGAAGCTCTCTATTCTCATAGGGGCATTCGGCAATGAAGTGGCGCTTATCATCACAATTGTAGCATGATCTTGTCTTTGGACCAAAGCTAGTGAACCCACTTTTGTTGTTTCTCTTGATGTTGTCTTCCTTGGCCTTGGAGGGATCAACCCAAAAGGACTTTGCATGGAAGGCCATGTGATCATGGTAGTGGCATTGCAAATCTTCCGGATAGGACATACTCCAAGATGCCCTATAAGATTCTTGAGGAATCACTTCTTCAACGGAGTTGACCGCCAAGGCAAGGTTGGAACCTTTTGTCATCCCAAGAGCTCGATTGCGAGAATCATGAGAGGTTTCCTCAAGAACTTTGAGAGCTTGCATCTCGTGCACGACTTGTTGAGAGGTGAGAGAGGAATAGCATTCCCTCCCCACAAGAGTCTTGACATCAATGGGTACAAATGGCATCATGCATTCAATGTACTTCTCCTTGATCCAAGAGTCATTGATGTGGGTGGCACCAATAAGCCGGAAGGCATCGGCAACGGTGAGAAGTCTTCCATACATGACTTCATGATCTTCATCCGGTAGCCTCATGAACCCTTCGGCTTTATTCTTAAGAGCATTATACTTGTTCCTCCTTGTGCTCTCACTTCCAATGCAACTAGCGGCCAAACCATCCCAAGCTTCCTTGGCGGTGGTGTAGTTCCGAACACGATGCAAGTCCTTTGTCCCCACACTAGTTTGAATCATGTACAAAGCGGTGTTGTTGAGTTGACTATCAACCGCTTCTCTTCTAGTCAACTTGTCGGGGTTGTATGGCTTGAAGCCTTCCAAGATGATTCTCCAAAGTTCATTGGAGGCACTGCAAACATGAGAGCGAAACTCAAATTGCCAAGTATCGAAATTATCAATGGAAAACTTAGGTGGGTCGCCCCGAATGTTCAAATGGGGATGGGGAACCGGTATATCGGGAGATAGAAAAGGTGGAGGTACTCGATTGTAGCTCTCACCCCCACTAGTTCCCCTAGGAGATGCAATGGGAGGTTTGATAGTGTTTAAGTTATCACCTTCCACGGGTTTGGTAGAGGAGGGTAATGCCGAAGCACCTCCCTCTTCTAACGCACCCGTGTCCTTTACCTCTACAGTGGAAGCCCTAGGAAGGACCGGAGTCAAAAGCTCGGAAATCATTTTTCTCATGCTTTCCATTTGAGCATCCATGGAGGATCTCAACGAATTGAAGTCCTCCATGGTGACCATCTTACCGGCCTCTTCCGAAGGCCCATCGTCCGGCATACTCTTAGGCGGTTAAGCCCGAAATAAGAGCCGAGGCTCTGATACCAATTGAAAGGATCGTATGCCGCACCTAGAGGGGGGGTGAATAGGTGCTAACCAACTTTTAGTTCTTTTTCAATTTAGGCTTGACACAAAGGTAAATTCTCTAGATATGCAACTAAGTGAATTTACCTATATGACAAGGTTATAAACTAAGCAAGATATAGCTACGCAATATATAGGAGATAGAATGGGATAGAGGTAACCGAGAGTGGAGCACGCGATGACACGGAGATGATTCCCGTAGTTCCCTTCCTTTGCAAGAAGGTACGTCTACGTTTGGAGGAGTGTGGTTGCTACGCAAGCCAAACCAATAGCCACGAAGGCTTCACTCAGATCTCCTGTGAGCAACGCCACGAAGGCCTAGCCCACTTCCACTAAGGGATTTCCTCGAGGCGGAAACCGGGCCTTTACAAGGTTCTTGGGGCACACATCCACAACTGAATTGGAGGCTCCAAAATCTGTAACAATACAACAATCAACAACAACACATCAACAACAAATCAACTAGGGAACCAAATAGGAACACTAGCATGAGATCCCTCAAACAAATGAGGGGGAAATGAAAAACGCTTCGGTGAGGATGTAGATCGGTGGCTTCTCCTTCGAATCTCCAAAGATCAAGAGATTTGGTTGGGGGAGGAAGGAGATCTTGCAAATCTTGTGTTTCTTGAGGTGGCTCTAATGGAGGTGAAGCTTGGCAGATTTCTTGTGCAATGATTGAGCAAAGGGGGAAGGAAGAAGAAGAGGGGTATAAATACCCCTCCCCAAAATCCAGCCGTTGAGCCTTCCGGGGGGCCGGATAATCCGGCCTAAGTTAGGGCCGGATAATCCCCCCCCCCCCCGGATAATCCGGCCCCCTGGTATAAAACCAGGACAATGTCCGGGCAAATGTCCGGCCCCTATACTGAGCTGCTTTTCCTCAAGTCCTTAGCCGTTTTCGAGGGGCCCGGATATTCTTGAAATGTCCGGCCCGGATTATCCGGCCCTGGGACAAAACCGGGACAAAATCCGGGCAAATGTCCGGCCCCTATACTGAGCTGCATTTCCCAAAGTCCTTAGCCGAAATTCTGGGGGCCGGATATTTTGGAAATATCCGGCCCGGATTATCCGGCCTCATGAACATTTTTGCAATTGATTTTTGACAGCACTGACCATATCCAACACACATACAAATGTATCTATGTAATCCCTGTACCACTTAAACAACCATTAGTGTATCACATACATTGACATCAAACACTCAAAACATAATATGAGAGATGTTCTTTCAGAAGGGTCTGAAGCCGGAGAACGAGGAGAACTAGGGGAACTAGACGGAGGAGAGGATGGCGCTGAGGTCGAAGAGGGCGCATCAGAAGTAAGAGTTCGAGGAGAAGGGACAGTGGGAGGTGCATAAGGAAATAGAAGAAAAGATATATCATCCACCGGGTAAGTACCAGAGGTGGGGCGAGGATAGAAGGGACGCGTCTCATCAAACGTGACATCACGAGAGATGCGCATCCGACGACGAACGGGATCCCAACAGCGATAGCCCTTATGCTCATCACTGTATCCGAGAAAAATACACTCAACAGACTGAGCGGTCAGTTTGGTGTGTTCGCGAGGAGGTAGGAGTACATAGCAAACGCAACCAAATAAACGAAGAGTTGAGTAGTCTGGAGAACTATCGGAGAGACGCTCGAGAGGAATGCCACCTTGAAGGGCAGCAGAAGGCTGAATGTTAATGAGGTAAGTCGACGTAGTGACAACCTTAGACCAGAAATGCGGCGGAAGAGAGGAAGCAATCATTATAGCAGGGTAGTCTCAAGAATATGACGATGCTTACGCTCGGCGACACCATTTTGAGCATGCGCGCCGGGACACGAGAACTGAGCGAGGGTGCCCTGCTCAGCAAGGACACCACGCAGGTGCTGGGAGATATACTCACCTGCAGAATCAGCACGAAACACACGAATAGGCGTGGAATACTGAGTACGAACCATGGCCGCAAAGCGCTGGTAAATAGAGAGCACCTCACAGCGAGAGCGCATAAAAAACAACCAGGTGTACCGTGAAAAATCATCAATGAATAAAATAAATTATCGATGGCCCCCTTTTGAAGCAAAGTGAGTCGAACACCAAATATCTGAATGAACTAAATCAAAAGGTCGCTGAGATACAGACACACTAGTAGGATAGGGAAGCTGAATCTGTTTGCCTAACCTACAACCCTGACAATGTAAAGACACATCTCCTGAGACAGACCCCAGAAGACCACGACGCGCTAATGGCGATAAACGGGAGCTACAAAGGTGACCCAGACGATGATACCACTGCTGAAAAGAGCCAGTGACGGAAGCAGCAACCGTAGGAGAACTAGCAGAGGAAGTGTCAGCGGATGGAACGCGAAGCCAGTCTACTCCCATAGCCCGGGAGACTCAAGGCTGCGAGGGCCAGCTCCAACCAGGGCCTGTGTACGGCGATCCTGAACAGCACAAGAATCAGCGTCAAGAATGACGCGACAACCAGAATCGATAAGTCGACTAGCGAGAAAAAGGTTCATCTTAAGACTAGGAACATGAGAAACGTTAGCAACAGAGAATGAGGTAGTAGGAGGGTGCCTCGACTGGAAACAGGAAGAGAGGTACCATCAGCCGTGATAACACGGACATGAGAAATAAGAGAGCGAAGAGCAGAAAGAATAGAAGACGCAGAAGTCATATGAAAAGAAGCTCCAGAATCCAGATACCATGGGGATGACGTACCTGACTGTGTAGAAGATGGTGGTCGCGCGGTGCCAGAAGAGCTAGGCACATAACCAGCAGTACCCGTCGAGGAAGAGCATGTAGCAGCGAGCAGACCACGAAGACCACAGATAATGTCCTGATCAGACAGTGCAACTGCAGAAGATCCTGAACAACCAGACTGCTTACGAGCATGGTACTGCTGACGTAAACTGGGATCCCTCCTCCAGCAGCTAGAGATATCATGGCCAGGCTTGCCACAGTAGGAGCAGGGAGGACGAGAAGGTGTTGTCATACCACGAGGCTGCTGAGGCTGACTCTGGCCCTGGACCGGAGGAGTAGAAAGTATCGACGGTACTGGAGACCGCAACGAAGCCGACGGCACGGGAGGACCACGAGCAGACGGCACAGGAGGACCACGAGCTGCAAGTACAGAGGGAACCTCAAGAAGACCAGCACCACGAAGACGAGTCTTCTCAGCACGAAGCTCAGACAGTACCTCAGAGAGCGGAACACGACCACAGGCAAGCATCTGGGTACGATGAGGCTCAAACTCCTTGCGGAGCCGCGACAAGAACTCAAATACGCGCTGAAACTCCAGATCCGTGCGCACAGTCAGACAGCAGGGACAGGTGGCACACACAGCTGTATGAAAGAGAATCAAGCTGATGCCAAATAGCAGCACTCTGAGTGTAGAACTCATCAATAGTGGAATCACCCTGCTGAAGAGCATGCTCCTGGCGAACCACAGACAGGTAAAGAGCATCCCCAGACGGCTGATAGCGCTGACGAAGAAAAACCCACTGAGCAGCAACAGTGGGAAGACCCATGAACTTAGCAGCATACTGAAGCAGAACACTGGAAGTGAGAACAACAGCAGCACGAGCATCCTCATCTATCCACTGAGTATAGTCAGTCAGATCCAGTCGGTACATGGCAACAACGGTAGAATACTCCTGGACCTTTCGCTCATACTCATCCAGAGCAGTATCATCAGCACTCTTGGCTGCATCCTTGACCTCCTGAGTAGCATCGGGGGCAAGGACAACAGGCGTCGGTGGAATAGGCGCCATAGGAGCAGTGGGGCGCGGCGGACAGAGGACCTCGCCAGAAAGCACACCCCAAAGACGAAGGCCGCGCATGTGGACGCGCATAAAGGTAGCGAAATCAGGGTAATTCGCGCCATCAAAAATCACCGGGCAACGAGGAAGACATAGCTTTTTTTTTCTTTTATGACGGGACGAAACTGAGACGGAGACGGAGACTGGCGGGCGCGCGCGCGGAGGCGGACGGGGTCGACGGGCGGCGGCGGCCGGGGGCGACGAGCAGCGGCGGCCGAGGTCGGGACGGGCGAAACAGGCGGACGGGCGGCGACGGCCGGCGGGTGGGCGGCCGAGGTCGGGACGGGCAGCCGGTGGGCGGACGAGCGGGCGGCGAGGGAGAGGCGGCGGCGGCTGCGAGGAGAGGAGCTAACCTACATATCTGATACCATGTTAGGGTAATAGACTTGTTGTATTACCAGGGGCCAGTATATAGTACAGGTACAGGTGCAAATATGCAGGAAGCCCCCTAACATATGGGAAAACTACAATATACAAATATATACATCTAACAGTTAATAAGTTGCTGTTAGATTAATAAGTTGCTAGCGCCTACTATAAGCATTGTACGTTTACTTCCATAGGCCACATGTATACAATTTTGTGAACGTCAAAGTTTGTGAATCACTATTGCAGTGACAAACAACACCATATATTGCCAAAAGCGCAAGGCAAGTGCCATTTCAAGACTCAAGAATCGCCAGCCAGAATTACATAAGAGTTCAACAAAAATACACACACACAAAAAAAGGGACACTATAGAAATTGAATGTTAAGATCCCCTGCTAGATACAACATGAAGATAATAAAGTGAATAACACATTAACTTAAGCAAGTCATTCGTGTCATCATGTCAGTCGACTTGTCCACAAAAATTTGACAACAGGCGGGAACTACCAAATTATGAGATAAAATCCTACAAGTCCACTTCACAGTTCACCAGAGTGTACTATATAGATGATCAAAATCAGCATGGACCTTGGAGCATATGAAACGGAAGAACCTACACATTTCCACATCTCAGCCATGGGAATGTAACTTTAGATATCTGCAAAGCAATCAATGTCATCAGTCAACCAGTTTGTACTGTCAAAGTATTAATTCAGAAAAAAACAAAGTTATATCTCCCAATTTTTGTATGACTTGACACTATACATTAGCTTCACCAGTGTGGAAGCTTGACTAAATGCTAAAACTTGAATCATCTTAGATATTGGACAAAACCAGCAGTACACTTAATTTCAAGTGATATGCCATCAACTTTTATTGGTTCACATATTCTCAAGTATATCGATACAACTGATGTTTTCTGTAAGATGGATCCAACTGATCTCAGCAGAAGATAAAAGACCATTGCTCAAATACCTCGTTAGAGGGAAATGCTGAACTGCCTAGCTAACCAAATCAGTTAGTGTATTCACTGTTGTCATGGACATATGAGGGGCTCGTGGAGAATAAAACTGATGCACTTGGTTTGCAGCTAGTAGGCATATTTTTCAGAAATGTATGAGCGAGATTGTCAGTAGCAGATCGAAATTAATACAATTCATGCAGTGCAACCCTCAAGAAAGCGATCATCATCTAATAAATTAATACTTCCTTCAGTTCAAAATAGATTTTATTTTTACTCTGCACAGAATCAAAAACTATAACTTGACCACTACTCAAGTTGAAAGCAGTTTCAAGGACGAACCTAGTCTTGCCATTTCTTATCATGTATGAAGCATATAATATTTGGTAACCAAAATCAAACAAAATTAGACTGTACAAACCATCACAATATGAAGTTTGGACCAAACAAACTGTACTAGAGGCCGAAGCTGTTTTAGGATGCCCAGACTAACTTAGGAGGTAAGAAGGGTACTTAACCTTTGCAAGTTTTACTTGCTTCGTTTAAAATGAAATATTCTATTTGGATGTATTACTCTTAATGTATCATGACTCGTCCCATTGATGAATACCATGTACAGGAGGCTACATTTTAATGCTTGTTTTGACTAAAGAGAATTAAGCATGCTTATGTTTTT
>NC_061509.1:22939115-23166941 GCF_022539505.1 Lolium rigidum | reverse complement strand
AACAAAGTTGTGTTGAGTGTAGGTACAACTCGGTAAAATCAGTCGAATACACCACCTTTGGAATTTTGAATTAGAATACTGTGAGCTAGAGTTCTAGGTATATTTTAATAGTACTTCCTCCATTCCAAATAAGTGTCGTAGTTTTAGTTCATTTTAGTTCAAATATGATAAAAATAAACTAAAACCACAACACTTATTAATCATACATCGAAGGGAGTAATAGAATTGTAAACACAAAGAAATTAACACGAATCAACCTGCAAAATGATGTTATGTATTTTCGATACAATAAAAAAATATGAATAATGTATGGCCTTGTTGAATACGATCCTGAAATTCCCTACGTATTGATTATAAATCTCAAATACTCTAATGGAAATCCTTCGATATATACATGAGACCCTTTGTGTGAGAGCTCAAATGCTAGGATTCGGGCCCGTCGTGGACATAAAGGAGGTGTTTTGTCTTTTTATGTATTTTATCCAGGGAGGTGTGATGCAAACTAGTGGTGAAGATACCAAGAAGTTCTTCAAGCACTCTTCGGTGATCTGTATTCTCTCACATCGCTACCCTAAAGGAAAGCTCAACATGGCAAAACAGAAGGCAAGCTAAGATACCATATTTCACTCTTACACGCTCTATTAATATAATTCTTATTTATTACTAACTATAGAATGCTTTCTTGGGACATGGATTATAGTAAAATGAACAAAATAAGATTTCAACATGATTCTACCGCAGCAAATGCCTTTTAGCATCATCTTGAGATATTTTACACCCCTTCTTTCTTTATGTGTCTATATCTTCTCTATCCATGCATGGATACATGGATAGACTAAGAAGAATCATTGTGGTGAGATGAGTACTAGAGAGAAGTTGGGATGATGTGTTCTATTTGATGAGATACCATCTATATGAGATTACTTAATTAATTTTTGGATATTCAAGTCTTTGGTCACTCCGGCAATAATTAACATTGATTAATGTTGATACATAAAATTGTGACTTCAAAAACTCAATCACCACACTTCTGGTCAAAAAAAATAGGAGAGATATTTTACACACATGCAGGATTTAGGCCCACATGTATATGCACGCCTTAAAGTCACTGATAATCTAACAAACCAATATAATGTAATTGTGTTAAAAAGCTTAAAGTTTCATCCAACCTTTTTAGATGCAAGGCCAACCATTATTAATTAAAGTTTTGAAATGTCAACTGTTTCTTATTCGAGCTAATACACCTGGGGTTAAGAACAAGAAAGTTCCAGCAATTATTTCGGCGGTATTGTAAGAGAGAGAGAACATGGCGCGCTTCTATTATCGCACCATGTAATTATTAAAATTTTCTATTACACTAAATAAATATTTTTGTTGTAATATTCTAAATACAAGTTTATTTGGGATATAATTTGAAACACGGTGTTGCCAAGATGGGTTTTATAAATTTTAATAGTATATTACAACAAAAGTTGCATCGATTGGTTCTTATTTGTTACATTGCCTCTTAAAAACCTTTCACTACATCGTGTCCTTTGGTTCCCCCAAAATAAAAATAAAACACATCTATGTACATTAATTGGTACCTCATGTAAATTATAGTCAATATGTTCTTTTCTTATATAACATCCTCTAATATTTGATTGAAATATCTTATTCGAAGTGTCTAGACTATATGGTTATATATGTCAGATATAAATAACATGGAAATTCTACATGGTTCATGTATTTTAAATATTATGTAAATCTGGATTTAAAATGAGAGCTGAAGTACGCCTAAGAAAGTGCGCATGGTTTCATAGCTTAAATAGAAGCAACTATATATCAAGACACTTGATTTTGTTAATTATAAAGCATCATATAAAATAAACTTTTCATATTCTTGAAACTCTATGTGCTTATATAGGTGAGATTAACATGGTCACCACATTGATATTTGACAAATATAGATCCACCCATTAGGGGTGGGGATCACTTCACTGTTGCCTCCTCCAACTTGGGGCTCCAGTGCGGAGACCCAGGATCAAATTGTCAAGGGTAGACCTAGGATCCCTTTGTTCTTCCCCAGCTTCCTCATGCTCCATGAAATCATTCAGGGCTTGTTTGATTCAAAAGTTTTCTAAAGAAATCTTCTAGGCTTTTTACCCATAGGAAATTTTTCTATAGAGATTATTTGATTCAAATGATTGAACCCTTCAAAAAATTTATGGATTGCTTTCTCATAGTACAACCCTATATGATTTCTAACAAGAGGTTACACCTCTTGGAAAAGTTTCTATGTGTTTATGACAACTATGATATTTCTAAAAAAACAATTTATGGCTTTCCTATGCTACCATCAAAATACTAGTTGTACCTATTTCCATAGGTTTCTTTCCTATAGGATTCAAGGGGGCATGTCATAGCAATCCTCTATTTTTTCTATTCCTCCACTTTTCCTATGAGTCAAACAAGCCCTCAGTGAGTCATGTTATCCGTGAAGTCTCTTGCATGATTGAACGGAGAAACAATATACTTGGATCCGACAACTGATTAGAGGACTGGAAATTGATACATAATTATAGTAAACTATACCATATGTCAAATAGAAATTTTTAAGAGTAAACTTTGGATGAAATGTTTGACCCTAAATATCAAGCCCCATTGTACATAGTTTTTGAGTTGGAGAAGAATCCCAAGTAAGACTCAAATAAAGAAAAAGAAGGCAGAAGAGTTGAATATTAGTTCAGCGGATGAAAAACTTGTCAGCTGGAGATTTAGAAGATAACTATGATTACCACTCTCATGTAGATCCTTACTTTCCTGTTTATTTTTTTTTTTGGATTTATAGGTAACATAAATATACATATAATTTATTGTTGTCGGTTGCATACCGAGAATAGGTCTATGTCTTTTGCTAATTCCTAAGATGTCGGTTGTTTATCTATTCGTTGTCGATGTTTTAACACAAAGTTGCATTTTATTTTGCTTCTCCTAGCAGTATTACCAAAATATGCAAGTTGAGTGTCATGATTATGCAACTCCCGTATTAGCATTGTATGTTTAAAAATATGATAACTTTTGTTTTCATTTAATCTATTTCTTATTGTAAATTAATACATTCTAACTGTTCTATTTTTTCGTTTTGATCATGTTCTATTCTAAATTAATAAATCTAACTATTCTTTTATTTCAAGTATGTTTGATTTTTTTCTTGTTTTATTTTCTTAAAATTTAGTGCCATCTTTAGGATACAACAGTAACAGGACTACTTGAGATTAATTATACCTTAGTCAAAACTAAAATCATATGTCTGAATTTAGCAACCCGCTAATGCATTGTCTAGTACTAGTGTTTTTGTCGGGATTAGAGGAGACAATTCCTGCAGGGTTAGAGCATCTCTAGCAGAGCCCGTAAATACGCGAACTGAAAACGCGGAGTTCAGTTCACTGAACTCGTATTTACGGATCGAAAAATTGGTGGCGCAGAGCGAAAATTGTAAAACAGCATATTCCTTAAATATTCCATATTCCTATTTTTTTTTTCTGTTTTTTCTTCTTCCTCCCGTGCAGTCCCCAGCAACCAGCACGTCCGGCCCGGCCACCGTGCCCCATCGGCCACCGCCGCGCCCGGCCCCGCCTCGCGCCCGCCGCCCCGCGCCTTCACGGCCGCGCGCCGCTCCGCCCGTGCCTTCCCGGCCGCGCCCACCCCCGCCCGGTCGCCGCCGCTCCCGGCCCCGCCTCGCGCCCGTCACCCCTCGCCTGCACGGTCGCGCCCCTCCGCCCCTCGCACCTGCACGGCCGCGCCCCTCCGCCCCGTGCCTGCCCGCCGCGCCCCCGCCCCGCCCGACCGTCGCACGCTCGGCCGCCGCTGCCCCGCGCCTCCACGGCCGCGCGCCGCTCCGCCCCGGCCCGGCCGAGCCCCGCTCCGCCCAGCTCGGCTCCGCCTCCGCCGCGCCCCGACCTGTCCTGCCCCGCCTCGGCCTGTGCTGCCTCGGCCATCCCCGGTCTTGCTTCACCCCGCCCACGCAGACTCACACCGGCGCGAGCTCGCCGGAATTTGGTCGGACCGGCGAATTTGGTAGGATTCCGGCGGCTGTACCGGCGGAAGTAGTTAGCTCGAGCTGAAATTGCAGCGCGCCACGAATAGGGGTTCGTGTTCAGTTCGCTGTTTCAGCCCCTACAAATACAGGCAAAGTTGGGTTTTCGGTCTCGGCCTGAAAACTTTTTTTTCGATTTTGGCTCGTTTACGGTGACTAATCTGCGCCATTTTCTAAACGGAACCTGTAAAATGGCAGTTATTTTTCGGTTTTGCCCAGTTTACGGGCTCTGTTAGAGATGCTGTTAGGGTGAAACCCCGTTTCACTCAATCATGTCAAATCTCCACTTATCTCTAATACTCAATCCGCTAGAGTACGGTAGTTGTATTGGGTCATGTGGAAAGTACACTATGGTTTGGAAAATTCTTGAAAAAAATAGATTTAACGGACACAATGCACCAAATTGGGAGGGCTAGCGTATTTGGGTCTTGGGGAAAATATGAGGAAAAGTGAGGATTGAACTGACACAATACACTAGAGCCAAACATTCATTTTGATATTCGTTGGAATTTTAGGTTAGACCAGGACCATCTCTCCACCAACGCTACAAATACACTAATGCCAACAGTGCCTAATTGTTCATGTACAAATAAGTTAAACCAAAACTGTAAATAAATTATGGGAAAGTTGTAAGAGAGCAGGTGTTTAGTGCACACCTATTTTTTGAGTTTTTCTTTTTCTATCTCACAAACTAT
Organism: Lolium rigidum; assembly: GCF_022539505.1. NCBI lineage: Eukaryota > Viridiplantae > Streptophyta > Magnoliopsida > Poales > Poaceae > Lolium > Lolium rigidum. The sequence continues at coordinate 23,162,168 of NC_061509.1, read as the reverse complement.
ATAAATTATGGATTTGAAACTTAATTTGCTGGTAAAAATAATTCGGATTTTTTTAAGCAATTTAAAATTTCACAATTCTAAACAAATGTATTCCTGATCGGTGAGACGTCTCCAGCGTGCAGGTGGTGGGCACGCCATACGCACACAACCAGAAGTGCATCCTCGTCGACACGCCCGCGTCCGAGGCCACCCGTCGGATCACGGCCTTCCTAGGCGGCCTCGACCTCGCTGCCGGCTGCTACGACACCCCGTCCCACAGGCTCTTCGGCGACCTGGACACCGTCTTCCGCGGTGACCTCCACAACCCCACCCTCGGTGACACCGATGCGAACGACGGACCCAGGCAGCCATGGCACGACATGCACTGTCGGATCGACGGCGCCGCTGCGTACGATGTCTTGGAGAACTTCGAGCAGCGATGGCGGAAAGCGACCACCAAGCACAATCATTGGAAGGACGATACCCTGATAAAGCTGAAACGCATCCCCTGGATCCTCAGCCCCGCCGCAGGAGCCGCCGCCGACGCGCTGCGCGTCCTGCCGGAGGATGACCACCGGTGGCTGGCACGCGCAGGTGTTCCGGTCGGTAGACTCCGGGTCGGTGAAGGGGTTTCCGCGTTCTGGGAGACACGAGGACATGGCGGCACGGCACCTGCTCTGCGATAAGAGCCTGGCGGTGGAGCAGAGCATCCACACGGCGTACGTTGCGGCGATCCGCGCCGCCGACCGGTTCGTGTATCTCGAGACCGAGCGGTTCGTGGGGTCGTCGTACGCGTGGCCACCGTCGTGCCGGCACCCGGGCGCTGGCAACCTGGTGCCAATGGAGATCGCGTTGAAGGTGGCGAGCAAGATCAGCGCCGGCGAGGCGTTCGCTGCGTACGTGGTGCTGCCTATGTGGCCGGCAGCAGAGGGCCCGCCGGGGTCGGCGCCGGCGCAAGAGGCCCTCTTCTGGCAGGCACAAACGATGCGGATGATGTACGAGGTGGTCGAGGAGGCGGTCACCGCGGCGGGGCTCGCTGGCAGAGCGCACCCGCAGGACTACCTAAACTTCTACTGCCTAGGCAACCGCGAACCGGCACCGCCGCCGTTGCACGGATGGACGTCGGAGACGGCAGCGGCGCTGGCACGGAGGCACGGGCGGTTCATGGTGTACGTGCATTCCAAGGGGATGATCGTGGACGACGAATACGTGCTCCTCGGCTCCGCCAACGTCAACCAGCGCTCCCTCTCCGGCTCCCGTGACACAGAGATCGCCGTCGGCGCACACCAGCCGCACCACACCGGCGCTGGAGGCCGGCGGCCGCACGGGCAGGTGCATGTTTACAGGATGTCACTGTGGGAGGAGCACCTGGGCGGGCTGACTCTCCCGGAGATGGAGATGCCGGAGTCGCCGGACTGCGTGCGGCTGGTGAACCGGGTGGCGCGGCAGAACTGGGAGAGATACGTGTACGAGGGGGAGGAGGTGGAGAAGATGCAGATGCAGGGGTACCTTATGAGGTACCCGGTGGAGGTGAGCGCCGACGGCAAGGTCGGGCCGCTGCCGGGACACGAGTTCTTCCCTGACGTTGGCGGCAAGGTCCTCGGCTCCACCAACAAGCTCCCCGATCACCTCACCATGTAGCATTATTCTACCGCCTTCTAGATGACTACCTACTCGTCCCTTTGATTGAGTTGTACATATACAAGTTAATGGCTAATGAAATGAAATTTTATGACTAGAGCAATTGAGAAGGACGAGCTTGTGCATCTTTTGATGCATGCTAAGTCATACAAATCGTGGCCTCGTGGGGGAGTAAGTCCAATACATATGTTTGCACTCGACACTTCCATTAGGCCCGATTTAGCGCTCTAAAAATCCGATTTTTTAAAAGCAAATCAACTCTGTGCTGTGCTGCAAATATTGATTTACTGCACAACTAGAAATAAGAAGAAGAAAAATGAGATGTATGGTAAGTGAGTGAGCACTCTATTTAAGCTACATTCACGTCCTTGAAGAAAAAATGTATTAGCACTATGAGACTACAGAGAAGTTGGGATGATGTGTTCTATTTGATGAGATACCATCTATATGAGATTAATTAATTAATTTTTGGATATTCAAGTCTTTGGTCACTGCCAATAATTAACATTGATTGCTGATACCTAACATTGTGACTTCAAAAATTCAATCACCACACTTATGGTCAAAAAACCTAGGAGAGATATTTTACACACATGTGGGATTTAGGCCCACATGTATATGCACGCCTTAAAGTCACTGATAATTTAACAAACTATAATAATGTAATTGTACTAAAAAAATCTTAAAGTTTCATCCAACCTTCTTAGATGCGAGACCAACCATTATCGATTAAAGTTTTGAAATCCCAACTAGTTCTTATTGGAGCTACTAAATGGAATCATTTCTTTCTAAGAGATTGCAAAAGTAACTTAGTATCCGTTGGACGTGCATACTTGGTAAATACACTCGGGGTTAAGAAAAAGCTGATTTCAGCAATCATTTCGGCGGTATTGTAAGTGAGAGAGAGAGCATGATGTGGTTATAGTATTGCACTAGGTAATGATTAAAGTTTTCTATTACACTAAATAATATTGTTGTTGTGGTATTCTAAATACAATTTTATTTGGGATATAATTATGAAACGCGGTGTTGCCAAGATGGGTTTTATAAATTTAATAGTACATTACAACAAAAGTTGCATCAATTGGTTATTTTTTGTTACAATCCCTCTTAAAAACCTTTCACTAAGTCGTGTCCTTTGGGTCTCCCAAAAGCAAAAAAAAAATGCACATCTATGTACATTAATTGGTAGCTCTCATGTAAATTATAGTGCATATGTTCTTTTCTTATATAACATCCTCTAATATTTGATTCAAATATCTTATTCAAAGTTTCGAGACTATATGGTTATATATGTCATATATAAATAACATGGAATTTCTACATGGTTCATATATTTTAAATATTTTGTAAATCTGGATTTAAAATGAGAGCTGAAGTACGCCTTAGAAAGTGTGCATGGTTTCATAGATTCAATACTAGCAACTATCAAGAGACTTAATTTCCTTAATTATAAAGCATCATATAAAATAAAATTTTCATATTCTTTCGTGTATTTTTTTGAGTTTTGTTTCCCTTTTACTATTTTTTCTTACTTCTTTAATGTCATCTTTGGGACACATGACTAATTGAGATTTGGGCAATATCTTGCCTAAATCTGCGACAAATTAATTTGAATCGAAGAGTGGGGTAATTCTGTATGCATCTCATGGAAACTGGTTTTATTTGTAAGTGGATTTATATATGTCATGCATGTTGAACACCAGAGAGCTGAAACTATTCCAACACGTCCCTCCGTCCATGGATGAATCATTGAACATCGACAGAGAGCTTCAAGCCGTCGTTGCAGTCGTCCCCGACGCCGCTGGAGAAGTACCACGTTCCGGACTGCCTCAGCACTACCGTGTCGTCCCCGGAGCTCAGCGTCGGCAGATAGTTCAGCGAGGTACAGTCGTTGTAGTCCCCCATTAGGGGTGGGGATCACTTCACTGTTGCCTCCTCCAACTTGGGGCTCCAGTGCGGAGACCCAGGATCAAATTGTCAAGGGTAGACCTAGGATCCCTTTGTTCTTCCCCAGCTTCCTCATGCTCCATGAAATCATTCAGGGCTTGTTTGATTCAAAAGTTTTCTAAAGAAATCTTCTAGGCTTTTTACCCATAGGAAATTTTTCTATAGAGATTATTTGATTCAAATGATTGAACCCTTAAAAAATTTTATGGATTGCTTTCTCATAGTACAACCCTATATGATTTCTAACAAGAGGTTACACCTCTTGGAAAAGTTTCTATGTGTTTATGACAACTATGATATTTCTAAAAAAAACAATTTATGGCTTTCCTATGCTACCATCAAAATACTAGTTGTACCTATTTCCATAGGTTTCTTTCCTATAGGATTCAAGGGGGCATGTCATAGCAATCCTCTATTTTTTCTATTCCTCCACTTTTCCTATGAGTCAAACAAGCCCTCAGTGAGTCATGTTATCCGTGAAGTCTCTTGCATGATTGAACGGAGAAACAATATACTTGGATCCGACAACTGATTAGAGGACTGGAAATTGATACATAATTATAGTAAACTATACCATATGTCAAATAGAAATTTTTAAGAGTAAACTTTGGATGAAATGTTTGACCCTAAATATCAAGCCCCATTGTACATAGTTTTTGAGTTGGAGAAGAATCCCAAGTAAGACTCAAATAAAGAAAAAGAAGGCAGAAGAGTTGAATATTAGTTCAGCGGATGAAAAACTTGTCAGCTGGAGATTTAGAAGATAACTATGATTACCACTCTCATGTAGATCCTTACTTTCCTGTTTAATTTTTTTGGATTTATAGGTAACATAAATATACATATAATTTATTGTTGTCGGTTGCATACCGAGAATAGGTCTATGTCTTTTGCTAATTCCTAAGATGTCGGTTGTTTATCTATTCGTTGTCGATGTTTTAACACAAAGTTGCATTTTATTTTGCTTCTCCTAGCAGTATTACCAAAATATGCAAGTTGAGTGTCATGATTATGCAACTCCCGTATTAGCATTGTATGTTTAAAAATATGATAACTTTTTTAGCATAATGGGAATGGAAAAAAATAAGTCTTAAGTCGCGAATATTCACGCGAGCGCACGCGCTAGTGTGGTGCAACCCTATATGTGTCTCTACCATTTTAGATGTTACAAAAGAGCTCTCCTTATAAGTTGCTCCAAACCTTCTTCCCTTAGCAATGTGGGACTAAAGATTGGTCCTGCCTCCACCCCCTCTAGTATGTATAGCTATTTTCTGAAACTGGATCATGGCCCATTATTCACGTTGATGGGCTGAATAGGGCGGACCATACACATACTATTATTACTACACATTGGCCTGCTGTGAGGATGAGACTGAGAGTGTATGGAATATTTTAATGGTCATGCATGCAACCTTCCATGGGTCATGAATGCGCAACGCTGAGCACCTGAACACTGTGGCGTGAGAGTCCAATGCAGATTTCCTCCAGGTGATAGGTCGCCCGGACTGTATCGGTACCATTGGCAAATCATGGGGATATGTGATGCATGTTGTCCAGGTTTCAACGTGCTCGATGTATTGGCTGGAAATTTCTCGTATTACAGTTTTCAGCGCGTTGTACCGGCGGGAGATGCCCCGTGTCAGACCTGAAAGGGAGCGGATCGGTGGCCGATATTGTGAGCATACGGGGCAGAGCTTGAGAAAAGAGAAGGAAGCAATTGAGATATGTGTGTTTCATAAAAGAGGGAATATTCATTTAGTAGGAGGCGACGTTCCCGTCGACAGCGAGGTGTCTGTGGTGACTTTGTCAATTTCAAGATCCACTCCGCCGTATGCGTGTGCACGTACATATAGGTAGTTTAGTGTGTTGATTAAAATAGATTAGAGGTAGGGCAATATTGTGTTATATTAGTCCAGATCTGTTATCTCTGGCTAATATTTACTGCTGATGTACTAATATTATATTATATTGACATGATGTGTATCTCTAGCTAGTCTAGATGTACAAATCTGTTTATGTTAGAACTATTTTTGCTACATGTTTCACATATTTAACTCTACGTTGATATTTTATAATGATGATAGAATTCTGAGAACATTGCATAATAAGACTTGGTTACCGATCTTATGTCGTGATCTGAGAATATGCTAAGATCACATAGACCAAGACGTAACCAAGAGGAAAGGTGCATCTGCTAGTATATCATGACAAGATCGTGAGAGCTGCCGTGTGGTTATGGAACCACCTCCCAAGTAACGAACAAGCACGAAAACCGCGGTCAACGTTCAACAAAGGCTACAAACCAGGGTCTTGAGTATAATTTGGCAGATCTTTTCAAGGGAACCTGTCTAGAAGGCAAAGACGTAATCAAGAATGACTCGTTGTATAGCTAGTAATCTAATCGAATGTATGTCATAATGCATGTATGCAAGTGTTGTATCAAATGTACAATCAATTATAATCAAAAATTTTGTATTGTGTTTCAATGAAATGTTGCTGGGCTACTAATGCAGCTCGATATGCAGGTAAAACTACCAGGTGATTACTAAATCATTTGCAATGTTTCTAAATTACAAACTATTCGCATAAACATCATTGTTTTCAGTTGTCACGAACACACACGGTAGAGTACATAACACCGTTTGTGATGGACTTCTTATCTGATCGCACACGATTTTAAGAACTGTGTGCTTTGTTTGGGCCTATCGCTCACTCTTGTATTGCGACGGTTAGGTTTATCGTGTGTGACAGCCTATTTCAACCGTGTATGACGGTTCAATCTGTCTTAGTGCAATTAGATGAAATGAGGAGAAAAAAAAGTTAACAGATGGATCCCGCTGCTACGCTTGCCGCCCCCCCCCCCCCAACGAAATAACGAGGCATCAACCTAAGTAGACGAAAACAGATACTATCTAGAAATGTAAGTCGTTTTAGCTCTTTTGTAGATTCACTCACTTTGTCTATATTAGTGTACTTTTATTGTATAGGTGCATTTATTTTAGTTTGTATCTAATCTATTTCAAAAATATCTAAAACATCCTACATTAGTGCATGGAGGGAGTATCTAAAATATCTTCTCTCTAAAGAAGAGAGACTCTGGCCAGGCATCAACCCAAGTAGATGAAAAGAGATACTCCCTCCAATCCATATTATTTGCCACTAAAATTAATGTATCTACACTTAAAATATATCTAGATATATTTGTATTAGTGTTAAGTAATATGAATTGAAGGGAATAGATGGAACCTGATAAATATGGCCTTATAACCGATTCCCGTGGTTGGTCAGTGGGGACGTGGTTGTGGAGGTGGAGGCGATTTACACAAAAATAACCCTTTGTGGAAAAAAAATGCATGAAATGACCTTCCGGGCAAACTATTTGATGTCTCTAAGCCTTTTGTGTGACGGCCTTGTAAAGGGCGCTACACCTGTCTATTTGGCGCCCGTAGGAGCGGCGCCACACATTGCCGACTGGCAGGCTCAAGCCACCACTACGGGAACCCGCCAAGGGGCCGACGGCCGGCAGCCGTCGGCACAGCATCAACTGCCGTCGGCCCACGCCTATGCCGACGGCCGCCGTCGGCACAATATCGCCTCGGCACAGACCGGCCCGCCGTCGGCACAGCCTTTGCCGTCGGCACAGATGCCAGACCGACGGTCAAACGACGCCGTCGGCACAGTAGCCGTCGGCACAGTCAACGTGGGGCCCGCGGAGCATCTAACGGTCGTTAGGTCAGGAAGGGTACTGTGCCGACGGCCAAGCCGTCGGCCCATCCACTGCCATCGGGCGACCAGCGGCTGCCACGCGTCCACGCCCCTGCTGCTGTGCCGACGGCCAAGCCGTCGGCCCATCCACTGTCATCGGGCGACCAGCGGCTGCCACGCGTCCACGACCCTGCTGCTGTGCCGACGGCCAAGCCGTCGGCCCAGATCCTTCGGCCCAGACACGCCGCTGCCCGCTCCGCGCAGCTGCTGGGCACCACCTTCCTGTGCCGACGGCATAGCCGTCGGCACAGCCCCTGCCATTTGGCACGTCCAGGGGGCTGTGCCGACGGCTATGCCGTCGGCACAGACCATACCATTTGGTTTTCCGCTGCATTTTCTGGCACAGCACAGCACGCACAGCATAAATAGCAGTAATATAAATTGAAATGCATCACAAATGTTGCACAGCACATAATCATCATCAAATGTAGCAACAACATCATCGTGATACAAATATGTAGCATGTAGCACACACGATCATCATACATCGTCGACACATAGCACTCACGATCAACGCACACCCGCTAGACACCTAGCTAAGGGGGGCCGAAGATCAGGGGAACCAACCAAGTTCCGTAGAACCATGGCCTGAACCATCGCCAGCAGGTGAAAACTCTGAAGCACCGGGAGAATGGCGGCCGGGGTGCATCGGTGTGCCCTCGCGCGACGAATCAGGAGAGGGTCGGTTCCGCGAAGAAATGGCTCAACTCCGCAAGCACTCGCCAGACATGCTCGGGGAGATACCCTCGAACCATCACCGGCATCAGCCGCTCAATCCATATATGATAGTCGTGACTCTTGAGCCCGTTTACTTTTCCTGTTGTAAGATTGACTCCCTTACTCATATTCGAATAATAGCCATTTGGGAACATAACGGCGTATTTCAGCCACATCATTGCCTCCTTCTTCTGGAGACTATCAAGCACGTAGTTGGCATGCGGCTTGACCCAATTTTTTCGATTGCCCTCGGGAGGATGCATGTGTAGTCTTTGCCTGTCACACAGATTCTCAACATCGACTCTAGCCTTGACATTATCCTTTGTCTTGTCAGGAATGTTCAGGACGGTGTTAAAAACGGACTCCCCCACATTCTTTTCGGTGTGCATCATATCGATGTTATGGGGAAGTTCGAGATCCTTGTAATACTCGAGCTGCGTTAAGCCTGGCACGTGAGTCCAGTTGTGTGTCTCGCCATATCCCACATATGTTTTGCCGGGTTCTTTACTAAGCTGGAGAGCACGTAGCTCACCATCAACAGTTTCACCATTGAACTTTGGTATCGTTTCTTCTTCACGCACAACTTTGCCCTTTGTGAAGTTCTTTTTGTCTCCTCTGAACCGATGCCCTCTTTTGAGGTACTTTCGATGTTTGTCAAATGCGACATATTTGCGACCCGCATTCAGCCAAATGAACTCCGGTCGGTGCTCGCACACTCGGGCATGGAAACCTACCAGTCCGTACAATGCCCGCAAAATAGAGCGTACCCAGGTAGGTCGTGCATGGAATATTGGAACCAAACTTTCATGACAAAGTTTGTCTTCGTTGCTCGGTCGTATGTCAAGGTCCCATGGTGCCAAGAGTGGTGCAAATCATCCACAAGCGGTTGCATGAATACACTCAAATTCTTCCCGGGTAATCGAGCCCTGGAATGATCATCGACAGGAATATGGTCTTCCTTTGCATAAGGACTCCGGGAGGGAGATTGAGCGGAATAACAAACACGGGCCAACAGCTGTACGCTGATGCTGACATACCATATGGATTGAATCCATCGGTTGCTATCGCAATTCTGACATTCCGAGCATCATTTGCCTTATCAGGGTGTTTTGCATCGAAGTTCCGCCATGCTTTATGATACGTCTCCAACGTATCGATAATTTCTTATGTTCCATGCTACTTTATTGATGATACCTACATGTTTTATGCACATTATATGTCATATTTATGCATTTTCTGGAACTAACCTATTAACAAGATGCCGAAGAGCCGATTCGTTGTTTTACTGCTGTTTTTGGTTTCAGAAATCCTAGTAAGGAAATATTCTCGGAATTGGACGAAACTTTCGCCCAGGGTCCTATTTTTGCACGAAGCTTCCAGAAGACCGAAGAGATAACGAAGTGGGGCCACGAGGCAGCCAGGGGACAGGGCGGCGCGGCCCAGGCCCTGGCCGCGCGGCCCTACCCCTGGGCACCTCGTGTGGCCCCCCGCGTTGCCCTTCCGCCTACTTAAAGTCTCCGTCGCGAAACCCCCAGTACCGAGAGCCACGATACGGAAAACCTTCCAGAGACGCCGCCGCCGCGAATCCCATCTCGGGGGATTCGGGAGATCGCCTCCGGCACCCTGCCGGAGAGGGGATTCATCTCCGGGAGGGCTCTACACCGCCATGGTCGCCTCCGGAGTGATGAGTGAGTAGTTCACCCCTGGACCATGGGTCCATAGCGGTAGCTAGATGGTCGTCTTCTCCTTGTTGTGCTTCATTGTTGGATCTTGTGAGCTGCCTAACATGATCAAGATCATCTATCTGTAATACTATATGTTGTGTTTGTCGGGATCCGATGGATAGAGAGTACTATGATTATGGTGATTATCAATCTATTGTTTATGTGTTGTTTATGATCTTGCATGCTCTCCGTTATTAGTAGAGGCTCGGCCAAGTTTGTACTCTTAACTCCAAGAGGGAGTATTTATGCTCGATAGTGGGTTCATGCCTCCATTAAATGCGGGACGGTGACGAGAAAGTTCTAAGGTTGTGGATGTGCTTGTTGCCACTAGGGATAAAACATTGATTCTATGTCTAAGGATGTAGTTGTCGATTACATTACGCACCATACTTAATGCAATTGTCCGTTGCTTAGCAACTTAATGCTGAATGGGGTTCGGATGATAACTCTGAAGGTGGACTTTTTAGGCATAGATGCGGTTGGATGGCGGTCTATGTACTTTGTCGTAATGCCCAATTAAATCTCACTATATTTATCATATCATGTATATGCATTGTTATGCCTTTCTCTATTTGTCAATTGCCCGACTGTAATTTGTTCACCCAACATGCTTTTATCTTATGGGAGAGACACCTCTAGTGAGCTGTGGACCCCGGTCCTATTCTTTACATAGCATACAATCTACTGCAATTGTGTTTTACTATTTTCTTTGCAAACATCTTCCACTCGATACGTTTAATCCTTTGTTACAGCAAGCCGGTGAGATTGACAACCTCCCTGTTTCGTTGGGGCAAAGTACTTTGGTTTTGTTGTGCAGATTCCACGTTGGCGCCGGAATCCCTGTTGTTGCGCCGCATCACATTTCGCCACCATCAACCTTCAACGTGCTTCTTGGCTCCTCCTGGTTCGATTAAACCTTGGTTTCTTTATGAGGAAAACTTGCCATCTGTGCGCATCATACCTTCCTCTTGGGGTTCCCAACGGACGTGTACATTTACGCGCATCAAGCCTGTTTTTACGGCGCCGTTGCCGGGGAGATCAAGACACGCTGCAAGGGAGTCTCCACTTCTCAATCTCTTTACTTTGTTTTTGTCTTGCTTTATTTTATTTACTACTTTGTTTGCTGCACTAAATCAAAACACAAAAAAATTAGTTGCTAGTTTTACTTTATTTATTGTCTTGCTCTCTATATCGAAAACACAAAAAAATTAGTTACTTGCATTTACTTTATCTAGTTTGTTTTATTTACTGTTGCTAAAATGAATACCCCTGAAAATACTAAGTTGTGTGACTTCACAAATGCAAATAATAATGATTTCCTATGCACACCTATTGCTCCACCTGCTACTACAGCAGAATTCTTTGAAATTAAACCTGCTTTACTAAATCTTGTCATGAGAGATCAATTTTACGGTGTTAGTTACGATGATGCTTGCTGCCCATCTCAATAATTTTGTTGAACTTTGTGAAATGCAAAAGTATAAAGATGTAGATGGTGATATTATTAAATTGAAAGTATTTCCTTTCTCATTAAGAGGAAGAGCTAAAGATTGGTTGCTATCTTTGCCTAAGAATAGTATTGATTCATGGACTAAATGCAAGGATGCTTTTATTGGTAGATATTATCCTCCCGCTAAAATTATATCTTTGAGAAGTAGCATAATGAATTTTAAGCAATTAGATACTGAACATGTTGCTCAAGCATGGGAGAGAATGAAAACTTTGGTAAAGAATTGCCCAACCCATGGAGTCGACTACTTGGATGATCATCCAAACCTTCTATGCGAGGACTAAATTTTTCTTCGCGGAATTTATTGGATTCAGCTGCTGGAGGTACCTTTATGTCCATCACATTGGGGGCGGCTACAAAACTTCTTGATGATATGATGATAAATTACTCTGAATGGCACACGGAAAGAGCTCCACAAGGTAAGAAGGTAAATTCTGTTGAAGAAACCTCTTCCTTGAGTGATAAGATTGATGTGATTATGTCTATGCTTGTGAATGGTAGATCTAATGTTGATCCAAATAATGTTCCTTTAGCCTCATTGGTTGCTCAAGAAGAAAATGTTGATGTGAATTTCATTAAAAACAATAATTTCAACAACAATGCTTATAGGAACAACTACGGTAATAACTATAGGCCATATCCTTCTGCTAATGGTAATGGTTATGGTAATTCTTATGGGAATTCTTACAACAATAATAGGAGTGTACCCTCTGGTCTTGAAGCTATGCTTAAAGAATTTATTAGTACACAAACTTCTTTTAACAAATCCGTTGAGGAAAAGCTTGATAAAATTGATATTATTGCTTCTAGAGTTGATAGACTTGCCTCTGATGTTAATCTTTTAAAATTGAAAGTTATGCCTAATAATGATATTGATAATAAGATTACTACTACAGCAAATGCCATCCAAGTTAGAATTAATGAGAATATAAGATTAATGGCTGAATTGCGTGCTAGGTGGGATAGAGAAGAAAATGAAAAACTAGCTAAAGAGAATAATGTAGCTAAAGTTTGGACTATTACCACCACTAGTAATGCTAATTCTTCACATGTTGCTGCACCTCCTACTATCAATGGTAAAATAATTGGTGTTGGCAATGTTTCTACTCCTAGTGCAAAGCGAACAAAACTGCACTGAAATTGCTAAAGCTACTTGAAGCTGCTTGTGATAAAACTGCTGAAATTTTTTCCAACCTTGGGAACAATGATCCCATTGCTGTAGCTCATAATGATTTAGATTTTGATGATTGCCACATCTCTGAAGTTATAAAGTTCTTACAAAAACTTGCTAAAAGTCCTAATGCTAGTGCTATAAATTTAGCCTTTACAAAACATATTACAAATGCTCTCATAAAAGCTAGAGAAGAGAAACTAAAACTTGAAACTTCTATTCCTAGAAAGTTAGAAGATGGTTGGGAGCCCATCATTAAAATGAAATTCAATGACTTTGAATGTAATGCTTTATGTGATCTTGGTGCAAGTATTTACGTTATGCCTAAAAAGATTTATGATATGCTTGACTTGCCACCATTGAAGAATTGTTATTTGGATGTTAATCTTGCCGATAATGTTAAAAAGAAACCTTTGGGGAGGATTGATAATGTGCACATTACGGTTAACAATAACCTTGTCCCCGTTGATTTTGTTGTTTTGGATATCGAATGCAATGCATCTTGTCCTATTGTGTTGGGAAGACCTTTTCTTCGAACCGTTGGTGCTTGTTATTGATATGAGGGAAGGTAATATTAAATATCAATTTCCTCTCAAGAAAGGTATGGAACACTTCCCTAGAAAGAGAATGAAGTTGCCTTTTGATTCTATTATTAGAACAAGTTATGATGTTGATGCTTCTACTCTTGATGTTACTTGATTTGCACTTTCGCGCCTAGGCTGAAAGGCGTTAAAGAAAGCGCTTATGGGAGACAACCCATGTTTTTACTACAGCAATTTTTTGTTTTGTTGAGTCTTGGAAGTTGTTTACTACTGTAGCAACCTCTCCTTATCATGTTTTTGTGCCAAGTAAAGTTTCTATGTCAAAGTTGATGTTATATTTGGGATCGCTGCGCAGAAACAGCATTGCTGTCTGTCACGAATCTAGGCACAGTTCTCTGTAGAAAATTCGAAAAAATCTGCCAATTTACGAGCGTGATCCTCAGATATGTACGCAACTTTCATTAGTTTTGAGTTTTTCCATTTGAGCAAGTCTGGTGCCAGCTTTAAATTCGTCTTTACGGACTGTTCTGTTTTTGACAGATTCTGCCTTTTATTTCGCATTGCCTCTTTTGCTATGTTGGATTTATTTCTTTGATCCATTAATGTCCAGTAGCATTATGCAATGTCCAGAAGTGAAAATAATGATTGTGTCACCTCTGAATGTATGAATTATTAATTGTGCACTAACCCTCTAATGAGTTTGCTTGAAGTTTGGTGTGAAGGAAGTTTTCAAGGGTCAAGAGAGGAGAATGATATACTATGATCAAGAGGAGTGAAAGCTCTAAGCTTGGGGATGCCCCCGTGGTTCACCCCTGCATATTTTAAGAAGACTCAAGCGTCTAAGCTTGGGGATGCCCAAGGCATCCCCTTCTTCATCGACAACATCATCAGGTTCCTCCCCTGAAACTATATTCTTATTCAATCACATCTTGTGTTCTTTACTTGGAGCGTCGGTTTGTTTTTGTTTTTGTTTTTGTTTGAATAAAATGGATCCTAGCATTCACTTTGTGGGAGAGAGACACGCTCCGCTGTTGCATATGGACACATGTGTCCTTAGGCTTTACTCATAATGTTCATGGCGAAGTTTCTTCTTCGTTAAATTGTTATATGGTTGGAATTGGAAAATGCTACATGTAGTAATTCTAAAATGTCTTGGATAATGTGATACTTGGCAATTGTTGTGCTCATGTTTAAGCTCTTGCATCATATGCTTTGCACCCATTAATGAAGAAATACATAGAGCTTGCTAAAATTTGATTTGCATATTTGGTCTCTCTAAGGTCTAGATAATATCTAGTATTGAGTTTTGAACAACAAGGAAGACGGTGTAGAGTCTTATAATGTTTACAATATGTCTTTTATGTGAGTTTTGCTGCACTTGTTCATCCTTGAGTTTGCTTCAAATAACCTTGCTAGCCTAAACCTTGTATCGAGAGGGAATACTTCTCATGCATCCAAAATCCTTGAGCCAACTACTATGCCATTTGTGTCCACCATACCTACCTACTACATGGTATTTCTCCGTCATTCCAAAGTAAATTGCTTGAGTGCTACCTTTAAAATTCCATCATTCACCTTTGCAATATATAGCTCATGGGACAAAATAGCCTTAAAAACTATCGTAGTATTGAATATGTACTTATGCACTTTATCTTTTATTAAGTTGCTTGTTGTGCGATAACCATGCTTCGGGGAACGCCATCAACTATTGTTGAATATCATGTGAGTTGCTATGCATGTCCGTCTTGTCTGAAGGTCTATCATTTTAGTGGTTGGAGCATGCAAAAATTGTTAGAGAAGAACATTGGGCCGCTAACTAAAGCCATGAACCATGGTTGAAGTTTCAGTTTTGGACATATATCCTCAATCTCATATGAGAATAATAATCATTGCTACATGCTTATGCATTTAAGAGGAGTCCATTATCTGTTGTCCATGTTGTCCCGGTATGGATGTCTAAGTTGAGAATAATCAAAAGCGAGAAATCCAAAATGCGAGCTTTCTCCTTAGACCTTTGTACGAGCGGCATGGAGGTACCCCTTTGTGACACTTGGTTGAAACATGGCATGCAAAGATCCGGTAGTCCAAGCTAAGTAGGACGAGGTGCGGACACTATTAGTATACTATGCATGAGGCTTGCAACTTGTAAGATATAATTTACATAACTCATATGCTTTATTACTACCGTTGACAAAATTGTTTCATGTTTTCAAAATAAAAGCTCTAGCACAAATACAGCAATCGATGCTTTCCTCTTTGAAGGACCATTCTTTTACTTTTATTGTTGAGTCAGTTTACCTATCTCCCTCCACCTTAAGAAGCAAACACTTGTGTGAACTGTGCATTGATTCCTACATACTTGAATATTGCACTTGTTATATTACTTTATGTTGACAATATCCATGAGATATACATGTTATAAGTTGAAAGCAACCGCTGAAACTTCATCTTCCTTTGTGTTGCTTCAACACCTTTACTTTGATTTATTGCTTTATGAGTTAACTCTTATGCAAGACTTATTGATGCTTGTCTTGAAGTACTATTCATGAAAAGTCTTTGTCATATGATTCACTTGTTTACTCATGTCATTACCTTTGTTTTGATCGCTGCATTCATTACATATGTTTACAAATAGTATGATCAAGATTATGATGGCATGTCACTTCAGAAATTATCTTTGTTATCGTTTTACCTGCTCGGGACGAGCGGAACTAAGCTTGGGGATGCTGATACGTCTCCAACGTATCGATAATTTCTTATGTTCCATGCTACTTTATTGATGATACCTACATGTTTTATGCACATTATATGTCATATTTATGCATTTTACGGAACTAACCTATTAACAAGATGTCGAAGAGCCGATTCTTGTTTTCTGCTGTTTTTGGTTTCAGAAATCCTAGTAAGGAAATATTCTCGGAATTGGACGAAACTTTCGTCCAGGGTCCTATTTTTGCACGAAGCTTCCAGAAGACCGAAGAGATAACGAAGTGGGGCCACGAGGCAGCCAGGGGACAGGGCGGCGCGGCCCGGGCCCCGGCCGCGCGGCCCTACCCCTGGGCACCTCGTGTGGCCCCCGCGTTGCCCTTCCGCCTACTTAAAGTCTCCGTCGCGAAACCCCCGGTACCGAGAGCCACGATACGGAAAACCTTCCGGAGACGCCGCCGCCGCGAATCCCATCTCGGGGATTCGGGAGATCGCCTCCGGCACCCTGCCGGAGAGGGGATTCATCTCCCGGAGGACTCTACACCGCCATGGTCGCCTCCGGAGTGATGAGTGAGTAGTTCACCCCTGGACCATGGGTCCATAGCAGTAGCTAGATGGTCGTCTTCTCCTTGTTGTGCTTCATTGTTGGATCTTGTGAGCTGCCTAACATGATCAAGATCATCTATCCGTAATACTATATGTTGTGTTTGTCGGGATCCGATGGATAGAGAGTACTATGATTATGGTGATTATCAATCTATTGTTTATGTGTTGTTTATGATCTTGCATGCTCTCCGTTATTAGTAGAGGCTCGGCCAAGTTTGTACTCTTAACTCCAAGAGGGAGTATTTATGTTCGATAGTGGGTTCATGCCTCCATTAAATGCGGGACGGTGACGAGAAAGTTCTAAGGTTGTGGATGTGTTGTTGCCACTAGGGATAAAACATTGATTCTATGTCTAAGGATGTAGTTGTCGATTACATTACGCACCATACTTAATGCAATTGTACTGTTGCTTAGCAACTTAATGCTGAATGGGGTTCGGATGATAACTCTGAAGGTGGACTTTTTAGGCATAGATGCGGTTGGATGGCGGTCTATGTACTTTGTCGTAATGCCCAATTAAATTTCACTATATTTATCATATCATGTATATGCATTGTTATGCCCTTCTCTATTTGTCAATTGCCCGACTGTAATTTGTTCACCCAACATGCTTTTATCTTATGGGAGAGACACCTCTAGTGAACTGTGGACCCCGGTCCTATTCTTTACATAGCATACAATCTACTGCAATTGTGTTTTACTATTTTCTTTGCAAACATCTTCCACTCGATACGTTTAATCCTTTGTTACAGCAAGCCGGTGAGATTGACAACCTCATCTGTTTCGTTGGGGCAAAGTACTTTGGTTTTGTTGTGCAGATTCCACGTTGGCGCCGGAATCCCTGTTGTTGCGCCGCATCACATTTCGCCACCATCAACCTTCAACGTGCTTCTTGGCTCCTCCTGGTTCGATTAAACCTTGGTTTCTTTCTGAGGGAAAACTTGCCACTGTGTGCATCATACCTTCCTCTTGGGGTTCCCAACGGACGTGTACATTTACGCGCATCACTTTACCATCAGATGGGTGCCCCATGTTTAGCCGTCCCTCCTCGTCCTTGAATCTCAACCCGTTCTTATGCCACGTCATCTGTTTGGCTGACTCCTCGGACATGTAAAGCCGTTGGATTCTTTTTATGAACGGGAGATAACGAAGAATCTTCACGGCGACTTTTGTCTGCACCTTCTCACCATTAGCTCTGGTTATCTCATGATACCTAGAGGACCCACACTTGCTACAATATTTGTCATCCGCAAACTCTTTCCAAAACAAAAGACAGTTTTTGGGACAACAATCATACTTCACATAATCCATGCTGAGCGCTTTCAACATTTTCTTTGCTGCATACATGGTTTTAGGCAGACAATGGCCTTCGGGCAACATGTTACCAACTGTTACCAGATTTTTTCAAAGCATGCACGGGTCTTTGTCGGACCGGGCCTTGTCGGCTAGTACTTGCGCGATGGCATCGAGCTGAGAAATTTTTGCACCCTCGTATAGAGGCCTCTTAGCCGCAGCCTTCATATCATAGAAGGCCTTTGCGGTAGGCTCGGGTTCCTCCGGTTACGGCGGTTCCTCCGGTTACGGCGGTCCCTCCGGTTCTGGCGGTTCCTCCTATTCTGGCGATTCTGGCATGTAGGCATCGTGGAGATCATCTAGCAAGTATCTAATCCCATCGTCCTCATTGCCATCGATTCGCTGCCTCATCACCTCACCTCTGTCACGTTCGTACTGAGCAAAGTCGACACACGTGACGTAATCAGGCATATATCCATTCAACCAAAGATGTTTAGTCATATCATCCTTTCCGTGACGATGACGCCTCTTGCAACGAGCGCAAGGGCAACTTGGACGAACGCCTGACTTTGAACCACGCGCTAACTCCTTCACTAATAAATTGGTCTTCCATACCCACTCTTCTGTCATTTCGATCGAACTAGCACGGCCACTCGTACATCCACCCATTATCAGCCATCCTCTCGCTTGATTGGGAGACAAACAACAAATAGTACCATGAAATTAAATGCATCATATTTTTATTTATTTTACCGGGCGAAACGCATGCATCAACCTACATCTCTACTAGGTGGGCTCCTAGTAGCCGCCGGATCCGTAGTTGGCTACGTTCTCCATGCTCTACCCCGGTCCAAGTCAGAATTTCGGCAGCACCTCCCGCTGCTCTCCCGATACACGTCTCGGCAAAAAACCGAGAGGATGTGCATCCGGAGAACAACGGGGAGGCGCCGCCGAAATCCTGACTCGGACCGGAGTAGAACATGGAAAACGTAGACAACTACGCATCCGCCGACTGTCCCGTAAATGCCGCAAGCGTTACGGTTGAAAATATGCCGACCACTAATGCATATTTATCCGCGTAACGCTCGCGGACGGGAAGTGACACCTAGGTTACGCAACTTTACTTGAAAAATGAATCTAGTGATGTAAAAATATGGAGGAGGTGGAGTTTTAGCTCACCCTCGGCGATGTCGGCGACCGTCTCGAATCGCGTCAAGCAGCAGGGACCCGGGGTCGTCACGCCATCGGCCTAGTTTAGACAACAACAAATTCAAATTGTTAAAATCATATTTCTATTTCTATTTGCTATTTTCCATTTCTATTTCTATTTTCTATTTTCCATTTCTATTTCTATCTCCTATTTTCCATTTCTATTTCTATTTGCTATTTTCCATTTTCTATTTCTATTTGCTATTTTCCATTTCTATTTCTATTTTCTATTTTCCATTTTCTATTTCTATTTGCTATTTTCCATTTCTATTTCTATTTTCTATTTTCCATTTCTATTTTCCATTTCTATTTCTATTTCCTATTTTCCATTTCTATTTCTATTTTCTATTTTCCATTTCCATTTCTATTTTCCATTTCTATTTTCCATTTCCATTTCTATTTCTATTTCCTATTTTCATTTTTGTTTCTATTTGCTATTTTTTCCAAATTGCAACAAGTAATTAGTAAAATGCAAAAAAAAATACACACCACGGGGAGGCAGGGGCGGAGCAGGGGAGGCGTCGGCGGCGCGGCAGGGGCGGCAGGGGCGGAGCAGGGGAGGCGGCGGCGTCGGAGCAGGGGAAGCGGCGGCGGCACGGCAGGGGCGGAGGAGCAGGGGAGGCGGCGGCACGGCAGGAGCAGGGGAGGCGGCGGCACGGCAGGAGGCAGGGGCGGAGGAGGGGAGGCGGAGCAGGGGAGGCGGCGGCGTCGGAGCAGGGGAGGCGGCGGCGGCGCGCGGGGTTGGAGGAGGCGACGGCGGCGCGGGCTTGAGGAAGAGGGAGCGTGCGTGGCTCGGTCGGCCCGACCAATTAAGTTAATGAAACCCTATCTGTGCCGACGGCTAGGCCGTCGGCACACTTTTTTTCTTTTTTTTATATTTCTATTTATATTTTTCTTTTTCTTTTTATTTTTTTATTTTTATTTCTTTATTTACTTTTGCGGTGGTTGCTAGGAGCTGAGCGCGCGGGGTGGAGGAGCTGACTGTGTTTACTTCGCCAACTGTGCAAAACGGGGCCGCCGGGACATGCGGTATGGTCGTACCGGGCGCGCGGTTGCACCCGTCCGCCAACGCGCGAAACGGAAAACATTTAGCACATAAAATGACGCGTCATAGACCTAAAAACATTTTCCCCTCCATTTATTGAGCGAAGGAAAGTGTCGCCCCAGTTCAAATCCGGTCAGTTTCCAGCGGATTCGGCGGGACACCGCAGGAAGCGGGAGGGATTCCCAGATGGCTACCGCGCGCATATGGCATGTGATAGGTGGTGCGTAGGAGGTATCCTACCGCTGCACGGAGGTCCCGCGCAATACTGAAATGTGCACCATGTAGCTGCTTCACAAAAAAAAGCCCTTCCGGCACCCCGAAAATGGAAAAACCGTCGCCCGTGGTTCGGATTGGAAATCCGCGACCGGGGCCTTGCTTCCCATCCTAGGGCCCACGCACGTGCCAAATATGGCCTCGTTCCGAGCAAACTATGTGGTGAAACGGGCCGTTTCCTACTCATTTCCCCTAAAAGCCATAGAACTCCGAACGTGATAGCCACGTTCGTGAAGGGTTTTTTCAAGATAATTGCCGTATCCCGGTTCCGTCTTTTGCGGTGGTTGCTAGGACACATAAAATGACGCCACGCGGCTCCGCGCGATTTTATGACTTCGTTTACTTCGCCAATCTGTGCAAAACGGGGCCGCCGGGACATGCGGTATGGCCGTACCGGGCGCGCGGTTGCACCCGTCCGCCAACGCGCGAAACGGAAAACATTTAGCACATAAAATGACGCGTCATAGACCTAAAAACATTTTCCCCTCCATTTATTGAGCGAAGGAAAGTGTCCCCCCAGTTCAAATCCGGTCAGTTTCCAGCGGATTCGGCGGGACACCGCAGGAAGCGGGAGGGATTCCCAGATGGCTACCGCGCGCATATGGCATGTGATAGGTGGTGCGTAGTAGGTATCCTACCGCTGCGCGGAGGTCCCGCGCAATACTGAAATGCGCACCATGTAGGCCGCTTCACAAAAAAAGCCCTTCCAGGCACCCCGAAAATGGAAAAACCGTCGCCCATGGTTCGGATTGGAAATCCGCGACCGGGCCTTGCTTCCCATCCTAGGGCCCACGCACGTGCCAAATATGGCCTCGTTCCGACAAACTATGTGGTGAAACGGGCCGTTTCCTACTCATTTCCCCTAAAAGCCATAGAACTCCGGACGTGATAGCCCTGTTCGTGAAGGGTTTTTCAAGATAATTGCCGTATCCCGGTTCCGTCTTTTGCGGTGGTTGCTAGGACACATAAAATGACGCCACGCGGCTCCGCGCGATTTTATGACTTCGTTTACTTCGCCAACTGTGCAAAACGGGGCCGCCGGGACATGCGGTATGGCCGTACGGGCGCGCGGTTGCACCCGTCCGCCAACGCGCGAAACGGAAAACATTTAGCACATAAAATGACGCGTCATAGACCTAAAAACATTTTCCCCTCTATTTATTGAGCGAAGGAAAGTGTCGCCCCAGTTCAAATCCGGTCAGTTTCCAACGGATTCGGCGGGACACCGCAGGAAGCGGGAGGGATTCCCAGATGGCTACCGCTCGCATATGGCATGTGATAAGTGGTGCGTAGGAGGTATCCTACCGCTGCGCGGAGGTCCCGCGCAATACTGAAATGCGCACCATGTAGCTGCTTCACAAAAAAAAGCCCTTCCGGCACCCCGAAAATGGAAAAACCGTCGCCCGTGGTTCGGATTGGAAATCCGCGACCGGGGCCTTGCTTCCCATCCTAGGGCCCACGCACGTGCCAAATATGGCCTCGTTCCGACAAACTATGTGGTGAAACGGGCCGTTTCCTACTCATTTCCCCTAAAAGCCATAGAACTCCGGACGTGATAGCCCTGTTCGTGAAGGGTTTTTTCAAGATAATTGCCGTATCCCAGTTCCGTCTTTTCCAGTGGTTGCTAGGACACATAAAATGACGCCACGCGGCTCCGCGCGATTTTATGACTTCGTTTACTTCGCCAACTGTGCAAAACGGGGCCGCCGGGACATGCGGTATGGCCGTACCGGGCGCGCGGTTGCACCCGTCCGCCAACGCGCGAAACGGAAAACATTTAGCACATAAAATGACGCGTCATAGACCTAAAAACATTTTCCCCTCCATTTATTGAGCGAAGGAAAGTGTCGCCCCAGTTCAAATCCGGTCAGTTTCCAGCGGATTCGGCGGGACACCGCGAGGAAGCGGGAGGGATTCCCGGATGGCTACCGCGCGCATATGGCATGTGATAGGTGGTGCGTAGGAGGTATCCTACCGCTGCGCGGAGGTCCCGCGCAATGCGAAATGCGCACCATGTAGGCTGCTTCACAAAAAAAAGCCCTTCGGCACCCCGAAAATGGAAAAACCGTCGCCGTGGTTCGGATTGGAAATCCGCGACCGGGGCCTTGCTTCCCATCCTAGGGCCCACGCACGTGCCAAATATGGCCTCGTTCCGACAAACTATGTGGTGAAACGGGCCGTTTCCTACTCATTTCCCCTAAAAGCCATAGAATTCCGGACGTGATAGCCCTGTTCGTGAAGGGTTTTTTCAAGATAATTGCCGTATCCCAGTTCCGTCTTTTGCATTGGTTGCTAGGACACATAAAATGATGCCACGCGGCTCCGCGCGATTTTATGACTTCGTTTACTTCGCCAACTGTGCAAAACGGGGCCGCCGGGACATGCGGTATGGCCGTACCGGGCGCGCGGTTGCACCCGTCCGCCAACGCGCAAAACGGAAAACATTTAGCACATAAAATGACGCGTCATAGACCTAAAAACATTTTCCCCTCCATTTATTGAGCGAAGGAAAGTGTCGCCCCAGTTCAAATCCGGTCAGTTTCCAGCGGATTCGGCGGGACACCGCAGGAAGCGGGAGGGATTCCAAGATGGCTACCGCGCGCATATGGCATGTGATAGGTGGTGCGTAGGAGGTATCCTACCGCTGCGCAGATTTCCGCGCAATGCGAAATGCGCACCATGTAGGCTGCTTCACAAAAAAACCCTTCCAGGCACCCCGAAAATGGAAAAACCGTCGCCCGTGGTTCGGATTGGAAATCCGCGACCGGGGCCTTGCTTCCATCCTAGGGCCCACGCACGTGCCAAATATGGCCTCGTTCCGACAAACTATGTGGTGAAACGGGCCGTTTCCTACTCATTTCCCCTAAAAGCCATAGAACTCCGGACGTGATAGCCCTGTTCGTGAAGGGTTTTTCAAGATAATTGCCGTATCCCAGTTCCGTCTTTTGCAGTGGTTGCTAGGACACATAAAATGACGCCACGCGGTTCCGCGCGATTTTATGACTTCGTTTACTTCGCCAACTGTGCAAAACGGGGCCGCCGGGACATGCGGTATGGCCGTACCGGGCGCGCGGTTGCACCCGTCCGCCAACGCGCGAAACGGAAAACATTTAGCACATAAAATGACGTGTCATAGACCTAAAAACATTTTCCCCTCCATTTATTGAGCGAAGGAAAGTGTCGCCCCAGTTCAAATCCGGTCAGTTTCCAGCGGATTCGGAGGGACACCGCAGGAAGCGGGAGGGATTCCCAGATGGCTACCGCGCGCATATGGCATGTGATAGGTGGTGCGTAGGAGGTATCCTACCGCTGCGCGGAGGTCCCGCGCAATACTGAAATGCGCACCATGTAGGCGCTTCACAAAAAAAAGCCCTTCGGCACCCCGAAAATGGAAAAGCGTCGCCCGTGGTTCGGATTGGAAATCCGCGACCGGGGCCTTGCTTCCCATCCTAGGGCCCACGCAAGTGCCAAATATGGCCTCGTTCCGACAAACTATGTGGTGAAACGGGTCGTTTCCTACTCATTTCCCCTAAAAGCCATAGAACTCCGGACGTGATAGCCCTGTTCGTGAAGGGTTTTTCAAGATAATTGCCGTATCCCAGTTCCGTCTTTTGCAGTGGTTGCTAGGACACATAAAATGACGCCACGCGGCTCCGCGCGATTTTATGACTTCGTTTACTTCGCCAACTGTGCAAAACGGGGCCGCCGGGACATGCGGTATGGCCGTACCGGGCGCGCGGTTGCACCCGTCCGCTAACGCGCGAAACGGAAAACATTTAGCACATAAAATGACGCATCATAGACCTAAAAACTTTTTCCCCTCCATTTATTGAGCGAAGGAAAGTGTCACCCCAGTTCAAATCCGGTCAGTTTCCAGCGGATTCGGCGGGACACCGCAGGAAGCGGGAGGGATTCCCAGATGGCTACCGCGCGCTACATGCAAGGTTAGCCAAACCCTACATCACACTTGTGCACATATGCTAGGGACATATGCAAGTTTTTAAGCGGTTCCGACGCTCCGCTGATCTGTATCTTCGGAAACCCTTGGGCGGGGACATCGCAGATCTACCCCCTATAGCTTTCTCCGTGTGACGGTGTAACAATGGATTTTTTTATTTGCTTTGGTTTGTTTAGAACATATGTACATGGGAAACCATAGGTTGGGCTTACTTTACCATAAAATAGGCTCCATTTTAGCCGTACCGGGAGTTTCCACATACGAGATCCTGGATTTTCACCAAGTCTTGGCCCATGTCTGCGAAAATAATCGTCAAC
The DNA here is from genome assembly GCF_022539505.1 of Lolium rigidum. Classification (NCBI taxonomy): domain Eukaryota; kingdom Viridiplantae; phylum Streptophyta; class Magnoliopsida; order Poales; family Poaceae; genus Lolium; species Lolium rigidum. The sequence goes on along the minus strand of NC_061509.1, from coordinate 23,137,762 downwards.
GCCGGGTACATGCAAGGTTAGCCAAACCCTACATCACACTTGTGCACATATGCTAGGGACATATGCAAGTTTTTAAGCGGTTCCGACGCTCCGCCGATCTGTATCTTCGGAAACCCTAGGGCGGGGACCCCGCAGATCTACCCCCTATAGCTTTCTACGTGTGACGGTGTAACAATGGATTTTTTTATTTGCTTTGGTTTGTTTAGAACATATGTACATGGGAAACCATAGGTTGGGCTTACTTTACCATAAAATAGGCTCCATTTAGCCGTACCAGGAGTTTCCACATACAGATCCTTGATTTTCACCAAGTGCTGGCCCATGTCTGCGAAAATAATCGTCAACGCCGGGTACATGCAAGGTTAGCCAAACCCTACATCACACTTGTGCACATATGCTAGGGACATATGCAAGTTTTTAAGCGTTTCCGACGCTCCGCCGATCTGTATCTTCGGAAACCCTAGGGCGGGGACCCCGCAGATCTACCCCCTATAGCTTTCTCCGTGTGACGGTGTAACAATGGATTTTTTTATTTGCTTTGGTTTGTTTAGGACATATGTACATGGGAAACCATAGGTTGGGCTTACTTTACCATAAAATAGGCTCCATTTTAGCCGTACCGGGAGTTTCCACATACGGATCCTGGATTTTCACCAAGTGCTTGGCCCATGTCTGCGAAAATAATCGTCAACGCCGGGTACATGCAAGGTTAGCCAAACCCTACATCACACTTGTGCACATATGCTAGGGACATATGCAAGTTTTTAAGAGGTTCCGACGCTCCGCCGATCTGTATCTTCGGAAACCCTAGGACGGGGACCCCGCAGATCTACCCCCTATAGCTTTCTCCGTGTGACGGTGTAACAATGGATTTTTTATTTGCTTTGGTTTGTTTAGGACATATGTACATGGGAAACCATAGGTTGGGCTTACTTTACCATAAAATAGGCTCCATTTTAGCCGTACTAGGAGTTTTTCCACATTCAGATCCTGGATTTTACCCCTACAGTCTATAATCTGCCTGAGTTTTGGGACCATTCCCACCTTCCGATGCTCGATTTCTGATGACACACAATAATGATACACTTAAGAACTTGAGACCCACACACGTTACAAAGCACTTAAATAAATAGACCCACACACAAACCAAAGCACTTAAAGAACTAGACCACACACAAACCAAAGCACTTAAAGAACTACACCCACACACGAAGCAAAACACTTAAAAACTACACTTCTAACACACAAACCAAAACACTTAAAAAAGTAAACCCACACACGAACAAAGCACTTAACACTGGGTCGACACATGACCCGTTAGACACACGGACTCGACACACACACATACTAATCAGTACTCGAAATCTTCGTCCTCGCTAGGGGTGTCCTCTGAAGCGGTACTTGAGAGGTACTGGAACCACCGTTCATCATTTTCCCCCCATGTTGACGCCTCTCCTTTGGCGTACTCCGCGTCATATTCGGCCCTCCTCTGCCGCTTTTCCGCCCTCCTCTCTCTCCTGTACGCCTGCTTCTCCTTCCAGAATGCGCGCGTGGCCGCGACGTCTCCGGGATGGTCTCTGCGCCACTGTGCCATGAACTGCTCGTCCGCCTCGATGGTATCAATCCGCCGCTGGCCATCTCTGAACCGCTGCGCTTCACCCTCTGAGCGAAGTAGCGGCTCGATGAGAGACTCTCGGCTTCCGTCGGAGACCGACCTCGGGAAGTTCAATTCGTGGCGCGAACGGCCAAACCTCCAAGCCGCAACGTCGTATGCGCGGGCAGCAGCCTCCTTCGTGTAGAAGGTGCCGAGCCACACACGCACACCACCGGCGGTGATTTCGGACGCGAAATGGCCCGCAGCCCGGCCGGCGAACGCCGATGAAGCCCGTGTTGCTACGGCGACGAGGAGCCATCTCGACGGCGGCGAGCTCGAGAGGATTCTGTGGTGTTTTTTTGGATGAGAGAGTTGATGAGGAGAGAAATGTTGCTGGTGATGTTAGTGTGAAGAAGACATGGCTATATATAGGACGACGACGGCTGAAACGGCGGGAAAACTTGGCGGGAGAAAATGGGCGCGAGAAGAATGGCGGGAGGGAAAGAGCGGGAAAAAATGGCGGGAAAGTTGGAGGAAAAATTGGCAGGGAAGATGTGCCGACGGCCTGGCCGTCGGCCTACATAAGAAATGCGCGAAAAGAATGGCGGGAAAAAGGGAGGGAAGAAGGAAAAAAGGGCGGGGAAGCTGTGCCGACGGCCTGGCCGTCGGCCCACATCACGCCGTTTGCCACCTGGGGACGCCGTTGTCGGTGGCTGTCGGTGGCCCCACCATCTGTCCATGTGCCGACGGCTAGGTTACGTGCCGTCGGCACAGACTGGGTGCCGACGGCTAAGGTGTGCCGACGGCGGCCGTCGGCTCTAGGGTTTCTGTGCCGACGGCCGGGCTGTGCCGACGGCCAATTTACTGGGCTGACGGCGAGTGAGGCTGTGCCGACGGCCGCCGTCAGTATAGATTATGGCCGTCGGCACGTCGGCGGGTTCCCGTAGTGCACCCCGTATGGCAGAATGTGTGGCGCCCTTGCGAAGGGAGCCACACAAAAAGATTAGAAGCGTGGGATAGGTTGGCCCGAGGCTCATTTTATGCAATTGTTACCTAAAAGGGTTATTTTTTTTTTAAATCGCCGGAGGTGAAGTACATGAGCATTACTAGCATCAAAAATTTTTTTTTTTAAAGGTTACTAGCATGAACCTTTTTTTTTTTTGAAGTAAACTAGCATGAACCTTAATTCAAGCCAAGAATCGCATTCCCGCCTCTGCACACACATGGCACATGCGTGCATACGTGTGGGCCTAATCAACCTCGCTTAGTCACTGACGAAAGGTATCCACGGAAGACAAACTCTATCGCTGGCCCACCTGTCAGTGGGCGTAACAACCTGTTGACTACTCCCTTCTTGATCCCTTCCTGGCTCATAAAGCACCCTGAGAGCCTAACCGAGCGGCCCGGACGATCGGACGCGCGCGCCGGCCGGCCATGTCGTCCGCGGTCGGCGACGACGAGCCGCTGGTCCTCCTTCACGGTGACCTGGACCTGACCATCCACGAGGCGCGCGGCCTCCCCAACATGGACGTCCTCTCCACCCTCCTCCGCCGCCTCTGCATCCGCCGCAGCCGCCGCCGCCTCGCCACCCGCTCCGTCCCCGGCGACGACGCCGAGACCGACGCCGACAGCCCGCTCCACCGCCGCCAGCCGCACGGCCACCGCATCCTCCCCACCTCCGACCCCTACGCCGTCGTCGCGCTGTCGCCGCCGGACACCACGCTCGCCCGCACCCACGTCTTCCGCAACTCCGAGGCGCCCGAATGGTCGGCGCGCGTCCGCGTCGCGCTCGCCCACGTCGCCTCGCGGCTCGTGTTCCAGGTCAGGGACTCCGACCCCTTCGGCTCCGACCTCATGGGCGCCGCCAGCATCCCCGCCGCCGCCCTCCTCGACGGCCAGCCCATCGTCGGCGAGTGGCTCGAGCTGCTCCGCCCCGACGGCCGCGGCCCGCCCAAGCCCGGGTCCGCCATCCGCGTCTCCGCCACCTTCACCCGAGCAACCTTGTGCTCCCGTCGGCACCACGGCGTGCCCGCGTACTTCCCGGAGCGGCGCGGCTGCGAGGTCAAGTTGTACCAGGATGCGCACGTGCCAGCCGTCGATGTGCCGTCCTCGTACGAGCGTGCGCGGTGCTGGGAGGACGTGTGCATGGCGGTGCTGGGGGCTCAGAAGCTGGTGTACGTCGCAGGGTGGGCCGTCGGCGCCAAGGTCAGGCTGTTGCGGGAGGACATGTCGCCGGCGATGGCAGAGAAGGCCGCCGAGGTCAGGGCGCTGGCCGGCGTGTCGGTCGATGCAATGACACTGGGAGAGCTGCTCAAGTACAAGTCGCAGGAGGGCGTCCGCGTCTGCCTCCTCGTTTCCGAACACCATAGCGCTCCACATCATAGCTTCTTCCTAAGCACGGTACGGTATTTATATACTACTCACACGTAATTCTTGTTTCCAATTATATTTCGTTAAATTTCACTCATCTCATGTAGTAAGTTTGATCTCCGTCAGATTATCTCAGTCACACATCATGAACTGGAGCTAGTTCAATCGTAATTCAAACCTTTGCCAAATTTACTCGAATCTGTAGTGGATTTTTGTTGAATTCAAGTGATATTTTGTGACATTTGCGAAACTAAAGACCTTAATTTCTGAAAATACTGGTCATTAATCTCAGTGTTGTCCAAAAATTTCCCACACAAAATTTTGGGAACACGATTACCATAGGATTGTATGAAACTACTTGTGTTGATTATAACTCGGTAAAATCAGTCGAATACGCCACCTTTGGATGTAAATGAGAATACCTTGAGCGAGCATTTTAGGTCTATTTTAAGTCGCGAATATTCACGCGAGCGCACGCGCTAGTGTGGTGCAACCCTATGTGTGTCTCTACCATTTTAGATGTTACAAAAGAGCTCTCCTTATAAGTTGCTCCAAACCTTCTTCCCTTAGCAATGTGGGACTAAAAATTGGTCATGCCTCCACCACCTCTAGTATGTATGGCTATTTTCTGAAACTGGACTGGGTCATGGCCCATTATTCACGTTGATGGGCTGAATAGGGCAGACCATACACATACAATTATTACTACACATTGGCCTGCTGGGAGGATGAGAGTGTATGGAATATTTTAATGGTCATGCATGCAACATTCGATGGGTCATGAATGTGCAACGTTGAGCTCCTGAACACTGTGGCCTGAGAGTCCAATGCAGATTTCCTCCAGCTGATAGGGCGCCTGGACTGTATCGGTACCATTTCCAAATCAATGGGAATATGTGATGCATGTTGTCCAGGTTCCAACGTGCTCGATGTATTGGCTGGAAATTCCTCGTATTACAGTTTTCAGCGCGTTGTACCGGTGGGAGATTCCCCGTGTCAGATCTGAAAGGGAGCGGATCGGTGGCTGATATTGTGAGCATACGGGGTAGAGCTTGAGAAAAGAGAAGGAAGCAATTGAGATTTAAAATGGAACTTAGTGTGGAGGCCGGGCTGGACATTGACGAGGAAAAGGAAGCTAGCAGAGGAATATATGGAGGCTGGGCGCCATATGAGATGGAGCTTCTCATTTTCGGTGAGAGTCGCGCCAACTCTGATGAGTCTATTGTCGGGGCTGCACGCCAGCAGGAAGTACTTGGTCCTCATGGGCATTTTTCATGGTGGTGGGACAGCGAGAAGGTGTAAGCCTGCAACGCCTCGACATCTAGGGGCTTCATGCCAGCAGCGCCTCGACATCGGTGACCAGAACGCCAACAGAAATTTCGGCAAGCTGCACACCGGCAGCCACGACGTCGTCATCTTTGGGCATGTTGGTGAAGACGCCACACGCCAGCAACACCTAGATGTTGGCGGGAGTGTGGAAGAGTAGCACAACGTAACACTCTCATTAGCCTGGAACGCATGTACTGGTCGAGTATGCACCTCCAGTGCCGGTGCATGCATATAACACATGCATGGTATGCTAGGGTAAAGAAGGCGACAAGCTACACGCCAACAATTGGTAGATCATCATGCCCCTGTCTTCGATGTGGCCGACATCCGGGCGGCACGCCGGGAGCCACGCGAGTCCTCCTCCTTTGGCAAGGTTCGTGGATGTGATCCACGTGAGTAGCACGTTGAGCTCTGACGCCATCGCCTTGGGCACCATTTACGGAGGTGAAGATGGAATCGGGCTACACGCCGGAGCCCCGGAGAAGGTCGTCCCCTGCATGACAACGTGCCGGCCAGAAGTGGTGGCAGGAGTGTCGAAGAGTACAACAACGACTCTCCTCAACGTGGAGAGCATGCACTAGTCGTGTGTGGTGTGCCGGTGAAGAGCATGCACTAGTCGTGTGTGGTGTGCTTCTTTTTTGTTATTGTGGTGTGTGGTGCGTTAGTCTCATATGAAAATCAACAGTTTTGATATCCACTGCGTCCCATTTCCACTTGCATTTTTGTGGGTGCATGCATTAATGTGTACATACACGTATTTGATATTTATTGAGAGTTGTCTATACATCAATGACTTCTAGCGTAGTGTCTCCCTAGCGGAGCACTTGCTGATGTCTCTCTAGTGAAGCACGGGGAGGTGATACTGCACGCTACATGCCGCCAAGCTCAACACATCACAACGGTGTCTCCGTGCTGCATAGGCACGACTCGCGGTAAGCTACTCGTGGGCGATGTTGTGTCGCGGGATTACTGCATGCCAGCCTCAGTTCCATCGTGAGTCGTGAGGACATGCAGCGCCCTGAGCTGCACCAAGTCACCGAACACCATGACCACCATAGTTGTTTCTCCTCCGATGAGTCCGTGGTCGTTCTGATGAAGAACGGCAACAAGATTAGCACCTTGACGTTGTTCATGGTGGTGGTCTGGTCGAAATGGCGAGGGGTTGCATGCCCAGCTACATCATTGCGGCGAGGACGGGGCGCCCTCCACTCCCGCAGCTCTAGTGCGCTACCATAATAGTGAGGATGGTGGAGGTCTGAACGCCCACCGCTCCGGTGTCCATGTCATGGCGGCCAGGACGGAGAAAAGGTGACAAGCTGGCAAATCCTCATGTCGTCATCTTCGAGGTGATCTAGGAAAGTGGAGATGAGGCGGTGATGACCCACAAGTATAGGGGGTGTATCGTAGTATCTTCGATAAGTAAGAATGTCGATCCCAACGAGGAGCAGAAGGTGTTGGCAGCAGTTTCGATGAAGGATTCACTGTAAATGCTCACAGACAAGTATTCGGGGGTTTTGATATTTCGGATAAATAAAGTACAAGTAAATAAAATGCGAGAGAAATAATTGCAGCGAGTGGCCCAATCCTTTTTAGCACAAAGGACAAGCCGGTTTGATTACTTATAATGACCAAACGTTCACGAGGACACACGGGGATTTTAGTCTAGTGCTTTCGCTACATACAGACTGATTAATCTTCATTGTTTTGATAAGTGTTGTGTGGGTGAACCTATGCTAATGCACCGCCCTTCCTAGGACTAATACATACTTGTGATTATACCCCTTGCAAGCATCCGCAACTACAAGAAAGTAATTAAGATAAATCTAACCACGGCCTTAAACTATGAGATCCTGCGATCCCTCCTGCATCGATATACTAACGGGGGCTTAGGTTTCTGTCACTCCGGCAACCCCGCAATTAGCAACCGAATACAAGATGCACTCCCCTAGGCCCATAAATGGTGAAGTGTCGTGTAGTCGACGTTCACACGACACCACTAGAAGAATGACACCACAACTTAAATATCATAACATTGAATATTACTCAACCATAATTCACTACTAGCATTTAGACTTCACCCATGTCCTCAAGAACTAAACGAACTACTCACGAGACATCATATGGAATACAATCAGAGGTGATATGATGATGAATAGCAATCTGAACATAAACCTTGGTTCAATGGTTTCACTCAATAGCATCTACAACAAGTATAGAATAACACCGGGAGAGTTTCCCCTATCAAACAATCAAGATTTAACCCGAATTGCTACAGCGATGACGAGGTGCAGCGGTGGTGATGGCGGTGTAGATGGTGGAGATGATGATGATGATGATGGAGATGATGTCCCGCTCGATGACGATGGCGATGGCGTCGATTTCCCCCTCCGGGAGGGAATTTCCCCGGCGGATTCCTGCCCGCCGGAGAGCTCTTTTCTCTCTGGTGTTCTCCGCCCCGCAGAGGCGGCTGTAACCCTTCGTGAGGATCCCTCTGTGGCTTGGAAAAATAGGAATTTACGTGAAATTCCCTTCCACAGTTGATCTTCCGAAATATTGCGTTCTGACGGTGCTTTTTCCAGCAGAATCCTGGCTCCGGTGTTTGATCCTCCAATGATGATGAAACATGCAAAATAGATGAAATAACATAAGTATTGTGTCCCAATATGAAATATATCAATGAATAACAGCAAATTATGATACAAAATAGTGATGCAAATTGGACGTATCAACTCCCCCCAAGCTTAGACCTCGCTTGTCCCCAAGCGAAACTGAGCTCGATAAACAAGACCACATGTTTATGGAGTGAAGAGTCGATAAATAAAATACGGACAAGAAGCATCATATTCATTTGCACAAGACATTCTAGTAAACAACTTCCTCATATAACTCATCTCGAAATAAGTAAAGAGAAATCACAAGTAAAGGTGCATAAGAAATCATAATTGATGATGGCAAACTTTGTTCTTGGTCAGAGAACTACTAACGGATTGTTCTTCTAAGCAAAGCTTTCATATTAGAATTTATAGCTGAGCCTTCATATTTAAGCATGACAATCTCTTCATAATCATTGATAACTTCAAAGTCATATTCATTCAGATAAAATTGGTACTAAACAAGAAAGTATAAAAGACATGATTAGCTGAATCATAGCATAAATGATTGGTTCACAACAACTCAATTGCTTGCTTGAGATAGAGGGGAATAGGTTTACTGACTCAACATAAAAGTAAAAGATAGGCCCTTCGCGAGAGGGAAGCAGGGATTAAATCATGTGCTAGAGCTTTTCAAGTTTTGAAATCATATAAAGAGAATAAAAGTAAGATTTTAAGAGGTGTTTGTTGTTGTCAACGAATGGTAGCGGGCACTCTAACCCCCTTGCCAGACAAACTCTCAAAGAGCGGCTCCCATTTTATTTTATTTTTGGGTGGCACTCCTTCCAACCTTTCTTTCACAAACCATGGCTAACCGAATCCTCGGGTGCCTGCCAACAATCTCATACCATGAAGGAGTGCCTTTTTATTTTAGTTTTATTATGTTGACACTCCTCCCCACCTTTGCTTTCTCAAGCCATGGCTAACCGAATCCTTCGGGTGCCGTCCAACAATCACAAACCATGGAGGAGTGTCTATTTTGATTAATTACTTTGGGACTGGGAATCCCGTTGCCAGCTCTTATTGCAAAGTTATTGGATAAGCGGATGTGCCGCTAGTCCATTAGTGAAAGTTGCCCAACAAGATTGAAAGATAAAACACCACATACTTCCTCATGAGCTATTAAACATTGACACAAATAAGGAGGAGTATAGTTTGAATTATTTAAAGGTAGCACATGAAGTATTTACTTGGAATGGCAGAAAATACCATGTAGTAGGTAGGTATGGTGGACACAAATGGCATAGGTTTAGTTTAAAGTTATGGATGTATGAGAAGCATTCCCTCTCGATACAGGTCTTTGGCTAGCAAGGTTTGATAGCAAGCATAAGGGTTGAGGGAAACAAACAAATATACATATGATAGAAACAATCATGCATCTTTCTCATAAGCACAAGCAATTTTAACCTCAGAATACTAAGCATAGAGATAATAGAGTAATGTATCTAAGTGTATTTCTCTCTTCTAATTAAACATCAAGATGTTGTTGCTATTGACCAATGCTAAGTTTGCCAAAACCAAATAGATTTACTTAATGCTCCCAAAGTGATATCAATACTCATATCAAGAGTAATCATATAATGGAGATTGCAAACTAAAATAAGGTGTGCAAAAAGTAAATGATAAGACTTCTCATTAATATTCCATAACGATAACTCACACCAATGGATACATAGATAACTAAGAGAGATACTTCCACATTGCATACTATTCTATATAATAACTTCCCTACTCATGATATGACACTACTTGATAGTAAAAGATAAAGGTAATGATGTGATACCGCGGCACTCCCCAAGCTTGGAACAAACCAAGGGGATGCCAATACCGATGATGAATTACTCCTTAGGTGATGGTGGTGAATCTTTGTCGTCATCGGACTTCCATGGAAGAGGCCCTCCATCAACAAAAGACATCTTGGTCTCAGGAAACCTGAAATTAGCGAGCATGACCTATGCGCTTAAACCTGTTTTCATACTCACGAGTTTTGATTATGAACATCATAGAGTTGAGCTTGGAGTTTGTTGGTGGTGTCGTGAAGTGAGAAGATATCATCCCACGGCTTTGCAGTCTCCTTCTTGTGTCCATCAATGAGTTCAGACACAATCTTGTGAAAGATATCCACTTCACGCTCAGCCATCTTCTTGTAGTTGAAAACCTCTTGTTCCAGCTTCTCTATCCTGGCTTCCAAGCTCCCTTCTCCCTTAGGACCCTGGACATCTTTGATCTGCAATTCTCCATCCACGAGCTGTAACTCTTTGGGGTGCATCTTCAGCTCGTTCATGTACGGGTTGACGACGTCCTCAAAGAAACTGTCCTTCGAGTTCCCGACGAAGACATGATGGATCTAGATCCGAGCGAGATCTGGCGAAAACAGCTCGAAACAAAACACGACGAGAAAACGATATTACGGACCTCCAGGGGTCCGGGGGATTATATAGCAAATATTTTTACGACAAAAGGAAGGTTCCAGGTCGAAAACGAGTCGGAAAGGGGCAACGAGGCGGCCAGACCATAGGTCGGCGCGGGCCCAGGTCAGGCCGCGCCGGCCTATGGTGGCACCCCCTCGTGCGTCTTTTCCACTCCGTTTCGATTCCGTAATTTTTCATATTTTCTAAAAACAGCAGAAATAATGTTCGGAAAGGTAAACGCGGACTTTTTATTACCTATACTGTTACCTATTCAAAGTCCAGTTTCGGCGGATTGTCAATTTGTCCTTTGATGAAGGCCTCCGGTGTTTCCACTTGAATAATATCAACATCAACATTATAAGAATCACCGAGATATAATGCTTGAGTCTTTGTCCATTCACCACTTGTGTGGCATTGCCTTGGAGAGAGCTAATTTTAATTGCTCCTGAGCGATACACCTCCTCAACAACATATGGTCCTTCCCACTTTGAGAGTAATTTCCCTGCAAAGAATCTGAGACAGAGACCGATACAATAGAACTTGATCTCCAACATTAAATTCTCTTTTAATGATCCTTCTATCATGCCACTTCTTAACTTTTTCTTTAAAGAGTTTAGCATTTTCATAAGCTTCATTTCTCCATTCATCTAGAGAACTTAATTGCAACAACCTCTTATTGCCAGGCTAATTTAGGATCTTTATTTAGTTCTCTAACAGCCCAATAAGCTTTGTGCTCTAGCTCTAGAGGTAAATGACAAGCTTTTCCATAAACCATTTTATAAGGTGACATTCCCATAGGATTTTTATAAGCAGTTCTATAAGCCCATAACGCTTCTTTCAATTTGCTAGGCCAATTCTTTCTAGATTTATTAACGAGTTTACCTAAGATAGCTTTAATCTCTCTATTTGATAATTCTACTTGACCGCTAGTTTGAGGGTGATAAGCGAAGCAATTCTATGATTAATACCATACTTAGCAAGAGTTTTTCTAAAACCTCCATGAATAAAATGAGAACCTCCATCGGTCATAATATATCTAGGTACTCCAAATCTAGGAAATATAATATCTACAAGCATTTTTATAGAGGTCTCACCATCGGCGCTTTTTGTAGGTATAGCTTCTACCCATTTAGTAACATAATCAACAGCGACAAGTATATGAGTGTTACCGTACTGAAGAGGGAAAGGACCCATGAAGTCGAATCCCCAACAATCGAATGGTTCAATAACAAGAGTATAATTCATAGGCATTTCATTGCGTCTGGAGATATTACCAACTCTTTGACATTCATCACAAGATAAAATAAATTTCCTTGCATCTTTGAAGAGTGTTGGCCAATAAAAACCTGATTGTAGAACCTTTTGCGCGGTTCTATCTCCAGCGTGATGTCCTCCATAAACACTTCCATGACATTTATTCAATATCTCCTGTTGTTCATATTCAGGAACACATCTTCGCATAATACCATCCACTCCTTCTTTATATAAGTGTGGGTCATCCCAAAAATAATGCCTCAAGTCATAAAAGAATTTCCTCCTTTGCTTGAGCTGAAAAGGTTGGAGGCAAATACTTCGAAACAATAAAGTTAGCATAATCTGCATACCATGGGCTCTCTCGCGAGCTCACCTTTATTACAGCCAATTGTTCATTTGGAAAACTATCATTAACGAGAACAGGATCATAAGCAATATTTTCCAATCTAGACAAATTGTCGACAACGAGGATTATCGACACCTTTCCTATCTATAATGTGTAAATCAAATTCTTGCAACGAAGTACCCATCTAATAAGCCTTGGCTTAGCATCTTTCTTTGTCATAAGGTATCTAATTGCAGCATGATCGGTATGAATTGTAACTTTCGAATCAACAATATAGGGTCTAAACTTGTCACAAGCAAAGACTACGGCTAACAATTCCTTTTCAGTTGTAGCATAATTTCTTTGAGCAGCATCAAGAGTCTTACTAGCATAATGAATAACATTTAATTTTTTATCTACCCAGCTGTCCAAGAACGAGCGCCTACAGTAAAATCACTAGCATCACACATAATTTCAAAAGGCAAATTCCAATCAGGAGGTTCGACTATAGGAGCAGTTGTTAAGGCTTTCTTTAGAGTTTCAAAAGCTTCCTTACAATCATCATCAAAAACAAAAGGTACATCTTTTTGAAGAAGATTAGTAAGAGGCTTTGAAATTTTAGAGAAGTCTTTAATAAATCTCCTATAAAACCCAGCATGACCAAGAACACTACGAATACCTTTAACATCCCTCGGATAGGGCATCTTCTCAATTGCTTCGACTTTAGCTCTATCAACTTCAATACCTCTCTCGGAAATTTTATGTCCCAATACAATTCCTTCATTAACCATAAAGTGGCATTTCTCCCAATTAAGAACAAGGTTAGTTTCTTCACATCTCTGCAAAACTTTATCGAGATTTCGCAGGCAATTATCAAAAGAATTTCCATAGACGAGAAAAATCATCCATGAACACCTCTACAATACTTTCGCAAAAACCATGAAAAATAGCGAGACATGCATCTTTGAAAAGTAAGCGAGGAGCATTACATAAACCAAAAGGCATACGCCTATAAGCATACGTTCCATAAGGACAAGTAAAAGTGGTTTTCTCTTGATCTTTAGCTTTAACGAGCAATTTGTGAAAACCCGAATAACCATCAAGAAAGCAAAAATGAGTATTTTTAGACAACCTCTCTAACATTTGATCAATAAAGGGTAAAGGGTAATGATCTTTCTTAGTAACTTTATTAACTTTTCGAAAATCAATGCACATTCTATAACCTACAACTATTCTTTGAGGGATAAGCTCATCATTATCATTAGGCACAACAGTCATTCCTCCCTTCTTAGGAACACAATGAACAGGACTAACCCATCTACTATCAGCAATAGGATATATAATACCAGCTTCAAGGAGTTTTAATACCTCGTTTCTTACCACTTCCTTCATCTTCGGAATTAGACGACGTTGATGTTCAACAACAGGCTTTGCGTCTTCTTCCATATTAATAGCATGTTGGCAAATAGAAGGAGAAATCCCTTTCAAATCATCAAGAGTATAGCCAATAGCTCCTCGGTGTTTCTTCAATATTTCCAATAACCTTTCTTCCTCAATTTCGAAAGCTTAGAACTAATAATAACAGGATATATTTTCTTATCATCAATATGAGCATATTTAAGATTATCGGGTAAAGGCTTTAAATCGAAAACAGGATCTTCCTTTGGTGGCGGTGTTGTACCCAAATCTTCCACCTAGGTAAATCATGCTTGAGAATAGGTTGGCGACGAAAAATTTCCTCAAGCTCATCTCTTTCTTTCCTAAAAGCTTCACTTTCACTATTCTCCAAATGTTGCTGCAAAGAATTATTAGGAACAAGAACAATAGATGCACACTTGCTCCATTTTAAAATCATTACTAGGCAAGTCGAGTTTTATAAGGAGTTTTGGTAAATTTAGAAAAGTTAAATTCATAAGGTTCACCAGCAAATCTAGTCAATATTTTCTCTTTCTTACAATCTATAATAGCTCCACAAGTATTTAGAAAAGGTCTACCAAAAATGATAGGACAATAATCACTAGCAGCAGAACCAAGTACCAAAAAGTCAGCAGGATATTTAATCTTACCACATAGAACTTCCACATCCCGAACAATACCAATTGGAGAAATAGTTTCTCTATTAGCCAGATGAATAACCACATCAATATCTTCAAGTTCACAAGAACCAATTTCGTGCATAATCTCCGTGTAAAGCTCATAAGGAATAGCACTAACACTTGCACCAATATCACATAAACCATAATAGCAATGATCACCAATTCTAACGAGATAGCATAGGAACACTAACTTGTTTGGATTTATTAGGATGTGAAACAATATTAGAAGCATCTTCACGAGAAAATAATATGACCATCCTCCACATTTTCGAGTCACAAGATCTTTAACTATTGCAACGACGAGGTTCAATTTTAATTTGTTCTTCGGGTTCTCTAGGTTTCTTTTCGCTTTTATTAACCGCACTAGATATGACAGAGTACTCCTTCATTTTAGCGGGGAAATGAGTTTTTTCGATATAAGCTTCGGGAATAACATTATCAACGGTTTCAACCACTACACATTTGTTTACGGATGAATCAATTTTATCTTTATACGGTTCATGATACTTATCAAAATTCTTCTTAGGCAGTTCATAATGAGAGGCAAAAGCTCTATAAAGATTTGCAACAACTTGGGAATCAAGACCATATGTAGCACTCATATTACGAAATTTATCGGTATCCATAAAAGCTTCAATGCATTTATAATCATAAATTATACACGATTCTCTATCTTTGTCGTTCTCCCATCCTTCAGTATTTTCTTGGATCCGATCAAGAAGGTCCCTTTTAAACTCCTCATTCTTGCGTGTAAATGATCCAGAACAGGAAGTATCCAGCAAGGTCTTGTCTTGAAAAGAAAGTCTTGCATAGAAATTATCAATAATAACATTACCAGGAAGCTCATGAATGGGGCATTTGAGCATTAAAGACTTCAATCTCCCCAAGCTTGGGCAATACTCTCTCCATCATGAGGCCAGAAATTATATATGCGGTTCCGATCTTTGTGAATTTCACTTGGAGGATAAAATTTGGAATAGAATAAAGGCACAATGTCCTCCCAATCAATAGAATCACCATTCTTCAGTAATTTATACCAGTGCGCCGCTTTACCAGACAGCGATATAGTGAATAGTTTCTTCCTAACTTCATTCATAGAAATACCTCACATTTGAATAACCCGCATAATTCATGCAAAAACGAGTAAATGATCACCGGGATGGACAGTTCCATCCCCTTCATAGACGGTTATCCATAACACGTTCAATAATTTTCATAGGTATTTTATATGGTACTACTTCCTCACCTGGCGCTTCATCCACTACCGTTGCAGTAGTAGTAGATTTCCCAAATAGAAATTGAAGAGAGGATCTCTCCATAATGATTTATAGCAACGAGTGCGAAATAAAATCAGCACAAACGGTAAATTTCCTTACCAATTCCACTTACCAATAGCGCTTCACTCCCCGGCAACGGCGCCAGGAAAATAGTCTTGATGACCCACAAGTATAGGGGGTGTATCGTAGTATCTTCGATAAGTAAGAATGTCGATCCCAACGAGGAGCGAAGGTGTTGGCAGCGGTTTCGATGAAGGATTCATCGTAAATGCTCACGGACAAGTATTCGGGGGTTTTGATATTTCAGATAAATAAAGTACAAGTAAATAAAATGCGAGAGAAATAATTGCAGCGAGTGGCCCAATCCTTTTTAGCACAAAGGACAAGCCGGTTTGATTACTTATAATGACCAAACGTTCTCGAGGACACACGGGGATTTTAGTCTAGTGCTTTCGCTACATACAGACTGATTAATCTTCATTGTTTTGATAAGTGTTGTGTGGGTGAACCTATGCTAATGCACCGCCCTTCCTAGGACTAATACATACTTGTGATTATACCCCTTGCAAGCATCCGCAACTACAAGAAAGTAATTAAGATAAATCTAACCACAGCCTTAAACTGCGAGATCCTGCGATCCCTCCTGCATCGATATACTAACGGGGGCTTAGGTTTCGTCACTCCGGCAACCCCGCAATTAGCAACCGAATACAAGATGCACTCCCCTAGGCCCATAAATGGTGAAGTGTCGTGTAGTCGACGTTCACACGACACCACTAGAAGAATGACACCACAACTTAAATATCATAACATTGAATATTACTCAACCATAATTCACTACTAGCATTTAGACTTCACCCATGTCCTCAAGAACTAAACGAACTACTCACGAGACATCATATGGAATACAATCAGAGGTGATATGATGATGAATAGAAATCTGAACATAAACCTTGGTTCAATGGTTTCACTCAATAGCATCTACAACAAGTATAGAATAACACCGGGAGAGTTTCCCCTATCAAACAATCAAGATTTAACCCGAATTGCTACAGCGATGACGAGGTGCAGCGGTGGTGATGGCGGTGTAGATGGTGGAGATGATGATGATGATGATGGAGATGATGTCCCGCTCGATGACGATGGCGATGGCGTCGATTTCCCCCTCCGGGAGGGAATTTCCCCGGCGGATTCCTGCCCGCCGGAGAGCTCTTTCTCTCTGGTGTTCTCCGCCCCGCAGAGGCGGCTGTAACCCTTCGTGAGGATCCCTCTGTGGCTTGGAAAAATAGGAATTTACGTGAAATTCCCTTCCACAGTTGATCTTCCGAAATATTGCGTTCTGACGGTGCTTTTTCCAGCAGAATCCTGGCTCCGGTGTTTGATCCTCCAATGATGATGAAACATGCAAAATAGATGAAATAACATAAGTATTGTGTCCCAATATGAAATATATCAATGAATAACAGCAAATTATGATACAAAATAGTGATGCAAATTGGACGTATCAGGCGGCACGCCGACAGCCATGGGAGTCCTCCTCGGGCTAGGTTCACGGAGGAATTGCACGTCGGCAGCGTCGAGCGCCCCAATTCCTTGGGCACCATTCACCATGAAATCCGGAATGGCCGGCCCCCACGCCACCACCATGGCTGGGATCAGCGGTCCATCTTCCTCCTCCAACCCGGCCGGTGGAGGTCAGCAGCGTTCACGCTACCATCCTTTCTCCACCGAGTTCCACCACACCACCGCGTCTCCCACCATGATCTAGGTGAAGTAGCCGAAGGCCACCACCATCAGACCCGCCGTCCACCGTCGCCGCCCCTGGAAGACCCCGCCTCCGTGCGAAGGGGAGTCCATGGACGAGCCACCACCCCGACGGCGGCAGCGGCCAAGAGGAGGAAGATGGGTCGCCTCTTCTTGGGTTCGGGTCGCCGCCCAGAGCCGCCAGCGTGTAAGTATGTATAAAATTATTTCATAAAAAAACTATGTATGAAACTAATCAAATATGATCCGATGGATCTGCATTGTGCAACTAGGATATCTGTTAAAACTTAAGTTATCGAGAGTCCAACGCGGAAATAGCGAGCTTGACGTACTGAATCCTATCTTATCTTCTACCGCCTATAAATTAAGCAAAACCCCCAAGCCAACACTAGGAAGACAAAGCGGAGAGGTCGGACACACCCAAAGCCAGAGGCTCGCATTGGCCATACGCCGGTGGCCGGCATGCTGTGCCAAGATCGGCAGCGAGCTGAACGCTCTCCTCGCTGCAGCGAGGCGCTCAAGGCGACCCCTGCACTGGCATCCACGCACGTGCATTTGCAATCCCAAGGATGTTGTCAGCTAGGCAGTAGCACCGCTGCTAGCCACCACGTACGGCACCTAGCTCGCTGTCATGTCGACGACGACGATGGAGACCACAACTTCCTAGCTAGCATCTTGCCTAGCGATGTATGCACGTTCAACAGCTAGTGTGACGCTACCAGAATAGCGGCCATGTCGAGCGGACGTGGCCGACAGGGACAAGTCTAGTGTGACAAGGCTAGCTTTGGTACTCTAAAAAGAATCTGATTTTCTTTTTGTGTTGAAGTGACTTGAAAAGAAGAAATAGAGTCTTGCGAAGAGAAACATGAATTATCTTTTCGCGCAAAATAGACTTGAAACACACAAAAAAATAGAGAGGCGTGCCCATTGCGTTTGACCCATGCATTACCGGTCTACCTACGAATCATCGTTCTCTTCTATGCTTGCCAGACTAGGTCTGTTGGCAGATGCCGGTGGCCATTGATGACCCCTTCTCTGGTCTCACTATATATAGCTCACCATCGGACAAGTGCCTCGTGTGTCGGGCCTTGACAACCATCATAGTGCTGCCACGACGGTTCCCATAGTCTATTCTATTTGGTCCAAATAAAATTGTTAGACCAAAAAAAACCCACTAGATAGTTGCAAAACACTAGAAAATTTAGAGTGTACATGTAGCAAGATGCAATATATACGGAAAAAGTAGCAACGCCAAGGTAGCACATGCATACTCCCTCTGTCCCTTACTACAATTAAGAATGGCAATCTCTTCCATTACTCCTCGTAGCGTGGCACCGTTGGACTCCTCGATTCCTGCATGTGCGCATTAGAGCAAGTACAATAAGGTACAGTCAGCTGGCTATAAGAGATAAAATATTATAAACTTGCTTAGTTGGAGGAGAGAGATTAGGAGAGAGAAGAGGAGTGGGCTCTTATCTTATAGCCAGCTCTAGCACGTGCTCCTAGGCACTATGTGAGACTAAAAGGTGGGCCATGTATTGTAAAAGTACTATATTTTTATAGCTCACTATTGTATATGTTGGCTCTAAGTTAGCTATAGATGACATGTCACTTGACTTATAGCCAACAGCTGGCTACACTATTGGAATTGCTCTCAGCAGTCCTCTCATTCCTTGGCTCTCCTTGATTTTACACCAGGGTACAGTATTACTACCTTCATCCCAAAATTTAAGGCTTATATTATTTTTAGGAAGTCAAACTATGTTAAGTTTGATCAAGATTTTATTAAAAATTGTTAACATGCAAAATATAAATTCAATACCATTAGATAGATAATTAAATATATTTTCATATGGTATCTATAAAATATGGTATTTGTTGATACATTTATTAAAAAGAAATTGGACAAACTTTAATTAGTTTGACTTTCTAAAAAAGTATAAGTCTTTAGATTTGAGATGTAGTTAGTACTAGCTAGCTCGTACGTGAGGGGCGGGAAAAGCAAAAGGCTGTATTTGAAACTAGCTAAATGATCATGTTTATGGAGTTCTAACTAACTAGCGGAGTAGCTAGCTAGCTAGATATAAATCCTATAGAAAATAATGGAGTGTAAAAAAAGAGTCCATTTCTGAATTTCCTTCTTAAAAATACATAGGTACCAGTTAAGCTTATATATTAATCAATGCAAGTTTAATCAGCTTAACTAATAATTTTATTTCTTAAAGAAAACTTTAGACGTTTATCTATAGTACAAATATTTTCTTGAAATCGATTCGGATTAGCTGAGCACATGAATCGATCTAGCTAATCTAGTTTCATACCTGAGCTAGGTATATCCGATCGATCAATCAGTTAAGCACGTTTGCACAGAGTCAACAAAGATGCACATGCATGCACAGGGACGATCGATTAATAATGAAGCAAGTCTGCCATATTGGTGTATCGGCCAGAGTGCCATGCATGGTACCTCTACCCACTTACTCTACATATGTGTTCGACCAATTACGAGACTACCCATGAATCACTTTTTGTCGGACCAAATTTGTTTGGAAAAGTGGTCGTGAGCATCTGTTTGTGCCGCCCCGCGGACATATTTTGTCTGCGCGATCGTTTGCGTCTGGGTGTGCGCTTCCCGGGACGACCCATTTTTTGATTTGCAAAGAAAGTAGTACACTCAAACTATACAAAGTAGTTCTAGAAGCATAGACTACTTGTTGCCTGACGGGCCATCCCCGTCGATGCGTCGCTCCCTCGTCTGCTTCTCCGCCGCCTCCCGTGCGGCCGGTAGGGCTCGGTGCGCCGCCGCGTCCTCTAGCAGGCACTGTCGCAGCCTCGCGTTGGCAGCGTCGTCCTTGAGCATCTCGAAGGACTCAACTAACGCCCTCTGTTCCGTCGCATTCTCCTCCAGGGTAGGCGCATCAGGGTCATCGAAAGACCATGAGATGTCGGAGTCGGCGTCCTCTGCGGCTGCGGCGGTCGCCACCCTGCGATGTTCCATCTCGGCGTCGAACCCCGCATGGACCGCCCGCTCCTCCTTTGCTTCCTCCTCCGTGAGAGCCAGGGCCTCATCTACCGCGTCAAGACCGAGCACGTCTTCGTCAACGGCGACTAGAGATCATCGTCGGCCGCCGCACCTACAGATCCCGGTGAGGTATCATGGGGACGATTTTTTTTGTGAAAATGGGTTAGCGGCCGTGTACAATTAGGTTTCATTGCACAGTTTTTGTAAAATCTATTATGTTTGTAGTTGAATTGCACCGAGGAACTCAAAACTCGTAGTTTATTTCTCTCACGAAATTCAGTTTCAAGTTTATCTGTTTGTATTTGCGGGGATCTGATCTACGTGATATGGAACGCTAGTTAAACCGAGTTTTTTGGGCCCTGTACTCGTGATTTTACGGGCCAAAGATGTTAGGCATCTGGTAGAGGTGCTCTAAGTCACGTCGTAGTAGTGGAGTACAAGATTTGAAGGAATCGATACACACTCACGTGGAGCAGTAGCTAGGTAACGCATATAGGTTGGGGCTGAAATTTCAAACCCAAGGTCAGGAAAGGGGTGCTTCTAGCGCTGCTAATGGGCCGTGTTCCAGAGAAGGTACATATCTTCTCCTGGAAAGCCATGTCTAATGGGCTGGCGACAGAGGATAACAAACTTCGACGCCATATGAAGGTTTCGGGCCGGTGCCGTATTTGCGATTATGAGCTAGAGGACGTGGATCATGCTCTTTTCCGTTGCCCCCATGCTCGCGGTTTATGGGAGGCCATGGCGCAAGTGTGGTCGCTCCCGAACCTGCGACAGGTGATTGGGAAGCATGGCTCTGGACTGGAGGAGCTCATCTTAGCAGCACCCACGGGCACATGCAGACATATACTCATGATCGCATGGCGTGCATGGTTTGCAAGAAATGAGGTCACCCATGAGAAGCCGCTACGAGCCATAGAGGGTTCACGGCGGTTCCTGTGCAGCTACGTCAATTCTTTGGACAATCTTCGGAAGCTATCGAATGAAGAGATCTTGAAAGGGAAGCAGCCCGTGCAGAAGGAGCAGCCAGGGAGTCATGGTCGAGTGGAAGAGGTAAAGAGTCAGCCGAAGCTGCACATTGCGTGGGAGAAGCCTCGCACTGGTACGGTCAAGCTCAACGTTGATGGATCCTTCATGGAGCAGCCGGGTGGTGCAGGTGCTGGCATGATCCTCAGAGATGCGGAGGGAAGGATCGTCATCTCAGCCTGCCGGACCCTCCACCACTGCGGCTCGGCGTTGGAGGCGGAGCTAGGGGCGTGTATGCAAGGCATTGCCCTTGCTCTACAGCAAACCCAAGCTCCGATCATTGTTGAAACGGACAGTGTTGTGCTCTGTAAGAGTAGGGATAGATCTAGCTTAGGTCACCGCGTGTCCGAGGTTAGATCGCTATGCCTGGGCCATCAGGTGGGTTTTGTCAAGATCGCTCACTCTCAAAATAAGGCTAGTGATGCTTTAGCTAGATTTGGTAGAGTTTATGATACCACAGCTGTATGGCTTGGGTCTGGGCCGGATGAGATCATGGAGATCATCCTTGCTGATTGTAAAGCTACTGTTTGAGTAAGACAATCTTTTTCCCCCGCAAAAAAAAAGCAGTAGCTAGGTAGGCAAAGCAGTGGCAAAATATACATGATATTCTTTGTACGTGTGCGCTCGGGCGGGAAACTAGCATGCTTGATCATCATGGCGGTGGATTCTTAACTAGCTAGCTAGAAATATATCCTGAAGCAAATAATGGAGTGTAAAAAAAAGATCCATTTCTGAAAAAAGAAAATCTTAAAAAAGAAAGGTACTAGTTAAGCTAACTAATACTACCTCCATCCAAAATTAAGTGTCTTAGTTTTACCTAAGGTCGAATGTATCTAGATAAATTTTAGCTGCGGTATCTAGGGAAAAAAAAGCCGAGAAAATTGTATTAATTTGGAGGGAGGGAGTACCTTTCTTTGGTAAAGAAAAAAAATTATAGAGGTTTTTGTATCTACTATTGAATAAAGATTTTCTTACAAGTCGATTCGATTCGCCATGCATGAGCTGGGCACGTGAATCGATCACGCATGCACATGGGTAGGAGCAGGACGCGTTTCACTGAGTCGTACGTGTTGAGGCTGGTCGAGAGGTATAGGAACTGGTTTTGCCTAGATATATAGTGCAAGAAATAGCTTAATGCAATATAAGATTAGCTTAAAAGCAGTATAGTCCAAATAAAGTTGTTAGAGCAAAAGTACATATTTTTACGAGAAATCCACCGATCTATGAGTCAACAGTAGTACAAATAGCTTGAAAATTAAAGAAAATTACAAATTGGTACTTGGATCTCCTAGCGACGACTACAGACACTAGAACGAGCCGAAGACGCGCCACTGTCCTTGCCCCTCTATCGCCGGAGTCAGGCAAAGCTTGTCGTAGTAGAGCTTGTTGTAGTAAACAAACTTCGCCATGCTAACGTCCCAAAGGACAAGCCCACCTGAGTAGTAACCATCGTCAATAATGACAACTGTAGATCGAAAGAGACTGGCATGAAACCAAACTAACAACCACGAAAACCGATCGGATCCCAGGAGATCCGACGGACACACAACTCCACGCACCTTCCGTCAGCGCTAGATGCACCACCGGAGCGAGGATAGGGCGGGGAGGACATTATTCTGACTTGAGGATCGATGTAGCCGCCACATCACCATCCAAATAAAAAGACCAAAAAGCAAACTAAATTAAGAACGAAAACTCTCCGATGGCGAGGGACCGTAGTCCGCCATACCTCCAAGGCCCCAAGGCCACCGGAGGCGGAGCGGACCAGTGGTATCGCCAGCGAGAAGGACGGAATTCTAGATGGGTTTTATGGTTTTCCGCCGCCTCCTGGTTATTTCCTGCACATAGACCAAAAGTATATTATTGAACAATATTTTAACAGTGTATTAAAACAAGTTTCCCTTATTAGTACACACCCACTAGATAGTTGCAAATCACTTTAAAATTTAGAGTGCGTAGCAAGATGCAAAACACGGCGGAAAAGCTAGCAACGCTAGGCTAGCTAGCATTTCGATATAACATGCCTAAGTCACATAGTAGTAACCTACAAAATGGGCGGAGTTAATACACACTACGTGGAGTAGTAGCTTGCTAGGAAAAGCAGAGGCAATGCACTAGAGTGCAGCGCTTGATTTTTCGCGTACCTGTGCATGCGGGCGGGAAATTAGGTATAGTAGCTAGCTCGTACGACTGTACGAGGACGGGCGGGAAAAGCAGAAGGCTGTATTTGACACTAGCTAAATGATCATGCCGTGGGATGTGTTCAGTTAGCTAGAAATAAATTGTACCGAAAATAATTGAGTGTAAAAAAGGCCATTTTTGGATTTTCCTAAGAAATCAAATGTAGTAGTAAATATTATTAGCCAATGCAAGTTTAATTAAGTTAACTAACAAACTCTAGAATTATTCTTTTTGTGTCTTACCCATTTTTGAATTTTCGAGTTCTTCTTCTTTTTCTTAAAGAAAAACTCTGGAATTTTGGAGGTTTTTCTTGACTAGTAGGCGTATTTTAGTGTTTGGAACAGAGCATGTACTATACTCTAATCTAATACTCCAATCGATGGATCTTTCTATTCAGACTAGGAAAGCTAGTTTTATCAGCTTGGCCCTTTTTGTGCATGCATGATCGATCGACGGAGTCATAGCTTGAACCAAAATCACGATCGATCGGGTCCTTTTCTTCTCCTTGTCTCTCACGCCTGCTATATACTGTATGCGCTGCTAGATGCTAGCTACGTGTTCATTCTCACCAAGGCTGCAGTACGTGTACCAAGTGCGTGCCAAGATTCCCATGCATCGTTAGTTCCGATTATAGAGATCTATCAGCAAGAAGGGTCTTATACAGTGGAATTATAGTTGCAGCAGAGCTATTATTAGTACCCAAAGATTATACGATTTATGACCCAAATTCCTATCTGGAAACATAGTCAACCGCCCGCGCCATTAGTTGCCATAGTTCTAGTAGCTTCCACGTTGGCTGCAGCCGCACTACGAGAACCCACATCCCGACACACCTCTCTTTCACGCCGTAGTTCCTCTCCACCTCACGAATCTCAGCCGCCGCCGCCATGGGCGGACGCAGCGTCCCTACTGCCCGGCGCTTGCCAGGGCTTCGGTCGCTTTCGCTTCCTGCGTGAAGTCTGAGTTTACCGAGAAAAGCCAAGAACGCGAGGGCAAAAACATCGATTTGTTGGGCCTTGCCCGGGGCAGGAGGACAAGCATCTTGGCCACCACGCGAAGGAAACATATATACTAGCAAGCGAATCCAACCTTTCAGCGCTTCGAATGGAAACAGAGCAACGATACCCAGAGTCTTCGGTTCCCCAACCACACCACCGCAAACGCCGAAACCCTTGACCTGTTGCACGCCCGCTCAGGCGCCAGTGGCCGACCCCAATCCCACCCAGCCCTAGATGGCCAATGCCAACAACGATAGAGAATGGAGGAAAGAGACCCGGGAGGTGGAGCGGTTCTGGCGCCGGGCTAGGCAGCAGCGGCAGCCAGGCCCCACCGCATCTGGCAGCAGCAAGCGCCGACGAACATTGGAATATGTTGTGAACGTGTAATGTATTATATCAGTGTTTCCGCATTAAAACAATTGAGAAAACAGGATTATCTCCAAATAATGCTTATATTTGACTGGGAAAAAATGTAGTTTCTTTGTGACCCGCCCAGGCTTGGAAAAATTGCTGGGTCCACCTCTGGCCGCTGCCGTACATCGACGGCGACAACCACGGCGGCTACGCGTTGCGACTCTCCTCGGCCGTCGGCTCCCACCGGCAGCCTCCCGCAGGCCTCGTCGAGTTGCCGCAAGCCTCGCCGAGCCATCCACGCTCGCCATCCCCGTCTTTCGCCACCGTTCTTGTCTAGGTTCCGAAAACCATCGCGGGCACCACAGCACCCGCCCACCCCGTTGCGTCCCATCTCGCGGTCGCCGACTGCGGGATCACCTTGAACGCCTCGCCTCCTCCGGTGAAGGTCACCGACACCACCGTGCCCTGCGGTCGGGTCCGTCTCGGGGGCGATCGACGAGCTTACGTAGGTAGAGCACGGCGGAGGCCGCGGCGACGATCGGGTCCACGACAGCGTGCCCGCGTTGTCCCGTACGTGACGGTGGCCGTGAAGAGGCCCCGGCCTTGACCCGACGACGCCAGCCGGGAGGTCCGCGTCGACGTGCATCGCGAAGATTGATGGCGTCCACATCGTCCAGGACCTCCTGCAGCGCGTGTCAGTGGCGGAGCCACACTAGAGCTATGTAGTCTATTGACTACACAGTTTTTTAGGTGCATATGAAGAAATTATGCAAAAAAAATAAATTTAAAAATCATATAAATACATAAGTTTGACTACACAGTTTTGAACTGACTACACAAAATTATTGTTCTGGCTCCGCCACTGGCGCGTGTGGTACCCGCCAGCGTGGCCCTCCTCCGCCTGCTGGAACACCAGCTTCACCGTGCCCGTGAGGCCGTCCTGCGGGACTGCAGCAGCTTGGCGGCGCCCCAGGAGCATGGCCACGTGAGCTTCGTGCCCTCACACGCGTGCATCTTGCCGTCTTCCTTGCTGTTGAACTCCCATTCTACCATCTCCTGCATAGGCCAGTGGGAATCGATTTGTCAACGAATCC
The DNA here is from genome assembly GCF_022539505.1 of Lolium rigidum. Lineage (NCBI taxonomy): Eukaryota > Viridiplantae > Streptophyta > Magnoliopsida > Poales > Poaceae > Lolium > Lolium rigidum. The sequence goes on along the minus strand of NC_061509.1, from coordinate 23,112,016 downwards.
TACCACTAATTAAGATGGAGTTTCTATCCGCAAAACAAGTGGTCTAGTGAGACGCACCTTTTCTGTTGGCAGTCCATATCAGTATCGTCTAAAATCACTTTGCTTTGGCAGTCATCTGTCAAATTACTATATCTGTTCTGTTGGTACGTAGTAGCAGTCGATTTCCGTATCGGCACGGTGCCGTTGCGAGACCGTATAGGGAATCACAATGTCTGCATGATCGATCCGAGATCCCTACAGTCAACTCTCTTATCCATTCTCGCGAATCTATAGCCGCGACAGAAAGAAGGCACATTGCTATATTGGGGTGATTTTGCATTCGATGGTGTCTAGCCAGACTTACCTGAAGAGTAGCGAAACTTAAACTTTAGTATTTTCTATGAACTCTATCTCGATGACTACTTGCCTAATGATTACGGCCAAGTTAATCAGTGATATCTCAAATCTAAGTGGAGTAAACATTACAGTATATTTTTCCAATTTTATAAGGAGCCTCTCCTTCTGCATGCATGCGTAATTAACAGCGAAGAGTACAGTAGCGATTGCCTGCATTTTCACTGATAGACCTGTATGGGCAGCCCGTCCATGTCAGCCCAGAGCACGAACACGGCACCAGGGCCGGCACCGCCGACAATGGTGGCGACGAGGCAGGTGCGCGCGACGGGACATGTGTGTATGGAACGCCGAGGGCGTCGATCTCGCCCGGACAGGAGCGAAGATATGCGGTGCTCTTGGAAGGCCAGCTCTGGGTGCTGGTGGATCCGCCGCCGTAGGCCTTGCACCCACGCCGCGAACCCGGTGCCCCTGGCATTGCGGTGGCGGCCTCATCCTCATCCTAGTCCATCCGATTCTCCTAGACTACGAATGGATAATGATTGAAATAACTGACGAGAAACTTGAGCAGGCGATTCCCTACAGTCTCCCACCTAAAATGCCGCTAAGCCAAGTTGTCCTTCCATATTCTCGCGTCCATCCAGGCTATATACCTTCTGGCTTCCTACCATTGCATGCTCGCCTTCCCGGTAAGTCGGAAGTACCCCCTCTAGCACTAATCGGTCTAGGCTACCGACCACGAGTGTTGTAACTACATGGAGTTAATGGTTCTTGCAGGCATCTAGCGATAAAGAAACTAAATTAAGAGGGCAAGGAGTCCATAAGGTAACCAAACATTCATGGGTACTCTTTTCCTTTTAATCTCATGTGCTCCATTCTCCCTTACATGAATGCATGCTTCAATAACAGCGAAACGATTTGTTTCAATAATCAGTTTTGACCGAGAATTTTGGATAGCTAGCTCAAGACCTTTTTTGCATGCTATTTTGCATCACGCTCCAACGGTGTGACCTAAAAGGACCGATGCATCCGTTTACCAAATTTAGGTCGTGAATGTGTCGGGCTGGACAACACGCGTTCTCCCAGTCCCAGGCCCTCCAGCTAGCCACTAGCCAACACATGCTCCCACACATGCTCCCCTTGGCGACGCCAGGCCCTCCCATAATGGCCAGCGCGAATCGAATGGGTCGCGTCGCTGGGAAGACAAGCCTAGCATGCCGCTCCTCGTTTCAATTTATGTTCGTGGCGTGACCCAAACGGACAGAATCGGGACGAGATGGTCAATATTGGTCGGGTCACACCGCTAGAGATGGCCTAAGAGCATCTCCACCGATGCCCCCCAGTTAGGCGCCGGCATGGAAGTATGGGGGGAGTCGGCACTTCATCCTCCATTTGTTGGTGTTGCTCCCACGCCGGCGGCCCCGATAGGATTTTTTAGACAAACAAGATATTTTCTTGAAGTTTCATTTTCATGTTAGTTAGGATGGAGGAATGAATAATGTTCTAGCAGAGCGAATCCGGGTTCGCTTCGCGGGCAGTAAAACACTATTCATTCCTCGATTCTGGATGGCATGTGAAATCGTCTTCAACTCCAGCCTGCTGGCCGGCCGGCTCTACGGAGAGGTGGTCGATCGCCCGCTGCTGCGCCGCTTGCTCTCTCCGCTGCTGCGCCCTGGCGTCATTGACAGCGCGGCTCCGTTGCAAAACGCTACGCGCCGGCACGCCCGATTCGCACCCTTTGCGAAGGGACCGACACGGGATTGCCGGCGCGCCTGATTCGCACCCTTTGCGAAGGGGCCGACACGGGGTTGCCGGCGCTTTTGTTGGGCTCGAAAACTAGCATGTGCTTTTTGTGGCGCGCCGGTGTGAGACCATTTTGGCCGCTGGCCCCAAAACGCTATCAGGGCCGCTGTGGGGAGAGACGATGGAGATGCTCAAAGTAATTTGAATAGGAGCTATTTACCCCATCCTTACATTTAGTATAAAAAAAATTGGAGTAAGGACTTTGGATGGATCTTGGCATTTAATTGGAGTATAGGTAGTACTTTGTGGCGATGGAATTTTGACCCGTTTGGCATGCATGCGCGCATGAGACAAGTTTGGTATGGCATGGATTAGATTAGTGATCTTTGTTTTGGTGTGCAGCGCGGGCGGAGCGAAGAAACGAATGAAGCGCGCGGGCGGCGTATTAATTAATTCCACGCATTAATTCGTGGCTGTCTTAGGCGCACATATGCTTATATTATATTGGTGCAGCACGGAACGTAACGAAGCGGCGGCCGCTAATTACGCATGTACGTGCTGCGTGCGCGGATGCATGTCTCACTCCGTCCTCATCATATTAATTAATTAATTCTCCGCGCGCAACAAGGCCGGGAGAGGCTTTAATTATAACGCGGGGATTTGGTGGCTCGCTCAACAGCCTGGCTGCAGCTGGACACGGATTTGACCACGGCAAAACAGAACCCGCCCACGTCCTGCACGGGCCACGAACATGCTTCAGGAACTGGTAGTACGCATCCTCCGCTCACCACGTCCTCCGCTCTCTCCGCGTTCACACCCGCACGAGCTCACGGGACGGGACGGCAGTGCTAGTCCTGCCGCGCTGCTTGCATGGGGCGGTGGCGACTGCTCGCACGTGAAGAGGCGCGCGGCGAGAAGAAAAAGGCGACAGCTTTATAGCGGTAGCCGATGGAGACGGACGGCCAACTCAGATCAGAGAAAGAAGAAACAAAGACGGAAACCAAATTAGCAATGTACTACTGGCTGCTATATTAGATTAGCAAATTAGCAATGCTTCTTTTGGGATCGGATTGGGATCCAATTGATTTGATTTGTGTTAGGAAAGGAAAGAAATTGAGAGACTTGATTTGTGTTCGGGAGGAAAGCAAAGATAGTGGGATGTGATTTGATTTGCGTGCCCGGCCCCCTGATTTGCTCCCTGTTTATTAGAGTATATTGATTTAACAGGATTTGGTGGCATGGAGGATGGGTGATGATAAAAGAATGGGGAGACGAAGTCAGATGTGATGCGGAGAATGGAGGATGGGTAATTACATGCACACTATAAAGTATTTCTTGACCGACAATTCTAGAAAATAATTCCTTGGCTAACAATTTACAAAGTAAAAAAAATCAATAATATGAAAACTTGATCTTTATGCTAAAAAAAATTAACGACCAAATAAATTGACTTACTCCACAAAGACAAAACTCTAAAAGACTACTGTAAGACAAAATTCTAAAAGATATTTCTTGACCAACAATTCTCAAAAATAATTTCTTGGCTAACAATTTATAAAGTAAAAAATTAATAATACAAAATCTTGATCTCTCGTACTCAAAAAATTATTAATGAGCAAATAAATTGACTTGCTCCACAAACACAACTTTAAAGACTATAGTAACAAAAAATTACAACTCTATATGCTTCTCGGCGTCTAGGGGTAAGTAGTAATCGAACTGATCACGGGATTCTTGCAGAACCTAGAAGATATGGCCCACATGGCATTGTCTATGGTAGTGTATCGCGCTTTTTTTTTTGCTTTGTCTCAAGCCATTTGGCACCGCATCGAAATGCAAATATGGTCCTAAGGGCACGAGTAGCGGTGCCATACTCATGTAGCTGCTCCATGTAAGAATCAGTATGATTAATTTTATCTCCAATGAAAACTACAACCTCAACTAGAAAAAAGAGAGGATCGATGGACCCCATAGACACATGCATACTATGTATCTCTTTCTCTCTTCAAAGACCATGATTTTAAGCCTTGAGATCCCGCTTCCTGCAACCAAACCTATTTTGGAACAACCAAACCTAGCTCAAACTGTGAGGCGGTACCCCTAGGCCAGCCTGTTGGCCATTCCTAAGATGGCTTATGTGCGATGTGAAACAATAGTGTAAAATTCCGTACTAGTGAACGTTGTGGTTCCATGGTTCACCGGTCAGACAATTGTTGGCTTTTCAGAACACAATTTAGTTATTTTTTATAATAAAATAATCTGTTATAGAAAAATCCTCCTCCAATGTACAACAACAAGTCCTAGTCAATTGGTTTTTACTTCAACCCGGCATACATCGCGCATGTATTCAAGGTTTGAATCATGTCGAACATAGTAAGTCTATTCCAAAGCCTCATGATACCTAGTCTTGAGACCTAGTGAGGTAAATTGGAATATGGGTCAATAATTAATGCATATTCCTAGTGGGCTTTGGATTTTGGGGGCCCTAAGCAGTTGTCCACCGAGCTCCTTCCCATCGACGGTCATATGCTGCAAGCTGAGGATGTCTCTACATGAGCCGGTTTACTATGTTAAAAACAGATCTATTCATTTATTAATCATGTTTGTCTCTAATCACTTTTGTGTTTTTTGGGTACTGATCTAATAGCTTCCATAATACAATACCTCCATATTTTCCCTGGTTTTATCATGAGTCTGGAGAAAAACTTTTTGGTTTATCTACATAGGTGAATGGAAGTAATGTCTTCTCTTCGTCAACCCTCCCCTATATATACGAATACTTACTTCACAATATATTTTGTCTCTCCCCGTATCCGACATGATTTGTGTGGAGCTATCTTGCCTCTCTGCCATACAATCATATGGTTTCATCCCAAATGGTTAGCCAATATTGGTACATGCAATCTAGACACATACTTCAATCATGTCTATACATTACAAACACATCAACATGTTGAATCGAGATACCCTTCACAACATGATAAGCTAAAGTAATCAATGGGCCAACTAGATATCCTAAATATCCACGGAAGGAATTAATTTGTTTTCTCAAATCTGTTGTTGTAGGTGTTTTTCTTACTCAATAAGAAATTCAGGTCCATTGATTGTTGTACTCTCTCCGTCTCATGAACTTTGGATTTATCTAGAATACAAACTTACTTTAGTGATATCAATTATCTAGAGCCTCCTAAAGCCGGCATTTGTAAGGCACGTCTAACCATGTGTCGTGGGGTGCAAAACATAAATTATTATATGTTGACAACACTAAAACAAATAATAATCGATAAAAATCAGAGCATCTGAGTTCTTTGTGTGCTTGTAGAATTTGGTGGGGAGTTATTTCCGTCTCATGTAGAAGAAGTTTCATCTAGAAGAAGTTCACATAAATCCCACCACACCACAAAAATAATGGTGGTTCATGTAAGTACCATGTAGTATTCTTCCCTGAAAGCACAATTGAGCCTTCTCATTGCCCTAGCTAAATGATAGACAGTAATGTCATCACACTCCACTACAGAGCATGAATACTATGTAGAAAAGGTAAATGAAAAAAGCACCCATCGTAGGTAGACAAAAGCATGTAATGTCGTCAAACCCTAGCCCCTTATCCGTATGTCCATATTATGGATCTTCCCGATGCTCGGGAGCCATTTCGCCTCTTACTGTAAATCGAACTACTTTCATCCTATATGATACCCTCGGGAGCCATTTCGTCTTTCTCCCCGCAAAGCCACACATAGCGCACTACAGAGCATGAATGCTATTTAGAAAAGGTAAATGACAATAACACCCACCCTAAATAGACAAAGGTATGTAATGTCGTCAAACCCTAGCCCTTATCCCTATGTCCATGTTGTGGCTCTGCCTGATGCTCGAGACTACCTGGGCATTCTTCGGACTGGACCGGGCTTCAGGTCGGGCCTAACAAAGACTGACACAAAAACCCATGCCCAGTCTGGCCCGATCATCAGGCTTAACTTTCAGGCCCAAGCCCGGCCCATCACTACAAAAGCCCGTCGGGCCTCGGGCCGAACCGCTTCCCTATTTCACACATTTTCAGGCCCAGGCCTGGCCATCGGCCCACAGACATGCTCGGGTTGACCCAAGCCCGGAAAATTCGGGCCGGGCCGGGCTTCCCATGGCCAGGTATGCTCAAGAGCCATTTCGCATCTCACTGAAAATCTAACTATGCCCTCGGGAGCCATTTCGCCTATCTCCCTGCAAAGCCAGCTAGTTTCATCCCCAAACACTTACTCCCACTAGGTTCATCCAATATAGACACATAGTAGTTCAATCGTGTCTACATTAGGTAGCTTAATTTGTCCTGATCACTATTCCACGGTACTGACATAAAATTTTGAACCTAGATGCCGTCCACAGCATGATAAGCTAAACTAGTCTAATATGGCCCGATGGGATATCCTAAACAATCGAAGGAAGCCATTGAAAAACAAGAGCATCCCGCTGTTGCCATTTTAGGCTACTCCCTGCATAGAGTACTTGCCATTTTAGATAGCTGCTGCAGGTTGTAGAGTTTGACTTTGGGTGAGACATTGGAACTAGCAGAGCTGAGACGTGGAGACCCGCATGCGTGCGCGACTCGGTAGCCGTTGTCGATCAGCCCCGTCACATACACATGGACCAGATTAGCTCTATGTGGAATATGCTTTCCCTCACCGGTACACTACTCGTTAGATTAATCCATCCAAGAAGATGTGTCGGAACGAGGCAAGATGATTCCAGCGGCAGCCAGCACTGGATAAAGACTGCACCGCAACTACTTGCCAGTTGCTACAAGTTTATCATTGACCTGGACGAACGAGTGATCGGGCGGTACTTAGGCCCGCTGCTTAATTAATATGCTAATTAGGGTTTATGCCAAAGGTTTGTACGGTCATTGGAGAAGGCATATCCTATTGGCCGTCGTAGATACTCTCTATGTTCAGTGTATTAGTTCATTGTGGATTTGGACAGTCTTCGCCGTGTAACTTGGTTATCATACTTTTCACGACATGCATATAGTAGTGTACGTCTATGTCCCAGTCAAATACTAAATTCGTTCATACAGCCCTCAAATTAGACCACGGTGCTTGAATAACTTGTTTGAGATATATATTACATCGTTTTTTAACTACCATTGTATTCTCTTCTAATGATCCACAGCGTTTCGCTCTCTTCAACCGCTCAAACTCCACTCTAACCTTGCGGCATACCTCTGAGGGCATCGAGGCAAACTTATGTAACACTCAACTATTTCTCTCCGGCCAAAGACAGCGTGTCACTTTAAAAAAATAGTAGCAGAAATAATATACTCCGAATAACTTAAATCTTAATTAACCAAATTGATAGTCGATAAAACGTAAAATACGAGTGACCCATATAACCCGGGGCGGAGGAGGAGAGGAGTGCGGACAAATGGTTCCTGAGCTCAATTTTTACTTAACTATTCGCTATATATATATTTCGGTCTGCACTTTTGCCATTTTGATTTTGTGTGGCCCAAAATATATTGTATTTTTCATAATTATAGTATACATCATTCACTACCTTTAGATTTATTTATTTTTGATCTTGTTTGATATGATCTCGAACTTTTAAACATAAAAGACTCTGTGAGCTTGGACTCCATTTCCGGTTTTCATCCGGAGGTTTCAGTCTACTCGTCCGTTCCTTTGACAGGGAAAGAGAGAGAGAGAGCAAGTAGTGCAACAAGAGCGAAAGCGTGCCGACACGTACGGGTCTGTTTGGCTCGCGGTGGTTATCCAGGGTAGAATAGATGGTCCAATGACTACACACGTGGCAACCGTGTGCGTCTGCATGCAAGGCTAGGCTCTCGTTCTAAGGACTCCAACGGGAGGACGAGCGACCGTTTGTGTCTATCGCCGAAAATGCGTCCATAATACATTCCACCGGGGGATCCATAGTGACTGGGTCGTCCGCAGCGACCCAAACCGGCCAGACGCATATTTGCGTCTGGGATGCGTCGCGGCGGACGCTGCGCGGACGTCCCAAGTGACCGCTCGCTTTTTCACCGCGCCCGCCTAGCAGTGAGCCTGTATGGAGGGCATCGCTTCCGCGGCCAGCGCTTTCGCGTCTGCGCCGCAGCCTTCGCCATCAATGTTCCAGCTGCCTCTTCTGCGCGCGCACTGGCGGGCGGCGGCTGGGCTTCTGCGCCGCCTTCAATGGCATCATTTCCCGCGTGTGGTCGGCCTTAAAAGTTGACTGGCATCGTTCCAGCCATCGCACACACCTCCACTCCCACCACCACCGCGCGCCGCCGCAGCACCATGGGGAAGAAGAAGAAGAACAAGAACGACTTCGAGGCTTTCGACAGCGACACCAAGAAGGCGGAGCGGCCACATAGGGTGTCGCTGCCCGTCAGCGTGGCGCGGCTGATGCACGCGCACTGGACGCCGTGCGACGGCTGGGGGACGTGCACATGCCTGGCGGCTGAGCTACCTTCGGGTGCCCATCCCGCCCGTGCCTGCGCCCGTACCTGCCGCCGGACCTCCTCGCTGATCCCGCCTACGCCATCGACTCCGACACCTGGCGCACCTTTTGCGAGTCCGAGAAGGATTCGAGGAGGAGGGCGGGCTTCCTCGGCGACAGGGACTTCCCCTTTGACCGTCCAGCCTCTTCGTCGAACGCGGTAGGCGTCGGCGCCTGCACAGCACAACGACGACGACCACGACCACGGGGACGACGACGACAAGGACTACAGCGAGGTGCTGGCCTACCACAACGAGGAGGCCAAGGACGACAGCGACGACTACGTCATGTGCATTTTCTAGGAATGGCAGTTGGCCATGGCGGAGGGCTGGAAGTTTGAGTACCCGGACAACGTGACGGACGACGAGATCGCGAGGCTCGACGTCCTCGTCTCGGAGGTGGACTGACCGGTGCAGCCGCCGCTGCCCTGGTACGCCACCGGCATCATGCCGCCGGGCCTCACAGAGGAAGAGCCTACGACTTACGCTCCAGGACTCGGCCACGCCACCGGTTCAACCGCCGCCTCCACCTCCGCCGTACAACCGTGGGGGCCTCCACCTCCACCATCGGCGTGGGCTGCTCAACCTCCTCCGCCGGAGTGGGCTGCTCCACCTCCACCACCGGCCTGGGCTGCTCCACCTCACGCACAACCACCGGCCTGGGCTACTCCACCTCACGCACCACCACCGGCCTGGGCTGCTCCACCTCCACCACTGTCGGCGGCACCGGCGTATGTTCCGCCGCTTCCCAACTGGCCGTGGGTGGTACTGGAGCTCGTCGTGATCGACAACGACAACGAGAACCAGTAGGCGCGGGCGTTTTTGGATTTATATTTTCCTTTCTTTTACTATGTAAATTATATTTTCATGTTAAAAAATGCAAAATTGAAAATAAATGTGTCGTGCCGCTGGAGCCGCCACCCCCTCCCCTCCCCGACGCAAACGGACGCGCGGACGCACGCGATTATTTTCGACGTCCAAAATATATCGCCCCGTTGGAGATGCCCTAAAGCAGGTATTTGGTGGCGGCACCTTCTCAGTAGTGCGTACGAGTTCGCATCTTCCAGGGGAGGTCACTCCTCCATCAAAGCTTCCTCTGCTCACTCCACCTGGGATGCGATTGATCCAGTACGGCCGGGAGAAAACAAGCAGTCCGGTCGTCATCGCTGACGCATAAGTATGCCATCCATCCCGGCACAAAATCAGGCCGAACTTAAACCTTGTGAGGCATCGAGACTGGCTTTTCAGAACCTGGGTGCATATGAACTTACTTTTTAAAAAGTTCCGTTTGTGATGTCAAAACATGTTTTAAAAATCGAAACACAAAATGATTTTCCAAATGATCTCAAATATGTGCCCTGGACATGAGTTTCGTGACGAAAAAACTTTTTATTTGTCTTGGCAAAAAAGTGAAATTTTGCAGGGCTATATAGCAATATATATGTGACGTATTTTGTCTTTTTTAGATTCTGAAATAAAAAAGTGGTTTCTCAGCGAAAACTTTGTACGCACACATGAAACATGTGTACGTACCCGGTTATTTTTATTTCAATTTTTTTAAAACATTTGGAAAATACATTTTCAACCTGGGTTCACATGCACGCAGGTTCAAACCGGACTATTCCGTGAGGCATCGTACTACGCTGACACACAGACGCTCACCCACTCCCATTCCATCATGGCATGGAATCGACAAACAGCCAGCTTCTTTTTTTATTTTTAAAGGGAAATCGACGATGCATCCGTTTTTCTAAAAAAAAAATTTGATGTAGGTTTTTTTGGGGGGGGGGGGGGGGGGGGGTGGGGGATTTTGATTGAGCTCGACATAGGCGAATAGTACTATACAAGAAAGGAGACATGCATTACTGGGCCAAAGTCTTGTCCACGAGCTCTCACCGGGCCAAGAGATAAGTATTGTATGGCAACCAGGTTCTAGCCCAATACTAGGTATGTTCGGCTTGGGCCGATTGATGGAAGGCTACGGGTCATTTTCATGATTTCATTTATGTAGACCATTGCTCTCGCAAAAACACAATTCATCTAAAAAATAACTTCGCTCAAAAAAAAAATCTAAAAAGTAACCATGTACACTTCGCCAATGGGTGTCCAAATGGGATACGATAGGAAATAGAGGCAACTTTTTTTCATCAGGTACAAAATAAGTTTTTACAAAATCCGTGGATTAATTGTTTGACACACAGCACTCGTAAGGCACTACAAGAACATATGTCATATCCCGGCGGAATTTTTCAACATCGTATGATAAATGCACCAGTTTTCTACCCAATCGATTGATCTATCTTGACGAATAGCAAGGGTGCTAACATGTATGTGTCATGGCAGAATGCATAACGGCATATAATGGTGTCGTAGTACGTGGTGAGCATGAACGGCAAATTGAAATGCCGCGGTAGAGGAGGGAGATTTATATTAGTGTGTCATGGATTGTACGCGATGTTTACATTGGATCCTACACTGACAAATGGTCGAACATCGTTGTGCTAATTAACTTGTCAAGCGCATCTCACTAGCTGGTGTCACCCACCACCGTCAAGTCATTTCACTACGACTATACACCACTCTTCCTTTCGTTTATTGGGCGAGTCGCGTGCTGTGGCGGTGGTGATCTCACGATGATGCAGATCGATAATGAAAGTGAATGCGGCGGCTGCATTGCATGTTACCTTCAACCTTTCTCAAAATGGTTTTTGAAGTCTCTTCCGATCAATGTTGGGCTTTTTGGTCTCACAAACAATTTGTAGTTTTCTCAAGCCCTCGCGATCAGTAACGACTGCTACAATGTTGATGTGGACATAGATACCTCGGATATGAACAAATACATTATAGGTGGATAATTTTATCAGGTGATTTCTAGTATTGACTCTAAAATATATTATTTAATTATTAAAAATAAAGTTACTACATATCCATATATTATATGCATATACACTCAAGGTCTACATATAATACGAGTTAAAATACAGGAACAAGACAAAGTTTACTTAAGGAGAAGTGTGTTCCAAGGTCGGTATGGATCCGGCCACTCACATTCAGTTGGACTCCTCCATCTTGATTCCTCCGATAATTGGGTCGTTCGATGTGCCATATGTCTCAACACCATCTATGGGCTACCCGGGCTTACCGAAAATGAGACCCTGGCGTGGTATACCTAGTTAACATACTCATGACACACATATAGGTAGTTCAATAACGACTACTACAATGTTGATGTGGACATAAATACCTCGGATATGAACAAATACATTATAGGTGGATATTTTTATCAGGTGATTTCTAGTATTGACTCTAAAATATATTATTTAATTATTAAAAATAAAGTTACTACATATCCATATATTATATGCATATACACTCAAGGTCTACATATAATACGAGTTAAAATACAGGAACAAGACAAAGTTTACTTAAGGAGAAGTGTGTTCCAAGGTCAGTATGGATCCGGCCACTCACATTCAGTTGGACTCCTCCATCTTGATTCCTCCGATAATTGGGTCGTTCGATGTGCCATATGTCTCAACACCATCTATGGGCTACCCGGGCTTACCGAAAATGAGACCCTGGCGTGGTATACCTAGTTAACATACTCATGACACGCATATAGGTAGTTCAATAACGACTACTACAATGTTGATGTGGACATAAATACCTCGGATACGAACAAATACATTATAGGTGGATATTTTTATCAGGTGATTTCTAGTAGCGACTCTAAAATATATTATTTAATTATTAAAAATAAAGTTACTACATATCCATATATTATATGCATATACACTCAAGGTCTACATATAATACGAGTTAAAATACAGGAACGAGACAAAGTTTACTTAAGGAGAAGTGTGTTCCAAGGTCGGTATGGATCCGGCCACTCACATTCAGTTGGACTCCTCCATCTTGATTCCTCCGGTAACTGGGTCGTTCGATGTGCCATATGTCTCAACACCATCTATGGGCTACCCGAGCTTACCGAAAATGAGACCCTGGCGTGGTATACCTAGTTAACGTACTCATGACACACATATAGGTAGTTCAGCGCGTTGATTAAAATAGATTAGAGGTAGTACAATATTGCGTTATATTGGCACTGATCTATTATCTCTGGCTAATGTTTACTGTAGATGTACTAATATTGTGTTATATTGACATGATGTGTATCTCTAGCTAGTCTAGATGTACAAATATGTTTATGTTAGAACTATTTTTGCTACATGTTTCACATATTTAACTATACATTGAGATTTTATAATAGGGATAGAATTCCGAGAACACTGCATAAGAAGACTTGGTTATCTATCTTATGTCGTGATCTGAGGACATGCTAAGATCACATAGACAAAGACATTACCAAGAGGGAAGGTGTGTGACGTGGTGCTTCTGCTAGTATAGCATGACAGGATCGCGAGGGCTGGCATGTGGTTATGGAACCACCTCCCAAGTAACAAACAAACACGAAAACCGCGGACAAGGTTCAACTAAAAGGCTACAAACCAGGGTCTTGGGTAGACTTTGGCAGATCTTTTCAAGGGAACATATCTAGAAGGCAGAGACGTAACCAAGATTAATGACTCATCGTATAGCTAGCATCGAATGCATGTATGCAAGTGTTGTATCAAATCTACATTCAAGTATAATGAAATTTTGGTACTGTGTTTCTGTGAAATGTTGCATGTGTTTTTGATTGCCATGAACACACACGGTAGAATACATAACACCGTTTGCAACATGTCTCGCATCAACCTTAATTCAAGCCAAGAATCGCATTCCCGCCTCTGCACAGACATGGCACATGCGTGCATACGTGTGGGCCTAATCAACCTCGCTGGCCCACACTGCTTAGTCACTGACGAAAGGTATCCACGGAAGACAAACTCTATCGCTGGCCCACCTGTCAGTGGCCGTAACAACCTGTTGACTACTCCCTTGATCCCTTCCTGGCTCATAAAGCACCCTGAGAGCCTAACCGAGCGGCGCCCCGGACGATCGTACGCGCGCGCGCCGGCCGGCCATGTCGTCCACAGACGGCGACGACGAGCCGCTCGTCCTCCTTCACGGCGACCTGGACCTGACCATCCACGAGGCGCGCGGCCTCCCCAACATGGACGTCCTCTCCACCCTCATCCGCCGCCTCTGCATCCGCCGCAGCCGCCGCCGTCTCGCCACCCGCTCCGTCCCCGGCGACGACGCCGAGACCGACGCCGACAGCCCGCTCCACCGACGCCAGCCGCACGGCCACCGCATCCTCCCCACCTCCGACCCCTACGCCGTCGTCGCGCTGTCGCCGCCGGACACCACGCTCGCCCGCACCCACGTCTTCCGCAACTCCGAGGCGCCCGACTGGTCGGCGCGCGTCCGCGTCGCGCTCGCGCACGTCGCCTCGCGGCTCGTGTTCCAGGTCAGGGACTCCGACCCCTTCGGCTCCGACCTCATGGGCGCCGCCCACATCCCCGCCGCCAAACTCCTCGACGGCGAGCCCATCGTCGGCGAGTGGCTCCAGCTGCTCCGCCCCTACGGCCGCGGCCCGCCCAAGCCCGGATCCGCCATCCGCGTCTCCGCCACCTTCACCCCGGCGACCCTGTACTCCCGTCGGCGCCACGGCGTGCCCGCGTACTTCCCGGAGCGGCGCGGCTGCGAGGTGAAGCTGTACCAGGATGCGCACGTGCCAGCCGATGTGCCGTCCTCGTACGAGCGTGGGCGGTGCTGGGAGGACGTGTGCATGGCGGTGCTGGGGGCTCAGAAGCTGGTGTACGTCGCAGGGTGGGCCGTGGGCGCCAATGTCAGGCTGTTGCGGGAGGACATGTCGCCGGCCATGGCGGAGAAGGCGGCCGAGGTCAGGGCGCTGGCCGGCGTGTCGGTGGATGCCATGACGCTCGGCGAGCTCCTCAAGTACAAGTCGCAGGAGGGCGTTCGCGTCTGCCTCCTCGTTTCCGAACACCATAGCGCTCCACATCATAGCTTCTTCCTAAGCACGGTACGTTACATTCTTATCCGGCCTCTCACACGTTGGATCTCCGATATTTCGTAAAATTTCACTCATCTCATGTACCAAGAAAATTGGATCTCCGTCAGATTATCTCAGTGACACATCATGAACTGGAACTAGTTCAATCGTAATTCAAACCTTTGCCAGATTTATTTACTCAAATCTGTAGTGGATTTCAGTTGAATTCAAGTGGAATTTTGTGACATTTGCTAAACTAACCTTAATTTCTGAAATTAGTGGTCATTAATTTCAGTGGTACCAGAACAGTTTCCAAGACAAAATTTTGGGAACACGGTTCTTGTATATAACAAAGTTGTGTTGAGTGTAGGTACAACTCGGTAAAATCAGTCGAATACACCACCTTTGGAATTTTGAATTAGAATACTGTGAGCTAGAGTTCTAGGTATATTTTAATAGTACTTCCTCCATTCCAAATAAGTGTCGTAGTTTTAGTTCATTTTAGTTCAAATATGATAAAAATAAACTAAAACCACAACACTTATTAATCATACATCGAAGGGAGTAATAGAATTGTAAACACAAAGAAATTAACACGAATCAACCTGCAAAATGATGTTATGTATTTTCGATACAATAAAAAAATATGAATAATGTATGGCCTTGTTGAATACGATCCTGAAATTCCCTACGTATTGATTATAAATCTCAAATACTCTAATGGAAATCCTTCGATATATACATGAGACCCTTTGTGTGAGAGCTCAAATGCTAGGATTCGGGCCCGTCGTGGACATAAAGGAGGTGTTTTGTCTTTTTATGTATTTTATCCAGGGAGGTGTGATGCAAACTAGTGGTGAAGATACCAAGAAGTTCTTCAAGCACTCTTCGGTGATCTGTATTCTCTCACATCGCTACCCTAAAGGAAAGCTCAACATGGCAAAACAGAAGGCAAGCTAAGATACCATATTTCACTCTTACACGCTCTATTAATATAATTCTTATTTATTACTAACTATAGAATGCTTTCTTGGGACATGGATTATAGTAAAATGAACAAAATAAGATTTCAACATGATTCTACCGCAGCAAATGCCTTTTAGCATCATCTTGAGATATTTTACACCCCTTCTTTCTTTATGTGTCTATATCTTCTCTATCCATGCATGGATACATGGATAGACTAAGAAGAATCATTGTGGTGAGATGAGTACTAGAGAGAAGTTGGGATGATGTGTTCTATTTGATGAGATACCATCTATATGAGATTACTTAATTAATTTTTGGATATTCAAGTCTTTGGTCACTCCGGCAATAATTAACATTGATTAATGTTGATACATAAAATTGTGACTTCAAAAACTCAATCACCACACTTCTGGTCAAAAAAAATAGGAGAGATATTTTACACACATGCAGGATTTAGGCCCACATGTATATGCACGCCTTAAAGTCACTGATAATCTAACAAACCAATATAATGTAATTGTGTTAAAAAGCTTAAAGTTTCATCCAACCTTTTTAGATGCAAGGCCAACCATTATTAATTAAAGTTTTGAAATGTCAACTGTTTCTTATTCGAGCTAATACACACTGGGGTTAAGAACAAGAAAGTTCCAGCAATTATTTCGGCGGTATTGTAAGAGAGAGAGAACATGGCGCGCTTCTATTATCGCACCATGTAATTATTAAAATTTTCTATTACACTAAATAAATATTTTTGTTGTAATATTCTAAATACAAGTTTATTTGGGATATAATTTGAAACACGGTGTTGCCAAGATGGGTTTTATAAATTTTAATAGTATATTACAACAAAAGTTGCATCGATTGGTTCTTATTTGTTACATTGCCTCTTAAAAACCTTTCACTACATCGTGTCCTTTGGTTCCCCCAAAATAAAAATAAAACACATCTATGTACATTAATTGGTACCTCATGTAAATTATAGTCAATATGTTCTTTTCTTATATAACATCCTCTAATATTTGATTGAAATATCTTATTCGAAGTGTCTAGACTATATGGTTATATATGTCAGATATAAATAACATGGAAATTCTACATGGTTCATGTATTTTAAATATTATGTAAATCTGGATTTAAAATGAGAGCTGAAGTACGCCTAAGAAAGTGCGCATGGTTTCATAGCTTAAATAGAAGCAACTATATATCAAGACACTTGATTTTGTTAATTATAAAGCATCATATAAAATAAACTTTTCATATTCTTGAAACTCTATGTGCTTATATAGGTGAGATTAACATGGTCACCACATTGATATTTGACAAATATAGATCCACCCATTAGGGGTGGGGATCACTTCACTGTTGCCTCCTCCAACTTGGGGCTCCAGTGCGGAGACCCAGGATCAAATTGTCAAGGGTAGACCTAGGATCCCTTTGTTCTTCCCCAGCTTCCTCATGCTCCATGAAATCATTCAGGGCTTGTTTGATTCAAAAGTTTTCTAAAGAAATCTTCTAGGCTTTTTACCCATAGGAAATTTTTCTATAGAGATTATTTGATTCAAATGATTGAACCCTTCAAAAAATTTATGGATTGCTTTCTCATAGTACAACCCTATATGATTTCTAACAAGAGGTTACACCTCTTGGAAAAGTTTCTATGTGTTTATGACAACTATGATATTTCTAAAAAAACAATTTATGGCTTTCCTATGCTACCATCAAAATACTAGTTGTACCTATTTCCATAGGTTTCTTTCCTATAGGATTCAAGGGGGCATGTCATAGCAATCCTCTATTTTTTCTATTCCTCCACTTTTCCTATGAGTCAAACAAGCCCTCAGTGAGTCATGTTATCCGTGAAGTCTCTTGCATGATTGAACGGAGAAACAATATACTTGGATCCGACAACTGATTAGAGGACTGGAAATTGATACATAATTATAGTAAACTATACCATATGTCAAATAGAAATTTTTAAGAGTAAACTTTGGATGAAATGTTTGACCCTAAATATCAAGCCCCATTGTACATAGTTTTTGAGTTGGAGAAGAATCCCAAGTAAGACTCAAATAAAGAAAAAGAAGGCAGAAGAGTTGAATATTAGTTCAGCGGATGAAAAACTTGTCAGCTGGAGATTTAGAAGATAACTATGATTACCACTCTCATGTAGATCCTTACTTTCCTGTTTATTTTTTTTTGGATTTATAGGTAACATAAATATACATATAATTTATTGTTGTCGGTTGCATACCGAGAATAGGTCTATGTCTTTTGCTAATTCCTAAGATGTCGGTTGTTTATCTATTCGTTGTCGATGTTTTAACACAAAGTTGCATTTTATTTTGCTTCTCCTAGCAGTATTACCAAAATATGCAAGTTGAGTGTCATGATTATGCAACTCCCGTATTAGCATTGTATGTTTAAAAATATGATAACTTTTGTTTTCATTTAATCTATTTCTTATTGTAAATTAATACATTCTAACTGTTCTATTTTTTCGTTTTGATCATGTTCTATTCTAAATTAATAAATCTAACTATTCTTTTATTTCAAGTATGTTTGATTTTTTTCTTGTTTTATTTTCTTAAAATTTAGTGCCATCTTTAGGATACAACAGTAACGAGGACTACTTGAGATTAATTATACCTTAGTCAAAACTAAAATCATATGTCTGAATTTAGCAACCCGCTAATGCATTGTCTAGTACTAGTGTTTTTGTCGGGATTAGAGGAGACAATTCCTGCAGGGTTAGAGCATCTCTAGCAGAGCCCGTAAATACGCGAACTGAAAACGCGGAGTTCAGTTCACTGAACTCGTATTTACGGATCGAAAAATTGGTGGCGCAGAGCGAAAATTGTAAAACAGCATATTCCTTAAATATTCCATATTCCTATTTTTTTTTCTGTTTTTTCTTCTTCCTCCCGTGCAGTCCCCAGCAACCAGCACGTCCGGCCCGGCCACCGTGCCCCATCGGCCACCGCCGCGCCCGGCCCCGCCTCGCGCCCGCCGCCCCGCGCCTTCAC
Organism: Lolium rigidum; assembly: GCF_022539505.1. Classification (NCBI taxonomy): domain Eukaryota; kingdom Viridiplantae; phylum Streptophyta; class Magnoliopsida; order Poales; family Poaceae; genus Lolium; species Lolium rigidum. The sequence goes on along the minus strand of NC_061509.1, from coordinate 23,093,501 downwards.
GGCCGCGCGCCGCTCCGCCCCGTGCCTTCCCGGCCGCGCCCCACCCCCGCCCGGTCGCCGCCGCTCCCGGCCCCGCCTCGCGCCCGTCACCCCTCGCCCGCACGGTCGCGCCCCCTCCGCCCCTCGCACGCACGGCCGCGCCCCCTCCGCCCCGTGCACCGCCCGCCGCGCCCCCGCCCCGCCCGACCGTCGCACGCTCGGCCGCCGCTGCCCGCGCCTCCACGGCCGCGCGCCGCTCCGCCCCTGCCCGGCCGAGCCCCGCTCCGCCCAGCTCGGCTCCGCCTCCGCCGCGCCCGACCTGTCCCGCCCCGCCTCGGCCTGTGCTGCCTCGGCCATCCCCGGTCTTGCTTCACCCCGCCCACGCAGACTCACACCGGCGCGAGCTCGCCGGAATTTGGTCGGACCGGCGAATTTGGTAGGATTCCGGCGGCTGTACCGGCGGAAGTAGTTAGCTCGAGCTGAAATTGCAGCGCGCCACGAATAGGGGTTCGTGTTCGGTTCATTGTTTCAGCCCCTACAAATACGAGGCAAAGTTGGGTTTTCGGTCTCGGCCTGAAAACTTTTTTTTCGATTTTGGCTCGTTTACGGTGACTAATCTGCGCCATTTTCTAAACGGAACCTGTAAAATGGCAGTTATTTTTCGGTTTTGCCCAGTTTACGGGCTCTGTTAGAGATGCTGTTAGGGTGAAACCCCGTTTCACTCAATCATGTCAAATCTCCACTTATCTCTAATACTCAATCCGCTAGGGTACGGTAGTTGTATTGGGTCATGTGGAAAGTACACTATGGTTTGGAAAATTCTTGAAAAAAATAGATTTAACGGACACAATGCACCAAATTGGGAGGGCTAGCGTATTTGGGTCTTGGGGAAAATATGAGGAAAAGTGAGGATTGAACTGACACAATACACTAGAGCCAAACATTCATTTTGATATTCGTTGGAATTTTAGGTTAGACCAGGACCATCTCTCCACCAACGCTACAAATACACTAATGCCAACAGTGCCTAATTGTTCATGTACAAATAAGTTAAACCAAAACTGTAAATAAATTATGGGAAAGTTGTAAGAGAGCAGGTGTTTAGTGCACACCTATTTTTTTGAGTTTTTCTTTTTCTATCTCACAAACTATATAAATTATGGATTTGAAACTTAATTTGCTGGTAAAAATAATTCGGATTTTTTTAAGCAATTTAAAATTTCACAATTCTAAACAAATGTATTCCTGATCGGTGAGACGTCTCCGGCGTGCAGGTGGTGGGCACGCCATACGCACACAACCAGAAGTGCATCCTCGTCGACACGCCCGCGTCCGAGGCCACCCGTCGGATCACGGCCTTCCTAGGCGGCCTCGACCTCGGCTGCCGGCTGCTACGACACCCCGTCCCACGGGCTCTTCGGCGACCTGGACACCGTCTTCCGCGGTGACCTCCACAACCCCACCCTCGGCGATACCGATGCGAACGACGGACCCGGGCAGCCATGGCACGACATGCATTGTCGGATCGACGGCGCCGCCGCGTACGATGTCTTGGAGAACTTCGAGCAGCGGTGGCGGAAGGCTACCGCCAAGCACAATCATTGGAAGGACGACACCCTGATAAAGCTGAAACGCATCCCCTGGATCCTCAGCCCCGCCTCAGGAGCCGCCGCCGACGCGCTGCGCGTCCTGCCGGAGGATGACCACCGGTGCTGGCACGCGCAGGTGTTCCGTTCGGTAGACTCCGGGTCGGTGAAGGGGTTTCCGCGTTCCTGGGAGACACAGGACATGGCGGCACGGCACCTGCTCTGCGATAAGAGCTTGGCGGTGGAGCAGAGCATCCACACGGCGTACGTTGCGGCGATCCGCGCCGCCGACCGGTTCGTGTATCTCGAGACCGAGCGGTTCGTGGGGTCGTCGTACGCGTGGCCGCCGTCGTGCCGGCACCCGGGCGCTGGCAACCTGGTGCCGATGGAGATCGCGTTGAAGGTGGCGAGCAAGATCAGCGCCGGCGAGGCGTTCGCTGCGTACGTGGTGCTGCCGATGTGGCCAGCCGCGGAGGGCCCGCCGGGGTCGGCGCCGGCGCAAGAGGCCCTCTTCGGCGGGCACAAACGATGCGGATGATGTACGAGGTGGTCGAGGAGGCGGTCACCGCGGCGGGGCTCGCCGGCGGAGCGCACCCGCAGGACTACCTAAACTTCTACTGCCTCGGCAACCGCGAACCGGCACCGCCGCCGTTGCACGGATGGACGTCGGAGACGGCAGCGGCGCTGGCACGGAGGCACGGGCGGTTCATGGTGTACGTGCATTCCAAGGGGATGATCGTGGACGACGAATACGTGCTCCTCGGCTCCGCCAACGTCAACCAGCGCTCCCTCTCCGGCTCCCGTGACACCGAGATCGCCGTCGGCGCACACCAGCCGCACCACACCGGCGCCGGAGGCCGGCGGCCGCATGGGCAGGTGCATGCTTACAGGATGTCACCGTGGGAGGAGCACCTGGGCGGGCTGACTCTCCCGGAGATGGAGATGCCGGAGTCGCCGGACTGCGTGCGGCTGGTGAACCGGGTGGCGCGGCAGAGCCGGGAGAGATACGTGTATGAGGGGGAGGAGGTGGAGAAGATGCGGATGCGGGGGTACCTTATGAGGTACCCGGTGGAGGTGAGCGCCGACGGCAAGGTCGGGCCGCTGCCGGGACACGAGTTCTTCCCTGACGTTGGCGGCAAGGTCCTCGGCTCCACCAACAAGCTCCCCGATCACCTCACCATGTAGCATTATTCTACCGCCTTCTACATGACTACCTTGTAAACACTACGCTAGATCTAGATCGGAATCAACATCCCAGGGAGGAAATTCTAGAGTTCGAGCTCGTTATCCTCCCAACCACCCCCGAGCAGGTCCACGGCAACGCCGGGCAAAACATACGAATGGTCCTCGACACCGATCCCGATACAACGATGCCTCGCTTAAATTACAACCCTCCACTCTTCTGGGCCTACTGGACCCAGTCACCACTGGCTAGCCAATGGGGTGTCTTCTTCTTCCTCGTGGGCCGCCCTTCCTCTGCACGGCTTGGCCCAGCCGTGTCCGAGTCAACGCCGCTGGTACCAGGTGGAGCTCGGTCGTTGACAATCCCCCTCGCTTGAATACCTGCTTGACCCCAAGCAGGAGCAGCTGGAAACTGTTGTCGGAGCGACTCCACGTCCTCCCAGGTTGCTTGTTCTTCAGGCATGCCACTCCAGTGAATGAGAGCTTGCGGCACCGTGCGAAATCCCACCTGTCGCACTCGTCGTCCCAACACAGCGACAGGTATCTGCAACATATCTGTAGGAGAAGGAAGTTGGGGCAATACCTGCTGGTTCGGTCCGATACAAGGTTTCAATTGGGAGACATGGAACACGGGATGCACACGACTGGACGGTGGCAATTCCAGCTTGTATGCCACTTCCCCCACTCGCTCGACAATCTTGTAAGGCCCAAAGAACTTGAATGCCAGCTTATGGTTTGCTCGTTTCACCACCGAAGACTGAATATATGGCTGCAGACGAAGAAAAACCTCATCTCCCACTGCGAAGACGCGTTCCCTGCGATTCTTGTCTGCCTGGGATTTCATACGCTGTTGCATGCGCAATAAGTGCTGACGAGCAGAGGCCATAATCAGGTTGCGCTCCGCCAACCAGTGCTCAATATCCGACGATGCCACTTGATCAGAAGCTGTGATACCGAAATACCTGGGCTTCCTACCATACAACAGCTCAAACGGGGATTTTCCAAGGGAGGAATGCCAATTGGTGTTGTACCAAAATTCACAGAGTGAAAGCCACTTAGACCAATGTTGTGGGTGAGCACTAATGAAACACCTTAGATAGCATTCCACTGATTGGTTAACGCGTTCTGTCTGCCCATCGGTTTCAGGATGGTTTGCTGTGCTCATTTTCAGCTGTGTGCCGGTGGCTTGGAAGACAGCTCTCCAGAACTGGCTCGTAAACACGGGGTCCCTGTCTGAAACTAAGGCAGCTGGCATGCTATGCAGGCGATAGATGTTGTCAACAAATAGCTCAGCCACTTTACTAGCTGTGTAGGGGTGACGAAGAGGAATAAAGTGAGCATACTTAGTCAGTTTGTCAACTACGACCAGGATGCAGTTAAACTGACGAGACTGTGGCAAACCATCAATGAAGTCCATTGTTGCAGTCTCCCAAGGTTCACTGGGAATCGGCAAGGGTTGGAGCAAACCTGCAGGAGGAAGACGCTCCGGCTTGGCCTGTTGGCAGATGCGGCAGGCGCGGACAAATGCTTGAACCATTTTCTTCATCGCCGGCCAAGCAAATAATGAAACCAGACGCCTGTAAGTTACAGGAAAACCAGAATGGCCACCTTGTGGGCTGTCGTGGAAGGCAGAAATGATCTGCTGCTGTAAGTTAACATCCGCTCCCACCCAGATACGTCCATTGTATCGCAGCACGCCATGGTCCAAGCTGTACCTGGTTTCAGCATTAGGATCCACCGACAACCTCTGTAACAGGCCCTGGGCATGAGCATCTCGCATGTAACTGTCCAACACAGTGGACAACCATTGTGGTTGTACCGTAGTTATCGCAAAAGCCTGTGAGCTGGTAGGAGGTTTTCGGGAGAGAGCATCGGCAGCACCATTGAGCGCACCCTTCTTATACACGATCTTGTATTGGAATCCCATCAACTTGGTCAAGAGCTTCTGTTGCCAATCCGTATGCAGTCTCTGGTCAGTCAAATGTGCAAGACTTTCATGATCTGTCCTGATCACAAATTCACCCACCTGCAAATATGGGCGCCAATGCTGGACCGCCAAGATGATGGCTAGGTACTCCTTTTCATATACTGAAAGACCTCTGTTCCTTGGACCCAATGCACGACTGACATATGCCACAGGATGACCTTGCTGGGACAACACAGCACCAATTCCCACATCACAAGCGTCAGTGTCAATGATGAACTGCAACTTGAAATCTGGAACAGCTAAAACAGGAGCAGTGATCATAGCTGTTTTCAGGGCTAAAAATGCAGTCTCTTCTACCTCCGTCCAAACAAACAACACCCCTTTTTTGAGCAAGTCTGTTAAAGGTCGACTGATAACGGCATAATGGCGAATGAATTTCCTGTAGTAGCCGGTAAGACCAAGGAATCCTCTCAGTTCCTTCAGATTGACTGGGGTTGGCCAGGAACGAACTGACTGAATTTTGGACTCGTCTGTAGAAACTCCTTCAGACGAGACAACATGGCCAAGGTAATTAACTTTCTGCTGTGCAAAAGCACATTTGGACAGTTTCACTTGCCACTTATCCTTCTGCAGAATGGATAGAACTGTAGCTAAATGCTCCAAATGCAGTTCAAAGGTGGGACTGTAAATCAGTATATCATCAAAGAAAACCAGGGCGAACTTCCTCAAGACTGGAGCTAAGGAATCATTCATGGCGTGTTGGAAGGTGGCCGGTGCGCCAGTAAGGCCAAAGGCCATGACCTTGAACTCATAGTGCCCATTGTGTGTCTGGAAGGCCGTCTTATGTTCTTCACCTGGAGCCAATCTGATTTGGTGGTATCCTGCCCTAAGATCGAGCTTGGAAAACCATCGTGCACCCGCAAGTTCATCCAGTAACTCATCAATAATAGGCAACGGGTATTTCCCTTTAACTGTGAGTGCATTCAAATGTCTATAGTCCACCACTAAACGCCATGTTTTGTCGCCCTTCTTGACCAAAATAACTGGGGAGCCAAAAGCACTGGTGCTATGGACAATGACACCTTGGTCCAGGAGTTCTTGAATCTGTCTCTCCAACTCAGTCTTTAAATCAGGAGCAATACGGTATGGCCTCATGGAGACTGGTCTGGCGCCATGAATCAGAGGAATACTGTGATCGTATCGCCTCCGTGGTGGTAACCCAGAGGGAGCTGCAAACACATCAACAAATTTGTCCAAGAGTCGTTGTACTTCTGGGGGAAGGACAGGCTTCTCTGGTTCTTCAGCTTCACGCACCAAATGTAACTCCAACATAGCATCGCCCCATGCAGCTTGGTCCTCTCCTTGCAACACCACAAATTGTCCAGAATGTGGAATGGCAATCCAACCCTGTTCCCAGTGGGTTATCATGGGACTGTATTTAGCCAACCAATCCAGACCAATAATGCCATCGTAGCTACCCAGGTCAAGAAGTTTGAAGTCATCCTTGAATTGTGCACCTGCAGCAGACCAACCCAACTGGACAAACTGGAATGCACTGTGTAGAATGCCACCACCTGCCACTTTAACCCTAACAGGATCCTTTAGCTGTGAAATCCCTGTCAGTGCTCTTGCTTTCTGAGTGTCAATGAAACAAGAAGAGCTACCAGAGTCAACCAGGAATAAAAAATTCTGCCCTTGGATAGTGACCTGCAGTTTCATAGTCTTGGGAGCAGTAATACTGGGATTGACAGCAGCTGTCGAAAGTAACATTAAATGTGGATCAGGAGGAGGACTATCAGGCTGGAAACTTGCTTGGGCATCAGCAAATCGTTCCTCGCTGGCTGCCTCAGAGAATTGCATGTAATCTATCATCTCTTGCACCACATGGAGCTGGATAGTGCTCTTGCATTGATGATCCTTATGATACTTCTCTCCACAGGTAAAACAGAGGTTCTTGGCGCGTCGATAAGCTCTGAGACTTTGCCACTTGTCCTCAGCTGGTCCCTTATGCTGCTCTGCTCTACGATTTTCTTCCAGTTTTGGTGACACCCAACGTGAGGGAGGTGGTGGAGGTGTAATTGGTTGCAGCAGTGGTTGATGGTTCCTTCTTGGTGGTATGTACGGCTGCACCGGTGGTAAATCAGCTATCGTACCACACTCTGTTCCCAACTCCTCATACAGTAGTGCCAGGGTATAGGCCGTCTCTAGATCTCGTGGTTGTTGAATTGCGACGAGGATTCTGACGCCTGGTTGCAACCCATCGAGGAACTTGGTGGTATAGTGCACAGGATCGGGGTTGGATTCATAAGCCGATAACTGATCCATCAATTCAGAGTAACGAGTAACATAATCTTCAACAGTGGAAGTCTGCGAGATGTGTATGAGCCTTCTCACCAGGATGGCATGCTGATTCCGACAGAACCTTGCCATGACTGCTGTTACAAATTCCGGCCATTGCGGCTGGCTGTGTTGATGCAGATGTGCTTCAAGCCAAGTAGCCGCTGCTCCAGTGAAGTGGTCGGACGCGAGAGAGTTCCATGACCGCGTAGGAGTCTTCCATCTCTGGAAATAATCCTCACACCGCCGTTGCCACAATTTCGGATTGGATCCATCAAATTGCGGCAATTCAGCGCGTGTACCATGCCCGGTGTCAGTACCAGCAGATAGATCACATGGAAAGGAATTTTGGCCATGGGGAAACTGAGAAAAATTTGTACCTCCTCCCGGAGGAGGCAGGGTCGAACCCAGTGCCGTCCCCCGGCTGTTGTATGTCCAGCGGCGCCCATCCGGGCCGGCGGTGGCTTCCTCCAGGTCACGGATCCGTGACGAGGACGGATCACTCGCCCCTGCGGCTAGATCGGGGCGCTGAATGCCCGCGATCGCTGCCGTGAGGTTGGCGACCTCCGTCGTGAGCGTGGTGCGGACGGCGTCGAGATCCTGTCCGAGCTGCGCCTTCACGCCTTGAAGATCTGAAGAGAGGGCCGCCATACCAGAGTCGACGCTCTTGAGTTGCGCTCACTTCGGTCCCGTTGGTCCGGTATCAACACCGATTGCCAAAAATGGGCGGGCGTGCAAGCCAACATCGATGTTCTCAATCCAAGTGGCACTAATGAGAATGATAGGGTAAGTCATTCTACTATGTTCACCATATGGCTCATATGATAGGGTTGTACAAATGGCTCATCTATTTTCTTTTCCGCATATGTGTAGAACTCCATGGCTCAAGGATTGTTTAGGGATGTGGGAAAGAAGAACAAAAAAGGCAATAAGATTCTTGGCAAGCCATTCACCTTGCATCATTGTTATGAAGTGCTAGGGAATGAAGAGAAGTGGAAGACGCGCGGCAAGTTGGATGCGGCAACTATGGCGGCCAATGCTACCGGTGATGCAACAATCATCGATGATGATGATTCAAGTGATGAAGGGAAGAAGAGAAGCTCCACTCCTCACTCCATCAACAATGGGCGGAGGAATGTGCCCGGTAGGAAGACCGCCAAGGAAATGAAGGGAAGGAAGGCCGGAGATGATGACATTGCCATGGCTATGGAGAGGATTGCACTCCGTCAGGCCGCAGCATATAGGTAGTTTACTAGTCCACACTGACATCAAAATTTGAACCTAGATGCCGTCCACAGCATGATAAGCTAAACTAACCCAACATGGGCCAATGGCAATGGGATATCCTAAATAATCAGAAGGAAGCAAATGAAAAAAACAAGAGCATCCCACTGTTGCCATTTTAGGCTACTCCATGTGTATACTATAGAGTACTTGCCATTTTGGATAGCTGCTACGTACTACCGGCAAACAGGGCAAAAATATTCTTGTAGAAATTAATATGAGCAGAAGCTATATAAAATAGGACGGAAGCAACAGTGAACGAGGGGATAAATCAACAGAATATGTTGAACCGAACAGATCGGACCAATCAATTGGGGAAGATGTTGATGTTCACCGAGAAATTCTACACGACGTGTAGCAAACTGCATGCCTGAATTGGACTCGACCGAGTGGCAGAAAAATAGTGTGATTAGCATAATGGGAATGAAAAAAATAAGGCTGCGGTCGCGCCAAGCGTCCAAAGTCTTAAGTCGCGAATATTCACGCGAGCGCACGCGCTAGTGTGGTGCAACCCTATGTGTGTCTCTACCATTTTAGATGTTACAAAAGAGCTCTCCTTATAAGTTGCTCCAAACCTTCTTCCCTTAGCAATGTGGGACTAAAGATTAGTCATGCCTCCACCACCTCTAGTATGTATAGCTATTTTCTGAAACTGGACTGGGTCATGGCCCATTATTCACGTTGATGGGCTGAATAGGGCGGACCATACACATACCATTATTACTACACATTGGCCTGCTGGGAGGATGAGAGTGTATGGAATATTTTAATGATCATGCATGCAACCTTCGATGGGTCATGAATGTGCAAAGCTGAGCTCCTGAACACTGTGGCGTGAGAGTCCAATGCAGATTTCCTCTAGCTGATAGGGCGTCCGGACTGTATCGGTACCATTGGCAAATCAATGGGGATATGTGATGCATGTTGTCCAGGTTCCAACGTGCTCGGTGTATTGGCTTGAAATTCCTCGTATTACAGTTTTCAGCGTGTTGTACCGGCATGAGATGCCCCGTGTCAGATCTGAAAGGGAGCGGATCGGTGGCCGATATTGTGAGCATACGGGGCAGAGCTTGAGAAAAGAGAAGGAAGCAATTGAGATTTAAAATGGAACTTAGTGTGGAGGCCGGGCTGGACATTGACGAGGAAAAGGAAGCTAGCAGAGGAAGATAAGGAGGCTGGGCGCCATATGAGATGGAGCTTCTCATTTTCGGTGAGAGTCGCGCCAACTCTGATGAGTCTATTGTCGGGGCTGCACGCCAGCAGGAAGTACTTGGTCCTCATGGGCATTTTTCATGGTGGTGGGACGGCGAGAAGGTGTAAGCCTGCAACGCCTAGACATCTAGGGGCTTCACGCCAGCAGCGCCTCGACATTGGTGACCAGAACACCAACAGAAATTTCGGCAAGCTGCACACCGGCAGACACGACGTCGTCATCTTTGGGCATGTTGGTGAAGACGCCACACGCCAGCAACACCTAGATGTTGGCGGGAGTGTGGAAGAGTAGCACAACGTAACACTCTCATTAGCCTGGAACGCATGTACTGGTCGAGTATGAACCTCCAGTGCCGGTGCATGCATATATACATGCATGGTATGCCAGGGTAAAGAAGGCGACAAGCTACATGCCAACAGTTGGTAGATCATCATGCCCTGTCTTCGATGTGGCCGGCATCCGGGCGGCACGCCGGGAGCCACGCGAGTCCTCCTCCTTTGGCAAGGTTCGTGGATGTGATGCACGCGAGTAGCACCTTGAGCTCTGACGCCATCGCCTTGGGCACCATTTACGGAGGTGAAGATGGCATCGGGCCACACGCCGGAGCCCCGGAGAAGGTCGTCCCCTGCATGACAACGTGCCGGCCAGAAGTGGTGGCAGGAGTGTCGAAGAGTACAACAACGACTCTCCTCAACGTGGAGAGCGTGCACTAGTCGTGTGTGGTGTGCCGGTGAAGAGCATGCAATAGTCGTGTGTGGTGTGCTTCTTTTTTGTTATTGTGGTGTGTGGTGCGTTAGTCTCATATGAAAATCAACAGTTTTGATATCCACTGCGTCCCATTTCCACTTGTCGGATGCATTTTTGTGGGTGCATGCATTAATGTGTACATACACGTATTTGATATTTATTGAGAGCTGTCTATACATCAATGACTTCTAGCGTAGTGTCTCCCTAGCGGAGCACTCGCTGATGTCTCTCTAGGGGAGTAGCTAGCTAGCTAGATATAAATCCTATAGAAAATAATGGAGTGTAAAAAAAGAGTCCATTTCTGAATTTCCTTCTTAAAAATACATAGGTGCCAGTTAAGCTTATATATTAATCAATGCAAGTTTAATCAGCTTAACTAATATTTTTATTTCTTAAACAAAACTTTAGACGTTTATCTATAGTACAAATATTTTCTTGAAATCGATTCGGATTAGCTGAGCACGTGAATCAATCTAGCTAATCTAGTTTCGTACCTGAGCTAGGTATATCCGATCGATCAATCAGTTAAAGCACGTTTGCACAGAGTCACACAAAGATGCACATGCATGCACAGGGACGATCGATTAATAATGAATCAAGTCTGCCATATTGGTGTATCGGCCAGAGTGCCATGCATGCTACTCCTACACGGGTGAGGCTCTCGGTTCATAGTATAAACAAGAATCGTCGTCTATTTGCATTGGGTCTTGAGTAATTTGAAATTTTAGGGAAGAAAAAGCTGCAGCTTATTGGTTTGGTGGAGCCAGCCTGGCACGCACGTGAGCAGTATTTTCAAAGTGTTGCTATTTTCTATTTTCTTACTGCTATTATTGCCGACGCAATCAGTTTTTTTTTTTTTTTTGAACACGGAGTGCCCCGAAGGGCGTAGAAGCTTCATTCAATCCAAGCGGTGGGTGTACAGTGTATTACAAAGGACCTCATGAAATTGAAAAATAACACATAGGTCCCTGGTAAATGCAGAAAAGACCTCACAAGAAAAAATAAGATTGCAATCAGGTCCTCCTCTATCCCCACCGATGAGCAAGAGACCAGAGAGCCGCCGCCGGACTCCAAGGCGGGGACGGCACCACTTGCTTCAGAGTCGACGAAGAATGCGACCTCCAATCTCTGAAAGGGCCTCCGCTGGAGGTTGAAATTGCGCCAGAAGTCACTGGCAAGGATAACGGCAAGCAAGATCGCCGCCGATGTGCTGCTCGAAGGAATTGCTTCAGAAGAACTCCGACACCACTTCCGCATCCCATCCACCCTGCAAAGTCCCTTGTCTGTCACCGCCTTGGTGCTTGGAACAAGGGGGAGAAGCAAAGGAGTCCAGGTAGAAGAAGCAGCAAGGCCTGCTCTGCATCGCGACGGTGATATTGACCCGCCAGACCCGGAGCACCTGCCACGGACTCGGGGAGGCAAGCATAGATGATGGCGACGCCGGCGGACCCGGTAGATGAGCTTATTGAGGAAGCCATCCCCGGATCGTCTTCTTCCTTCAGCCGTCCTCCATGGACGAGCACCAGGAAGGAGGAAACCCAAGATCTGGGTGCTGCTCACAGGCACCCACATCGGATGACAGGGGAAGAAGGGAGAGGCCTTATTGGCGGCGATGCCACGCCACCTCCTCGCCGCCTGCCGCCACTCCTGCCACCAGAGAACAGCAGCCGCGAAGAAAGAAGCGAGGGCGGACCGGATCTGGCCAAGGGGATCCGATCTCCTACCCGCAGACTCCACAAGGGTAAACTGCAGAAATCTACAACCTAGACTACTATATACAATCAACCAGGCGCCTCTCCATCGTCCTCTCCGGCCGGCGGCGCCGACGGAGAAGATTCCGGGTCGGGCCGGCGATGGAGGTGAGAAGCGGCGGACTCTCAAACTAGCCTATCTACTGTAGCAGCCTGAGAGGGGAAAAGGCGCCAATCCGACGCAATCAGTTTCAGCGAGGGCTCACGTGCTGGTGATCCGTTTCGTTGCATGGTACCTCTACGCCACTTACTCTACCTATGTGTTCGACCAATTACGAGACTACCCATGAATCACTTTTTGTCAGACCAAATTTGTTTGGAAAAGTGGTCGCGAGCATCTGTTTGTGTCGCCCCGCGGACATATTTTGTCTGCGCGATCGTTTGCGTCTGGATGTGCGCTCCCCGGGGCGACCCATTTTTTGATTTGCAAAGAAAGTAGTACACTCAAACTATACAAAGTAGTTCTAGAAGCCTAGACTACTTGCTGCCTGACAGGCCAGCCCAGTCGTTGCGTCGCTCCCTCGTCTGCTTCTCCGCCGCCTCCCGTGCGGCCGCTAGGGCTCGGTGAGCCGCCACGTCCTTTAGCAGGCACTGCCGCAGCCTCGTGTTGGCAGCGTCGTCCTTGAGCATCTCGAAGGACTCAACTAACACCCTCTGTTCTGTCGCATTCTCCTCCAGGGTAGGCGCATCAGGGTGATCGAAAGACCATGAGATGTTGGAGTCGGCGTCCTCTGCGGCTGCGGCGGCCGCCACCCTGCGATGTTCCATCTCGACGTCGAACCCCGCATGGACCGCCCGCTCCTCCTATGCTTCCTCCTCCGCGAGAGCCAGGGCCTCATCTACCGTGTCAAGACCGAGCACGTCTTCATCAACGGCGACTAGAGATCATCGTTGGCCGCCGCACCTACAGATCCCGGTGAGGTATCATGGGGGCAATTTTTTGTGAAAATGGGTTAGCGGCCGTGTACAATTAGGTTTCATTGCGCATTTTTTGTAAAATATATTATGTTTGTAGTTGAATTGCACCGAGGAACTCAAAACTCGTAGTTTATTTCTCTCACGAAATTCAGTTTCAAGTTTATCTGTTTGTATTTACGGGGATCTGATCTACGCGATATGGAACGCTAGTGAAACCGAGTTTTTTTGGGCCCTGTACTCGTGATTTTACGGGCCAAAGATGTTAGGCATCTGGGAGAGGTGCTCTAAGTCACGTCGTAGTAGTGGAGTACAAGATTTGAAGGAATCGATACACACTCACGTGGAGCAGTAGCTAGGTAACGCATATAGGTTGGGGCTGAAATTTCAAACCCAAGGTCAGGAAAGGGGTGCTTCTAGCGCTGCTAATGGGTCCAGAGAAGGTACGCATCTTCGCCTGGAAAGCCGTGTCTAATGGGCCGGCGACAGAGGATAACAAACTTCGACGCCATATGAAGGTTTCGGGCCGGTGTCGTATTTGCGATTATGAGCTAGAGGACGTGGATCATGCTCTTTTCCGTTGCCCCCATGCTCGCGGTTTATGGGAGGCCATGGCGCAAGTGTGGTCGCTCCCGAACCTGCGACAGGTGATTGGTGAAAGGATCGTATGCCGCACCTAGAGGGGGGGTGAATAGGTGCTAACCAATTTTTAGTTCTTTTTCAATTTAGGTTTGACACAAAGGTAAATTCTCTAGATATGCAACTAAGTGAATTTACCTATATGACAAGGTTATCAACTAGGCAAGATATAGCTACACAATATATAGGAGATAGAGTGGGATAGAGGTAACCGAGAGTGTAGCACGCGTTGACACGGAGATGATTCCCGTAGTTCCCTTCCTTTGCAAGAAGGTACGTCTACGTTCGGAGGAGTGTGGTCGCTACGAAAGCCAGACCAACAGATCACGAAGACTTCACTCGGGTCTCCTGTGAGCAACGCCACGAAGGCCTAGCCCACTTCCACTAAGGGATTTCCTCGAGGCGGAAACCGGGCCTTTACAAGGTTCTTGGGGCACACATCCACAACTGAATTGGAGGCTCCCAAATCTGTAATAATACAACAATCAACAACAACACATCAACACAAATCAACTAGGGAACCAAATAGGAACACTAGCATGAGATCCCTCAAACAAGTGAGGGGAAATGAAGAACGCTTCGGTGAGGATGTAGATCGGTGTCTTCTCCTTCGAATCTCCAAAGATCAAGAGCTTTGGTTGGGGGAGGAAGGAGATCTTGCAAATCTTGACTTTCTTGAGGTGGCTCTAATGGAGGTGGCTTGGCAGAGTTCTTGTGTAATGATTGAGCAAAGCACCAAGGTAGGAGAAGGGGGGTATTTATACCTCCCTTCAAAATCGAGCCGTTGCAGCTTCCGGGGGGCCGGATATTCCGGCCTAAGTAAGGGCCGGATAATCCGCCCCCCCCGGATAATCCGGCCTATGGGACAAAAGTGTGACATTGTCCGGCCAAATATCCGGCCCTATGCCAGAGCCACATTTCTTCCAGTCCTTAGCCAAAATTGGGGGGGCCGGATATTTCCAAAATATCCGGCCCGGATAATCCGGCCCTGGTACAATACCGGGACATTATCCGGGCAAATGTCCGGCCCCCTTACTGCGCTGCTTTCCCTCGACGACTTAGCCAAAATCAGGGGGCCGGATATTTCAAGAATATCCGGCCCGGATTATCCGGCCTGGCCAAACTTTTCCTGTTGCTTTTTGACAGAACGACCAAATCCAACACACGCAAATATGAAACTATGTAATCCCTGTACCACTTAATCAAGCATTAGTGTATCACATATATTGACATCAAACATACAAAACATAACGTGAGAGATGTTCTTTCAATCTCCCCCTTTTTGGTGTTTGATGACAATATACGGATTTGCAAAGGAATCACAATAGAGACAAGCATGATGGCAAACCATAGAGGCACTCCCCCTACATGTGTGCATATAAGTAGTTTGCATTTGAATACAAATACACAACACATAGGAGTATGGTGCCTCAACACAAGAGATATCCAACATGAGCTCTAACACAAGACATTGACACATATGAAGTTGAGATAGGATGCAAGAAATCATACCCATGTGTAGATATAAGATACGGAGATATAACATCACACATAATGTAGCATCCTTGATCTCAACATATAGAAATCCGAAAACCATAACAATGTCTCACACCACATAGCACATAGTTTTAAACGACACAACCAAAGCAAATAGTGCAAATACGAGGGAACACAAGCGATAAAGGAATGGTAAACGCAAATGCTTGTGCCCAAACCATGCAAATCCCCGAGATAGTTCCTAATAGAACACTTCTCCCCCTTTGGCATCGAAACGCCAAAAAGGGGACAAGCGCGATGCTACTCGTCCCATGGGAATCACTCGGAGGCATAATCATCATCGGACTCGTCAGCCGCTTCCTCTTCTTCATCTTCGGTGTCGGGTGCATCCGGGAGCGGCGAGAGGTGTTGGACCTTTGAAGGCGAGTCATCCGAGTTCACTCCATGGAACCTGTTCGAGTGCCATCTATCGTAACTCCGGTGAGCTGGAGGCTGAGGCGGGGGCCTTGATCACCACTGAGCTTGTGAAGGATAACCGCCTGAGTGTGCTTAATCTCAGAACGCTCGCGGCTAGCAGCATAGTTTTCCTTGTGAATCTCAATGTTCATGCACAAGATGTGGCGCTGAAACCAACTCAGCCGGCTCACTTGCTTCCTCATGGCCGGGACATCAGGGTGACGTGCAGGAGCAAAGCCACTGGAGCGAGCATCACGCATGAAAGTGTCAGGAGCAGGTACGGCTGAGGAGACTGGCTTGAGCTTGTAGGGCTTCTTGACATGGTGCTTCACCAAAGGATACCCACTAATGTCTTCACCAACCTTAGCAACGAGAGTTGTTGATGAGAAGCTGAATGTAGGGAGCATAGGGAATGGTGGTCCGGGAGACCATGGCATCATGGATCTCATGGAAGATAAAGTCCATGATATCAAGAGTGTAGTCCCGTTCTTCATTATCATCACGAGCACACTTATAGCCGAGGTGCATAAGGTCCACAAGGGTTCCCCGAAGAGCATCATTGTTGCCACCACTTGGGCAAATGGTGGCCCGAAAGAACCGAAGCAGCCGATCGTATATGGGAAGCAGCCCCTTAGCTTGACCAATCTTTCCCGCTGAGGTGTAGAGATGCACAAGAGCATTCTTATCTGTCTGTTGTGGTCCATGAAGTCGACGATCCCCATCAACGGGAACTCCAAGAACACCGAGCAAGCGACGCAGAGTGGCGGTGCGGTGAGAGGAGCCGCTCATCCATTCCATGGTGTGTTCCTCATCTTTCCTGATTGCCAAAGTGGCAAAGAACTGCTTCACCAAAGCTGGGCTAAAGTCACACTGAATCTTCATGATATCATGCAGGCCCAACTTTCCAGCAACCCAGATAGCATCTTCAAAGTGATCGTTGACTGCCAGAATGTCCACATCGATAGCTTGCATGGGTCTCAGATTCTTCATGGGCTCATAGATGTCCATGAAGATGAACTCCTGCTCAGCGCACCAATATCTCCTGCCCGCTATGTCTTCATCCCTTGGGACATCATCATACCGAGTTCTTCGACGGATAGCGAGTAAGAAACCGGGTCCATGGCCTTGTAGTTCTCCCTCACTTCCTTGTTCTTCCGCCTTGAAGTGACGGACTTGCGAGGTGCATTGGTGGCAAACTCATCACTAGATCGATCATGCCTTGGGCGTCTCCGACCACCCCGAGAAGCACCACCTGTGAGAAGCAAAGACGGGTAGCAAAGGAAAGGTAATGCTCATAAGTCATGTAAGATACAGTAATATACTCGAGAAACATGCAAACAAGTCGGTACACATCTAGACATGATAGATTGAAGCAAACTGCATCGGCGATGAAGCTCCAGGCCGGATAATCCGGGGTCCCCTGGGGGCGGATAATCCGGCCGGGCCGGATAATCCGGTCGGCTCGAGGGCGGAAAATCCGGCCCTTCGAGATGTGCAGATTTCCAATCAAAGACATGTCTAAAACTAGATCGGCCTCATAGCATGCAAGAGGAGTACACTACACACGATTTGGAACAACTAGACACCAATTCCACCAAGAAAATAGCACATATAAAACACAACATCTAGGGTTAGAGATTGTGAATCATACCCACATCCATTGTGGAAACCGCTTGGAGGAGAAGGTAGCTAGGGAGGAGATCCACCCGATCCACCCAAGAACTCCGAGAGGGGGCGGACGGAGTGGCTCCGGCGAGGAGGAGGAGCTCCGGCGGCTTGAGGAGGAAGAAGGGGGGCGCGTGGGGGAACTGATTGGTGAGCCAACCGTTCACCCCGCGGCCTCCCTTAGTCCTCCCGCAAAACGCCCAGGCCGGATAATCCGGCCCAAAGTGAGGGCGGATAATCCGGCCCGGCCGGATAATCCGGGCACCACGGGGGCGGATTATCCGGTGTTCTGGAAAATTCCAGAATACCGTAAATCCAGCCTATCTTTAATTGGATATTTGCGAACCCATATGTGATGCAATATACTATCACGTCATATATGCGATGCATATTTACCAATAAGATGGGGCAACCTAGATCATCCGACCGAGAAACCTCAAACTCCAAGTTTTTTACCAAACATGACAAATGAGCAAGATGGAAATGGCTTATAGGAGGGAGTAGGCTTAGGTTGAAGAAGATACAAACTGTTAATGGTACATGATCACTCAAGTTTGCAAGATATGAGCAAATAAGGCCAAACTAGAGTGATTTCCCATAAGAACATGGAGTTGTCAAATAAAAGGCGATAAGACTCAAATAACTCCAACTCTTCACAAAGAAGAGTGTGGTGGCCTAGGCCACCATATATGAGTGTTATGGCATGGCACCGCGAAGATGTATCTTGGGCCCAAAACCACTACTCATCATTGAAGCTCACATATCATTATATGATATAAAGAGAATGATTTCTTTTAATGTTGGCATTATGGGGGAGGGATAGCTCAATAGTTTAAACCGCACTCCCCCTATTTCCATGCCCACATCTAAACCAAATAAAGTTTTGAGACAAAGGTGTGTTTGCAAGATGGTCAAGCTATACTCCTTGAATCAATGATATTTAGCTCATTCCTCAAATAAGAGAACCTTGCTTCATCAAGAGGCTTCGTGAATATATCGGCAAGTTGATCTTTGGTAGGAACATAGATGAGCTCAATATCACCACGGGCAACATGATCCCTAATGAAATGATTCCGGATCTCAATATGCTTCGTTCTTGAATGTTGCACCGGATTATAGGCAATCTTGATGGCACTTTCATTGTCACATAATAGAGGCATTTTGTCACAAATGACACCGTATTCCTTTAAAGTTTGCCTCATCCATAACAATTGAGTGCATCCACTAGCGGCGGCAACATATTCGGCTTCGGCGGTGGAGAGAGATATACAATTTTGCTTCTTAGAAGACCAACACACCAAGGACCTACCAAGGAATTGGCAAGCCCCGGAAGTTGATTTCCTATCATCCTTGTCACCCGCCCAATCCGCATCGGTATATCCATTGAGTATAAAGCTTGAGCCCTTGGGGTACCAAATACCATATCTTGGAGTATCAACCAAATATCGAAAGATTCTTTTGAGAGCCATCATGTGGCTCTCCTTAGGAGAAGCTTGATACCTTGCACACACACCAACACTCAACACTATGTCCGGTCTAGATGCACAAAGGTAAAGCAAGGATCCAATCATGGAGCGGTATACCTTTTGATCCACCTCTTTACCATTGGGATCTAGTGCAAGATGACATTTGGTAACCATAGGAGTGGCCACGCCCTTCAACTCGGTCATCTTGAACCTCTTGAGCATGTCTTGGAGATATTTTGCTTGATTGATGAAGGTTCCTCCTCTCAATTGCTTGATCTCAAAACCAAGGAAGAACTTCATCTCTCCCATCATAGACATCTCAAACCTATCGGTCATAAGCTTTGAAAATTCATCATTGAAAGCTTTGTTAGTAGAGCCAAAGATAATATCATCAACATACAATTGGCAAACGAAAAGCTCCCCATTGACCCTCTTAGTAAAAAGAGTGGGATCGATTAACCCAACATCAAACCCACGGTCTACCAACAATTCTTTAAGGTGCTCGTACCAAGCTCTAGGAGCTTGTTTGAGACCATAAAGTGCTTTATCAAGCTTGTAGACATGGTTAGGAAAGTTGAGATCCTCGAACCCCGGGGTTGCTTAACATAAACCTCTTCATGCAAAGGACCATTAAGAAATGCACTTTTAACATCCATTTGTTGCAACTTAAAATTATGATGCGATGCATAAGCAAGAAGGATACGGATGGACTCAAGACGAGCCACGGGAGCATAGGTCTCTCCAAAGTCAATTCCTTCAACTTGAGAGAAACCTTGAGCCACCAATCTTGCCTTGTTCCTCACAATATTTCCAAACTCATCTTGCTTGTTCTTGAATATCCACTTAGTGCCTATAACATTGCGGCACTCCTTTGGCTTCTCCACTAAGGTCCATACTTTGTTGCGCTTGAAGTTGTTGAGTTCCTCATGCATGGCTTCCACCCAATCCGAATCTTCAAGGGCTTCAAATACTTTCTTGGGTTCCACAACGGAGATATAAGCATGATGATTGCTAAAGTTAGCCAATTGCCTTCTTGTGGAGACCTTTGCCCTTACATCACCAAGAACCTTGTCATGTGTGTGTTCAAGACGTTCAAGTTGCCTTTCTCTTCTTGCTAGACGACGGGCCTCGATCTCCTCCTTGGTAGGCCTTGGAGGTATCACTTGATCAACTTGATCATTTGGGTCCCCGTCTTGACCTTCAATTGGAGCTTCCTCAATTTCTTGAGAATGCTCAACCTCATGTGCTTGATCTTGGACAATGTTTGGTGAAGTGCAAATATCAAATGGTTGATCTTGAATGCTTGGTTGATCTTGTCCTTGATCTTGTTCATGAGAGGGAGGATTTTCTTCTTGTTCTTGGGTTGGTGCATCATTAGCTTCAAGAGATGGGGTTTGTTGATGTTAAGAGGATGAGGGCTCCACCGTGGTAGAGCATAGTTCTTCCCGAGACGCCACACCGTGTCCCTCAATGGGGCGGAAAAATCCCACACCCATTCTTACTATGGCATCTTGAGGTATTTCATCACCTGCACATGCATCAACTTGTCCCACTTGGGAGCTATCATTTTCTTCGAACCTCACACTACAAGATTCGATGATAATCCCGGAGGCTATATCAAAGATTCTATAAGTGTGAGATTCGGCACCGTAACCAACAAATATACCCTCCAAAGCTTTAGGAGCAAATTTAGACAAACGAACTCCTTTGATTTTGTAGAAACACTTACAACCGAACACCTTGAAGTATGAGATATTAGGCTTGTTGCCGGTGAGTATTTCATATGGAGTCTTGTTCAATCCCTTGCGGAGGTAGAGCCGGTTAGAGGAGTGACAAGCGGTGGAGATGGCTTCGGCCCAAAAGTTATAGCGGGATTTATACTCCGCCATCATAGACCTTGCCATATCCATAAGAGTCCGGTTCTTCCTCTCCGCAACACCATTTTGTTGAGGGGTGTAAGCAACGGAATATTGATGACGAATCCCCTCATCACTAAGAAAATCATTGAGTGTGTAGTTCTTGAACTCGGAGCCGTTGTCACTTCTTATTGCCATAATGAGGAGGTTGTGTTGGCGTTGCACCTCGGTGGCAAAGTCAATGAATATTTGTTGAGTCTCATCTTTCGTCTTGAGAAAGTAGACCCAAGTGTATCTTGAGTAATCATCAACAATCACCAAGCAATGTTTCTTCGCACCAAGACTTGCATGAGTAACAGGACCAAAGAGATCCACATGAAGGAGCTCCAAGATCCTCTTGGAAGAGATGATAGTCTTGCTAGGATGCGGAGAGTCATGCATTTTGCCTTCAACACAAGCCCTACAAACACGATCTTTGGCAAAAGAAACACTTTCCATTAGTCCCACAATATGGTTCCCCTTGTGAAGACTTTGCAAAGTTCTCATGTTGACATGGGCTAGGCGGCGATGCCACAACCAACCCACATCCGCCTTTCCGAATAGGCACATCGCACTTGAAGTGGTGGTCCCCGAAAAGTCCACCACATACAAGTTATGTTCGCGATACCCAACGAAAGCGACTTTTAGAGTCTTGCTCCACAAGAGGACCACAATATCATTATCAATAAAGACGGCGAAACCCATCTTGCCAAGGGCGGAAACGGAAAGCAAATTGTAACCAAGGGTTTTGACAAGCATGACATCCACAAGTGTTATGTTGTGAGCAACCGCAACCTTGCCAAAACCCAATACCTTGGATGTAGAATTATCGCCAAAGGAGACGGTGATATTGTTTATGTTGGGCCTCAACTCCTTGACGAGGTTCTTGCCGCCGGTCATATGACTTGTACATCCACTATCAAGTACCCATTTTGAACCTCCGGCGGCATAGTCCTACATGAGATCAATTCTTGGATTTAGGTACCCATTTCACAATGGGTCCTCTTTTGTTAGCAACAAGGGTCTTTGGGACCCAAATAGACCAAGCAACATAACCATCATATGGGCCAACATATTTAGCATAAACATCACCATAATAATCTTTAAATAAAACATAGTGAGGGTTAGCATTTCCCGCATTATCATCATTAGTGGTGTTGCCCTTAGGGGCTTCACCATGGGTGATATCTTTCTTCTTCTCTTGTGCGGGCTTGGCCTTTTGCTTGTTTGCCTTCTTCGCCTTGGCATTGTAACCAAGGCCCTCCTTCCCATTGTTTGATCTTTGCTTACTCAAAAGATCATCCAAAGAAAGTTTACTTTGGGGAGAGGAGGCCTTAGCAAGTTCATCCTTCAACCTAGCATTTTCCTCAACAATATTTGCATGATCACAAGAAGGAGTAGAGGAACTAGGCACATCATATGAAGCAAGCCTAATTTGAAGTTGCTCATTTGACTTGGATAGGAGAGAGTATTCACTCTTCAAAGCTTTGTGAGCTTTGTCTAGTTCATCTAGATCCTTCACAAGTTTCTCATGATCAACACCAAATTGGGCCTTTTCCTTTCTAAGCAACTTAGTCTTAGCCCTAGCATGATCTCTAGCTTTAGTGAGCTTGTTAATTTCATCTTGAGGCTCTTCAAGATTTTCTAGCCTCTCCTCAAGAGAGGCTATAGTTTCTTGACTTTCCTCAAGGGCATTTTTAAGAGCATGGATTTCAAGAGAGTCTTCTCTCTCTATTTGACCCTTTTTCTCAAGCATATCAGTTTGTTGAGCTAAACGAGACATGAGATTTGAGACATGCTTTTTGTTGATACCTTGTAGGTTAAGCAAGAATTCATCAAATTCTAGCAATTCTTGTTTTACTTTTAGACTAGCATCATCAACCCCTAGATCACTTGATATGTTAGGCATAGAGGGGCTAGGAGATGATACCTCGGAGGATTTGGCCATGAGGCAACTTTCTTCCTCCACATGAATGACTTCATTGGGGGATTCACTTGGTGATGAAGAGTTAGTGGAGAGGGAGGCAAGAGCGACCAATCCATTAGAGGTTGCATCTTCTTCATCATCAACATCATCATCTCCGGAGGAATACTCTTCTTGAGTTGATAGCACAATAGATGTGTCCAAGGAGGACCTTGCCATGAAGCAATGTGCATTCTTGTTATGGGGATTCTCATTGGGAGAGTCAAAGAGAGATGAAGAGGGAATGTTGGTGGTGACGATGGCGGCCAATTCCTTTGAGCTTTCTTCACTTTCCTCACTACTAGAACTTTCAACTTCATCGGAAGAATATTCTTCCCTAGTCACTAGCACAACTTTTGGGTGCCTCTTGCCCTTCTTGGTCTTGTTGTTGTAGAATTTCTTGTTGGGGGCTTTTGAATATTTGCCCTTTGATTCTTTGCTCTTGTCCTTGGGAATGAGCCTTCCATTATGAAGCTCTCTATTCTCATAGGGGCATTCGGCAATGAAGTGGCGCTTGTCATCACAATTGTAGCAAGATCTTGTCTTTGGACCAAAGCTAGTGAACCCACTCTTGTGGTTCCTCTTGATGTTGTCTTCCTTGGCCTTGGAGGGATCAACCCAAAAGGACTTAGCATGAAAGGCCATGTGATCATGGTAGTGGCATTGCAAATCTTCCGGATAGGACATACTCCAAGATGCCCTATATTGCTCTTGAGGGTGCACTTCATCTAAGGGGTTGACCACCAAGGCAAGATTGTTCCCTTTTGACATACCAATGGCACGATTGAGAGAATCATGAGAGTTTTGCTCGAGCACCTTGAGGGCTTGCATCTCGTGCACGGCATCTTGAGAAGAGAGAGAGGAATAGCATTCTCTCCCAACAAGGGTCTTGACATCAATGGGTACATATGGCATCATGCATTCAATGTACTTCTCCTTGATCCAAGAGTCATTGATGTGGGTGGCACCAATAAGACGGAAGTCATCGGCAACAATGAGGAGTCTTGAATACATGTCTTGATGATCTTCATCCGGTAGCCTCATGAATCCTTCGGCTTTATTCTTAAGAGCATTATACTTGTTCCTTCTCGTGCTCTCACTTCCAATGCAACTAGCGGCCAAACCATCCCAAGCTTCCTTGGCGGTGGTGTAGTTCCGAACACGAGGCAAATCCTTTGTCCCCACACTAGTTTGAATCATGTGCAAGGCGGTGTTGTTGAGTTGACTATCAACCGCTTCTCTTCTAGTCAACTTGTCGGGGTTGTAAGGTTTGAAGCCTTCCTGGATGATTCTCCAAAGTTCATTGGAGGCACTGCAAACATGAGAGCGAAACTCAAATCGCCAAGTGTTGTAATTTTCAATGGAAAACTTAGGTGGGTCGCCCGAATGTTCAAATGAGGATGGGGAACCGGTATATCGGGAGATTGAAAAGGTGGAGCTACTCGATTGTAGCTCTCACCTCCACAAGTATCCCTAGGAGATGCAAGGGGAGATTTGTTAGTGTTTAAGTTATCACCTTCCACGGGTTTGGTAGAGGAGGGTAGTGCCGAAGCACCTCCCTCTTCGGACACACCCGCGTCCTTTACCTCTATAATAGGAGCCTTGGGACGAGCCGGAGCCAAAAGCTCGGCAATCATCTTTTTCATGCTTTCCATTTGAGCTTCCATTTTGGTTTCCATGAAGGACTTCAACGAATTGAATTCTTCCATGGAGACCGTATTGGCGGCCCCGTCCGAGGACTCCTCGTTCGGCATACTCTTAGGCGGTTAAGCCCGAAATAAGAGCCGAGGCTCTGATACCAATTGAAAGGATCGTATGCCGCACCTAGAGGGGGGTGAATAGGTGCTAACCAATTTTTAGTTCTTTTTCAATTTAGGTTTGACACAAAGGTAAATTCTCTAGATATGCAACTAAGTGAATTTACCTATATGACAAGGTTATCAACTAGGCAAGATATAGCTACACAATATATAGGAGATAGAGTGGGATAGAGGTAACCGAGAGTGTAGCACGCGTTGACACGGAGATGATTCCCGTAGTTCCCTTCCTTTGCAAGAAGGTACGTCTACGTTCGGAGGAGTGTGGTCGCTACGAAAGCCAGACCAACAGATCACGAAGACTTCACTCAGGTCTCCCGTGAGCAACGCCACGAAGGCCTAGCCCACTTCCACTAAGGGATTTCCTCGAGGCGGAAACCGGGCCTTTACAAGGTTCTTGGGGCACACATCCACAACTGAATTGGAGGCTCCCAAATCTGTAATAATACAACAATCAACAACAACACATCAACACAAATCAACTAGGGAACCAAATAGGAACACTAGCATGAGATCCCTCAAACAAGTGAGGGGGAAATGAAGAACGCAAATGTCCGGCCCCCTTACTGCGCTGCTTTCCCTCGACGACTTAGCCAAAATCAGGGGGCCGGATATTTCAAGAATATCCGGCCCGGATTATCCGGCCTGGCCAAACTTTTCCTGTTGCTTTTTGACAGAACGACCAAATCCAACACACGCAAATATGAAACTATGTAATCCCTGTACCACTTAATCAAGCATTAGTGTATCACATATATTGACATCAAACATACAAAACATAACGTGAGAGATGTTCTTTCAATTGGGAAGCATGGCTCTGGACTGGAGGAGCTCATCTTAGCAGCACCCACGGGCACATGCAGACATATACTCATGATCGCATGGCGTGCATGGTTTGCAAGAAATGAGGTCACCCATGAGAAGCCGCTACCAGCCATAGAGGGTTCACGGCGGTTCCTGTGCAGCTACGTCAATTCTTTGGACAATCTTCGGAAGCTATCGAATGAAGAGATCTTGAAAGGGAAGCAGCCCGTGCAGAAGGAGCAGCCAGGGAGTCATGGTCGAGTGGAAGAGGTAAAGAGTCAGCCGAAGCTGGACATTGCGTGGGAGAAGCCTCGCACTGGTACGGTCAAGCTCAACGTTGATGGATCCTTCATGGAGCAGGCGGGTGGTGTAGGTGCTGGCATGATCCTCAGAGATGCGGAGGCAAGGATCGTCTTCTCAGCCTGCCGGACCCTCCACCACTGCGGCTCGGTGTTGGAGGCGGAGCTAGGGGCGTGTATGCAAGGCATTGCCCTTGCTCTACAGCAAACCCAAGCTCCGATCATTTTTGAAACGGACAGTGTTGTGCTCTGTAAGAGTAGGGATAGATCTAGCTTAGGTCACCTCGTGTCCGAGGTTAGATCGCTATGCCTGGGCCATCAGGTGGGTTTTGTCAAGATCCGCTCTCAAAATAAGGCTAGTGATGCTTTAGCTAGATTTGGTAGAGTTTATGATACCACAGCTGTATGGCTTGGGTCTGGGCCGGATGAGATCATGGAGATCATCCTTGCTGATTGTAATGCTACTGTTTGAGTAAGACAATCTTTTTCCCCCGAAAAAAAGCAGTAGCTAGGTAGGCAAAGCAGTGGCAAAGTATACATGATATTCTTTGTACGTGTGCGCTCGGGCGGGAAACTAGGTAGTAGGTAGCTCGTAGTAGGCGGGGCGG
Organism: Lolium rigidum; assembly: GCF_022539505.1. Lineage (NCBI taxonomy): Eukaryota > Viridiplantae > Streptophyta > Magnoliopsida > Poales > Poaceae > Lolium > Lolium rigidum. Next base: position 23,067,471 of record NC_061509.1, on the reverse strand, counting down.
GAAAAGCAAAAGGAAACTAGCATGCTTGGTCATCATGGCGGTGGATTCTTAACTATTTCTTGCAAGTCACTTTAAAATTTAGAGTGCGTAGCAAGATGCAAAACACGGCGGAAAAGCTAGCAACGCTAGGCTAGCTAGCACTTCGATATAACATGCCTAAGTCACATAGTAGTAACCTACAAAATGGACGGAGTTAATACTTAATACACACTAACGTGGAGTAGTAGCTTGCTAGGAAAAGCAGAGGCAATGCACTAGAGTGCAGCGCTTGATTTTTCGCGTACATGTGCATGCGGACGGGAAATTAGGTATAGTAGCTAGCTCGTACGAGGACGGGCGGGAAAAGCAGAAGGCTGTATTTGACACTAGCTAAATGATCATGCCGTGGGATGTGTTCAGTTAGCTAGAAATAAATTGTACCGCAAATAATTGAGTGTAAAAAAGGCCATTTTTGGATTTTCCTAAGAAATCAAATGTACTAGTAAATATTATTAGCCAATGCAAGTTTAATTAAGTTAACTAACGAACTCTAGAATTATTCTTTTTTGTGTCTTACCCATTTTTGAATTTTCGAGTTCTTCTTCTTTTTCTTAAAGAAAAACTCTGGAATTTTGGAGGTTTTTCTTGACTAGTAGGCGTATTTTAGTGTTTGGAACAGAGCATGTACTATACTCTAATAATCTAATACTCCAATCGATGGATCTTTCTATTCAGACTAGGAAAGCTAGTTTTATCAGCTTGACCCTTTTTGTGCATGCATGATCGATCGACGGATTCATAGCTTGAACCAAAATCACGATCGATCGGTCCTTTTCTTCTCCTTGTCTCCCACGCCTGCTATATACTGTACGCGCTGCTGGATGCCATACGTCTGCATGCACATGCATGGGTAGGACACGTTTCAGTAGCTAGCTACGTGTTCATTCTCCCCAAGGCTGCAGTACGTGTACCAAGTGCGTGCCAAGATTCCCATGCATCGTTAGTTTCGATTAATTATAGTTGCAGCAGAGCTATTATTAGTACCCGCAGATTATACGATTTAGAGCAAGAACAATAGTGTAGCCCGGCAGCCGGCTATAACAATTTGCCACATCATTTATAGTCAACTTATAGCTAGCATGTACAATAGCAAGCTATAAAAGTGTAGTACTTTTATAATACATGGCTCACCTTTTAGTCTCACATAGTGCATAGGAGCACGTGCTAGAGCTGGCTATTAGATAAGAGCCCACTTTTCTTCTCTCTCCTAATCTTTTTCCTCCAACTAAGCAAACTTATAATATTTTATCTCTTATAGTCAGCTGACTGTAACTTATTGTACTTGCTCTTAGAGCATCTCCATTCGCGTCCCCCAAAGCGTCCCCAAAGCGATTTGGGGCGCGCCGGACAAAAAAACGTTCCCAGCCGCGCGTCCCAAAGACCTTTTATGTCCGACGCGGCCCAATACGGTGTCTGGCGTCCCGAGCCCGTCCCCGTCCCACAGGGGACGCACCGGGCACGCCGGACACAACGAAATGAGAGGCGAGGAGGCGCGGGCCCGACGCGTCAGCGGCTCGGATGCTCAACCGCCACCTACGTAGCGACGGTGCAGTTGCCAGGAAGCGGAACCGTCGCATTGGCAACCGCGTCGACGACGCGCCAACCCCGCCGGAATGGAGCGTGGACTCCTCGGAAGAGCAACCACTGCTCTCTTCGACTTCTGCGCCGCCGTTCATCCGCGCTCAATAAGACCCGTACGTACGCCGCCATTCATCCAAGCCTCCATCCGACACCTCCAGCGACGATGAGCTACATCTCCCAACTCCCGTCCGACACCTCCAGCGAGGGAAAGCCAGCTGGCTAGTGCCATTGGTGGGACAAAGCCAGGACGCCATGCAGCGGCGACGATTCCCCGCCGCCACTTTACAGCGAGGAGGAATGGCTGGGCTGGGAGGAGGACGCGGAGGAAGAAGAGAGCAAGGACCCGGCGGCGGCGGTGGCCCGTGCGAAGGCGGAGACGGCGGCGGCCAAGGCCGCCAAGGCCAAGGCCAAGGCAAAGGCGCAGCCGACGAGCACCGACGACGACGAGGAGGACTCCGACGCGTCGGGCGCCGACATCGCCTCTTCGGAAGAGGTGACGAGCAGGAAGCGCCACCGCGATGACGACGACAAGGCGGGGCCATCAGCGAAGAAGAAGAAGAAGAAGAAGTAGAAGTAGTAGTTTAACGGGAATTTATATGTAATTTAATTATATTTTTTCGAAGTTTTATATATAATTTGTTTATGTTCAACTGATTTGAATATTAGTAAATAGTTTTCTTCTAGCCAAAAGAGGTACTATTAATGTTTGGGGGCGGCGTTTGGGAGACGCGGCTGGGGAGCGACGTCCCCTAAACGCAGCACGAACAAAACACGTCACCCAAACGCTCGATCCGGCGCGGTTTGGGGGGCGGCTTTGGGGGACGCGACTGGAGATGCTCTTATGACCCAAATTCCTATCTGGAAACACCTCTCTTTCACGCCGCAGTTCCTCTCCACCTCACGAATCTCAGCCGCCGCCGCCATGGGCGGACGCAGCGTCCCTACCGCCCGGCGCTTGCCCAGGCTCCGGTCGCTTTCGCTTCTTGCGCGAAGTCTGAGTTTACCGAGAAAAGCCAAGAACGCGAGGGCAAAAACATCGAGTTGTTGGGCCTTGCCCGAGGCAGGAGGACAAGCATCTTGGCCACCACGCGAAGGAAACATACTAGCAAGCGAATCCAACCTTTCAGCGGTTCGAATGGAAACAGAGCAACGATACCCAGAGTCTTCGGTTCCCCAACCACACCACCGCAAACGCCGAAACCCTTGACCGGTTGCTCGCCCGCTCAGGCGCCAGCGGCCGACCCCAATCCCACCCAGCCCTAGATTGCCAATGCCAACAACGATAGAGAATGGAGGAAGGAAACCCGGGAGGTGGAGCGGTTCTGGCGCCGGGCTAGGCAGCAGCGGCAGCCAAGCCCCACCGAATCTGGCAGCAGCAAGCGCCGACGAACATTGGAATATGTTGTGAACGTGTAATGTATTATATCAGTGTTTCCGCATTAAAACTATTGAGAACACAGGATTAGCTCCAAATAATGCTTATATTTGACTGGGAAAAAATGTAGTTGCTTTGTGACCCGCCTAGGCTTGGAAAAATTGCTGGGTCCACCTCTGGCCGCTGCCGTACATCGACGGCGACAACCACGGCGGCTACGCGTTGCGACTCTCCTCGGCCGTCGGCTCCCACTGACAGCCTCCCGCAGGCCTCGTCGAGTTGCCGCAAGCCTCGCCGAGCCATCCACGCTCGCCATCCCCGTCTCTCGCCACCGTTCTTGTCTAGGTTCCGAAAACCATCGCGGGCACCACAGCACCCGCCCACGTACCCCCGTTGCGTTCCATCTCGCAGTCGCCGACTCTGGGATCACCTTGAACGCCTCGCCTCCTCTGGTGAAGGTCACCGACACCACCGTGCCCTGCAGCTGGTCTGTCTCGGGGGCGATCGACGAGCTTCTGTAGGTAGAGCACGGCGGAGGCCGCGGCGACGATCGGGTCCACGACAGCGTGCCCGCGTTGTCCCGTACGTGACGGTGGCCGTGAAGAGGCCCCGGCCTTGACCCGACGACGCCAGCCGGGAGGTCCGCGTCGACGTGCATCGCGAAGATTGATGGCGTCCACATCGTCCAGGACCTCCTGCAGCGCGTGGTACCCGCCAGCGTGGCCCTCCTCCGCCTGCTGGAACACCAGCTTCACCGTGCCCGTGAGGCCGTCCTTGCGGGACTGCAGCAGCTTGGCGGCGCCCCAGGAGCATGGCCACGTGAGCTTCGTGCCCTCACACGCGTGCATCTTGCCGTCTTCCTTGCTGTTGAACTCCCATTCTACCATCTCCTGCATAGGCCAGTGGGAATCGATTTGTCAACGAATCCTACCACTAATTAAGATGGAATTTCTATCCGCAAAACAAGTGGTCTAGTGAGACGCACCTTTTCTGTTGGCAGTCCATATCAGTATCGTCTAGAATCACTTTGCTTTGGCAGTCATCTGTCAAATTACTATATCAGTTCTGTTGGTACTACTTAGTAGCAGTCGATTTCCGTATCGGCACGGTGCCGTTGCGAGACCGTATAGGGAATCACAATGTCTGCATGATCGATCCGAGATCCCTACAGTCAACTCTCTTATCCATTCTCGCAAATCTATAGCCGCAACAGAAAGAAGGCACATTGCTAAATTGGGGTGATTTTGCATTCGATGGTGTCTAGCCAGACTTACCTGAAGAGTAGCGAAACTTAAACTTTAGTATTTTCTATGAACTCTATCTCGATGACTACTTGCCTAATGATTACGGCCTAGTTAATCAGTGATATCTCAAATCTAAGTGGAGTAAACATTACAGTATATTTTTCCAATTTTATAAGGAGCCTCTCCTTCTGCATGCATGCGTAATTAACAGCGAAGAGTAAACATTACAGTTGCGATTGCCTGCATTTTCACTGATAGACCTGTACGTCCATGTCAGCCCAGAGCACGAACACGGCACCAGGGCCGGCACCGCCGACAATGGTGGCGACGAGGCCGGTGCGCGCGACGGGACATGTGTATGGAACGCCGAGGGCGTCGATCTCGCCCGCGCAGGAGCGCAGATATGCGGTGCTCTTGGAAGGCCAGCTCCGGGTGCTGGTGGATCCGCCGCCGTAGGCCTTGCACCCACGCCGCGAACCCGGCGCCCCTGGCATTGCGGTGGCGGCCTCATCCTCCGCCGATGATGGTCGGCTTGGTTGGTTGTGGCGTTTTTATCCCACATCAAGCACCGTCGGCGAGTTGGGGAGACGTGGCGGTGAGTAATAAAAGAGTATTAATTTGTACGAGTACATGGACGGGGCATACAAGTACCTAGGTTTCCTGCAGATGTATAGCTAGGTTTGAATTTAGATTATGATGGCCCAACGGAGTTAAACCTAGTTTAGCAAATACTCCCTCTGTTTCATATTACTCCGTACGTATGTAAAATCTGGTCAAAGTTAAATTCCAGGATGCTTAATAGATGTGTAAAAAGTGTATTATTATATAGAAAATAAAAATAAAATAATTAGTGTAGTATCATATCATTATATTTGACTATATATATTGATATTTTATCAAAGATTGTTCGTCAAAAATTACAAAGTTTGACTGTGACCAAACCTTATATACGGAGTAATACGGTTCAACAAAAAAAAATATTAAAATAATTTTTAATACTTTTTGGGAGGAAAGCATACGGATGCAGACCGTCTATCCATAAAGCATGAGATCATTTACGTGGTCTATCTTCACATGTAACCTAGTCCATCCGATTCTTAGTTGAACAACACCAACCAAATACGTGTACCATGGCGTTGATTGGTCTCCTAGACTACGAATGGATAATGATTCAAATAACTGACGAGAAACTTGAGCAGGCGATTCCCTACAGTCTCCCACCTAAAATGTGTACTATGTTCCTCCGCTAAGCCAAGTTGTCCTTCCATATTCTCGCGTCCATCCAGGCTATATACCTTCTCGCTTCCTATCATTGCATGCTCGCCTTCCCGGTCAGTCGGAAGTACCCCCTGTAGCACTAATCGGTCTAGGCTACCGACCACGAGTGTTGTAACTACATGGAGTTAATGGTTCTTGCAGGCATCTAGCGATAAAGAAACTAAAGAGGGCAAGGAGTCCATAAGGTAACCAAACATTCATGGGTACTCTTTGCCTTTTAATCTCATGTGCTCCATTCTCCCTTACATGAATGCTTCAATAACAGCGAAACGATTTGTTTCAATAATCAGATTTGACCGAGAATTTTGGATAGCTAGCTCAAGACCTTTTTTGCATGCTATTTCTTCTGCTACAGCTACAAAGGCAGAAGAGTATCATGCATCACGCTCGAACGGTGTGACCTAAAAGGACCGATGCATCCGTTTACCAAATTTAGGTCGCGAATGTGTCGGGCTGGACAACACGCGTTCTCCCAGGCCTTCCAGCTAGCCACTAGCCAACACATGCTCCCACACATCCTCCCCTTGGCGACGCCAGGCCCTCCCATAATGGCCAACGCGAATCGAATGGGTCGCGTCGTTGGGAACACTAGCCTAGCATGCCGCTCCTCATTTCAATTTATGTTAGTTAGGATGGAGGAATGAATAATGTTCTAGCAGAGCGAATCCGGGTTCGCTTCGCGGGCAATAAAACACTATTCATTCCTCGATTCTGGATGACATGTGAAATCGTCTTCAACTCTCTAGCCTACTGGCCGGCCGGCTCTACGGAGAGGTGGACAATCGCCCGCTGGTGCGCCCTTGCGTCACTAACAGCGCGACCCCATTGCAAAACGCGATGCGCCGGCGCGCCCGATTCACACCCTTTACGAAGGGGCCGACACGGGGTTGCCGGCGCTTCTGTTGGGCTGGAAAACTAGCATGTGCTTTTTGGGGCGCGTCGGTGTGAGCCCATTTTGGCCGCTGGCCCTAAAACGCTGTCGGCACCGCCATGGGGAGCGTCGATGGAGATGCTCAAAGTAATTTGAATAGGAGCTGTTTACCCCATCCTTACATTTTTCCTGAAATCTTGTTGGCTTGCGCGTGCCAGAACGACGCGCCGAGCACGCACACTACACGACAACCGAAGTCCCGCACTCGTCATCACCAGTCCCACCCCGACATCCATTTCCACCCCCAAATCGCGCCGCCGGCGGGCGACGCTCCACACGGACCAACCGCAGCAACGCCCGGCCATCCATCGGGACGAGCTCCAAGCTGTTGCTCGTCGCGCCGCCTAGGACTTCTTAGTCGCCGGCGCCAAGAGGGAGGCGGCGGAGCGTCCGGGCTTCCGCAATCTCCTGCCGGCGAGTCCCCGGCCGGCTCCCTGGACGGAGGGAAGGTCTCCCGGCTGGCCAGCTCGCTGCCCTCACGCGCTCTCCGGCGAGCATACGGAGTAGCGCCCACACACCGGAGCAGGTAGATCGAGTCGAAACCGGAGCAGCGGCGCCCACACACCGGCGCGCTTGGCCGGGAAAGAGAGATTCGAGAAGAAAGAAGAAGCAAGAGTTGAAGACGTTGGATTTTACATGTTGCCGATGCACTTAGGTCTCGGCCCCTCGGGCATGGCCTGGCTCCATTGATTTTTGAGAGGATTTCGGTGGGAGAGTCATAAAGAGATACCAAAGACGGCAGCTCGTGTTAACTTCCGAACACGGACCATCTTATGAACCTGACGGAGCAACTTTGCTGTCCACTAGAGCAACTTTAAAATTTGATGAAGCAACTTTGGATCTCGACGGAGCAACTTTGCTGTTCAGCAGAACAATTTCCAAACCTGACGGAGCAACTTTGAAATCTGACGGGGCAACTTTGCTATCCACCAGAGCAACTTCAAAACTCGGCGGAGCAACTTTGCTGTTCATCAGAGCAACTTTAAAACCCGACGGAGCAACTTTGGAATCTCGATGGGACAACTTTCGCTGTCTAGCAAAGCAACTTCGAAATCTGACGGAGCAACTTTGGCATCGAACGGAGCAATTTTGCTGCACAGCGTAGCAACTTTAAAATCCGATGGAGCAACTTTGGAACCCGACGAAACAACTTTGCTACCCAGTAGAGCAACTTCGAAACCCGACAGAGCAACTTTAATCTTCCATCTTCATAATCGTAGTAGGCAATATGCAATTTCACAACAATCATAGACGAACTATATAGAAATAGGTAGACAACTTTATTGCCTACAACTTTATGCACGATATTCCAACTCAGCGATCATCGTCGGTTGGAGGAAGGAGATAGGTTTGTGCTAATGGACTGCATGCGTCGCGCCGTACGCCATCACCAACGTGTGTCAAATTTGAGCAACTTTTAACCCGACGGCGCAACTTTATTGCTTGGGATGCAACATCGGTGTTCGTGAGCTGGGAAAAAAGGGGGAAGGGAGTTCCCTTCGCTAGGCCCAATAGTGCGTGACAATGCCCAACATGTAAATTTTGGTGTCCAAGGACATAACTTTGGTGCCCAATGACGCAAATTTGTTGCCCGACGGAGTAATTTTGGTGCTAGACGGAGTAATTTTGGTGCCGACGGAGCAACTTTGATACATGACAAATCAATTTTGTTGAATAATACAACAACACTAATACCCGACAGAGCAACTATGATGCGGAAGACATAACTTTTGTGCCCGCTCGAGTAACTTTGGTGTCTAAGGGCATCTCCAACGGGAGACCCAAATGCAAAAAAAAACGTCCGTTTGGGTCTTCCCGGACAAAACCTGCTCTCAACGGGGCAACCCAACTTAAAAACGAACAGGTGCAGTGTCCAATCTGACCCAAAACTGGCGCAAATTTGAGAGACTTTTGGGGCGAGCCGGACGCACGCGGACGTCCACTGTATCCGCCTATGTCCGCGTCCTGGCCCATCAGACAGTGACACAAAATACAACCACATGCGCCCCCACCCTTCTCTCTCCTCTGGTTGCTTTTTTCCATGGAAAAAGCCATCGCTCCACGCCGGAATCGATGTCGACTAGCCAAGCTCCGCCGCCACCCTCGCCTGGAGGTCGCCTCCGCCGCCTCCTCCTTTTTCCGGCCATCGCTGGAAGTCGCCGGAGCAAAACGGACGCCGCCGAGCAAGACGAAGTCGGGGCGGAGCTCGCCCGGGCCGGGACGGGGACGGAGCTCGCCATGCGTGCTTCGCGGGGCGCGACGGGGTGGAGCTCGTCGTGGCTAGCTGCAGACACCTCGGGGCCGCCGCTGGCCGCGCCTCGCCATGACGCGAGCGCCTCGCCACCTAGGCCGAGCCCCGCCCCGCGCCGCGCAGGCCGACCCGCCATGGCCGAGCTCCGCGCCGCGCCATGGCCGCCCCGCGCCGCCCTCACCCGCCACGCCGAGCTCCGCGCCACCCGAGGGCCGAGCCCCGGCCCGCGCCGCCCTAGGTCGAGCCCCGCCCCACCCCGCGCCATGGCCATGCCCCGCGCCGCCCGGGCCGTGCGCCGCGCCGCCCGGGCCGTGCCCCGCGCCGCGCCATGGCCGTGCCCCGTGCCGCGCGCTGCCGGGCCGCCGCCGGCTCGCCACGACGCCGGCCGCAAGCATGGACAGCAGCAGCTGCCCCGTGCCGCGCCTCGCCGCCGCCCCGTGCCGCCTCTCCATGGCCGCGCCTCCGGCTCCCGCTGGCCGCGCCTCGCCGCCGCCCCGTGCCGCGTCTGTCTGGCCGCGCCTCGCCATGGTCGCGTCGCGCCTCGGCACGCCCGCGCCGGCCTCGCACACCACGCCATCCTGGCCGTACCGCTGCTCTCGCATGTGCCGTGGACGCATGTGCGGCATGCTTGTCCGATTTGGGTCGTGCGTGGGGTTGGAAAATAAAAATAGGGACGGACGTCGGTGCGCATCCGCACGACATCCGCGTGTCCGCGAGACGACCCAAACGGACGAAATACACTATCCCTTTGGGTCATAGCGTTGGAGATGCCGGCACAATTTTGGTGTCCAACATAGCAACTTTGTTGTCTAACGGTATAACTTTTGATGCTCGGTGACGCAACATTGATACCTAACAAAGCAATTTTTGTATCCGACAAGGCAACATTAGTGCCAGATAAAGAAAGTTTTGTGTCGATGTATATTTTGCTCATTCCTGTTCGATTGTTGCCTAGTCGCACATGTAGTGGCCAAATTATATCAATTTTTTGCACTACGTCCAATAATACGAGTGTGGGACCTCCTCTCTCTCTCACACACCCTTATCTTCTTCCTCACACGTCTCTCTCTCCTTCATCCTTCCTAATTTCTTTCTCTCGCCTCCCGATAACGGCGCTCGAGCCACGGGATTCCAGCTGCCGCCGCCGTCCTCTCCTGCTGCCGCTAACCGGCAAGTGCCTGCCATCCCCTCTGCCCCAATTCCCCATCGGCGAGAAGCCGTTCCGGCCTTGTCTTGCTTCGCCTTACGGTGCTCCCGGCGGAAAAGAAGGGCCCTCCGGCGGGGAATGAATCCGAGGCGGCCGTGGAGGAGGCCGGCTCCTTGGCCGGAGAGATTCTGCGGGAGCGACTCCGCCGTGCCGTTAGGTAGCTCGGCAATTCCCGCACACGGAGGAATCATGAGGAAGAAGAGCGCAGTTTTTCTTTCCTTTTTTATCGGGCGGGGATATTGACTTTCCTAAATTGGTTGTGTGCCAGAGACTACCGGCGGGCACGCGACCGCCCGCTAGACGCCCAAATTCTTCCGGGCGGGTGCGTGCCAGACGGACGCTGCGGGCGCACACGCTACGCGACAAACAACGCCAACTCGCTTCGTCTCCAACCTCACCCCGAGTCCCCGATCCGCTTTTTCCCCCCAAATCGCGTCGAGCCACTGCCCTACGCCACCCACAGCAACGCCCGGCGATCCACCACACCGCGGTACCGGAATCCCATGAGGAAGCTGCTGCTCGTCGCGCCGCCCGCGACCCCTTCGTCGCCCGATCCAGATCAACAACGAGGTCCCTTACTGCTCGCTGGCGCGGGCGCGGCTCGCCCCTCTCGTTGCAGCTCCGACATGCGCCGCCGAGCCTCTCCGAGAGCCACGGCGAGGTGCGACCTCGAGGCCGGCGGTTGCTGGTTCTTATACAGGAGGCAGTGTGGTGTGCGGTCGGGAGTCTAATCCGCTGCATCTGGCTCCGTGCTCTGCATCTCAGTCTTACTAATTCATTTGGTTGGTCGTGTTGTAATTTTGCTTGTTCTCTGAACCGTAGTGTATTGCTAATTATTCTCTGTTAATTCATGACAAGTACGTAATAGTATATGGTCGTGTTGTATTTTGCTTAATTGCAGATATTTTTTGCTTAATTGCACATATCAATTGCTTAATTCTATTAATTTGTTGCCTTACTCAATTAGTCACTTAATAAGAGTTGCTCGATTATGTTAGTTTGTTGCTTAAAAGTTATCCCAATAATGTATTTTTATGCTACTGCGAAACCCCTATTCCCTCGGCGAATTGCGAAGTTGCCTATAATCTCAATAATGTATTTTTGAGAGAGGATTTCGGAGGGAGAGAGTCAGAAAGAGATACCAAAGACGGTAGCCCATATTAACTTCCGAACCCGAGGGACCATCTTGCAAACTCGACGGAGCAACTTTGTTGTCCAGCAGAGCAACTTCGAAATTCGATGGAGCAACTTTGCTGATCAGCAGAGCAACTTTAAAACCCGATAGAGCAACTTTGGAACCAGTCGGGGCAACTTTGCTGCCTAGCAGAGAAACTTCGAAACCTAACGGAGCAACTTTTGTTGTCCAGCAGAGCAACTTCGAAATCCGACGTGGCAACTTTGCTGCCCAGCAGAGCAACTTTGAAATCCCACAAAGCAACTTTGGAATCCAATGGAGCAACTTTGGAACCGACGAAACAACTCTGCAGCCCAACGAAGTAACTTCGAAACCCGACGGAGCAACTTTGATGCCAGACAGAGCAACTTAGCGGGTTTCCTCCGCCACCCAAACCGTCTCCTCCTCCCAAATCGATCTGGGAGCTCCGAGCTTGAGCCGCGCATGGTTGGGATCGCCATGGATGACAGGATGAGCCGCACCCAGGCTTGTTTCTGCGAGAGAGGGGATATGGCCGGGATTGTAGTGATTTTTTATTTATCATATTAGTTGCTTAATTGCACATATTAGTTGGTTAACTGCACATGTTAGTTGTTTAATCTATTTATTTTGTTGCCTTGCTCAACTACATTTTCACATGTTTCGACGAAATTTATTAACAAGCAATTTTGATGCACGACAGAGCAACTTTATTGTGCAGCAAAACAATTTTGGTGTGCGCCAAAGCAACTTTGGTGTGCAACGAACATGTACACTATTTTGGTACACGAAAGCACAACTTTTGTGCCCGACAACAATTTTGGTTTCCATCGGAGCAATTTCAATGTGTGACGAAACAACTTAAGTGCCCTGCAGAGCAACATTGGTGCCAGGCGACGCAGTTTTCGAACCGTGCAGAGCAACTTTGGCGCCCGACCGAGCAAATTTAGTGTCCTGCAGAGCAACTTTGATACTCGACATAGCAAATTTGGTCTATGACGGTCCAATTTTGGCGTCCAGCGAAGCAACTTTGGTGCCCACCGAATTAATTTTGATAGATGGCTGAGCAACTTTGGCGTCGAGCGATGCAACTTTCGTTTTGAATGTAGATTTCTGCTGTGCAGCAAAGTTGCTTCGCTCCACACTAAAGTTGCATCATCTCACGTTATAATTGCTTTGTCGCTAGTAGAAGTTGCTTTAGAAAAAAACTTCATCAATTTACATAGAAAAAATACATAGGCAATGAACTAGCATTTTGCAGCAACTACTATGTGATTTAAGGCAACAAGTTAATGGCGTCAATGGCGTCCCCCGCCCTCCTCGGCCGGCTTCCCCTCGCAATCCTCGTAAGTCGCGTCCCTGTACGCCATGACTGGTTACCTCCTCTTCCGTGCTGTCCCTCGTTGCCTGAGTTGTTGGCTCACCCGTGGTTACCTCCCGCGCCAGGCTCTTCTTCCCTGACGCGCGCGTGCGCATGGGTGATTTTCCTCTTGGCGGTTCTGCGCGGCGGCGGCGGGCGTTGGAGGGGCTACTCGATGGACCTGCTGCGCGACATCGGCGGGGGAGGAGACGAGCAGGAGCAGAGGCAGCAGCGCTTCGATTTGGAGACGGAGACGGAGGAGGTGGAGCTTAGCCTCGGGTTGTCGCTCGGCGGCCGGTTCGGGCCGGACAGGACCCGGCTCCCGAGGTCGTCGTCGGTCGCCTGCATCCTGGCGCCGGAGGAGGCGCCGCCCGCTGCGCTCCCTAGGACCAGCTCGCTGCCGACCATGGCGGATGCGGACGCGGGGGGTAAGCTGAGCACGGGTGGGTCGAACGCTGCCCGCGCGGACGCCGCCGAGGTGGAGCCCTCGGCAGCCATCGCGGTGGAGCACTCGGCGAGCCTGCAGGTGAGCGCCGTCGCGGTGGAGCCCTCGGCTACCCATGCCCAGCAGGGGAGCACCGTCGAGGTGGAGTCCTCGGCTACCCAGCAGGGGAGCGCCGTCGTGCTGTGCTGTGCTCCCTGGCTCTCCACTGCCATGGCCATGCCCGGAGGGAGATCCCGCCCTGCCGCCCCGTCGCTTGAAGAAAGGGGATCGAGAGGGAACTTTCCTTTTCGGGTTGACCGCCCAAATGGACCAAGCAGCACGCGGCCGCCCGCTAGACACTCCTGAAATCTTGTTGGCTTGCGCGTGCCAGAACGACGCGCCGAGCACGCACACTACACGACAACCGAAGTCCCGCACTCGTCATCACCAGTCCCACCCCGACATCCATTTCCACCCCCAAATCGCGCCGCCGGCGGGCAACGCTCCACACAGACCAACCGCAGCAACGCCCGGCCATCCACCGGGACGAGCTCCAAGCTGTTGCTCGTCGCGCCGCCTAGGACTTCTTAGTCGCCGGCGCCAAGAGGGAGGCGGCGGAGCGTCCGGGCTTCCGCAATCTCCTGCCGGCGAGTCCCGGCCGGCTCTCGGACGGAGGGAAGGTCTCCCGGCTGGCCAGCTCGCTGCCCTCACGCGCTCTCCGACGAGCATACGGAGTAGCGCCCACACACCGGAGCGATAGATCGAGTCGAAACCGGAGCAGCGGCGCCCACACACCGAGCGCACTTGGCCGGGAAAGAGAGATTCGAGAAGAAAGAAGAAGCAAGAGTTGAAGACGTTGGATTTTACATGTTGCTCGATGCACTTAGGTCTCGGCCCCTCGGGCATGGCCTGGCTCCATTGATTTTTGAGAGGATTTCGGTGGGAGAGTCATAAAGAGATACCAAAGACGGCAGCTCGTGTTAACTTCCGAACACGGACCATCTTATGAACTCGACGGAGCAACTTTGCTGTCCACTAGAGCAACTTTAAAATTTGATGAAGCAACTTTGGATCTCGACGGAGCAACTTTGTCTGTTCAGCAGAACAATTTCCAAACCCGACGGAGCAACTTTGAAATCTGACGGGGCAACTTTGCTATCCACCGGAGCAACTTCAAAACTCGGCGGAGCAACTTTGCCGTTCATCGAGCAACTTTAAAACCCGACGGAGCAACTTTGGAATCTGATGGGACAACTTTGCTGCCTAGCAAAGCAACTTCGAAATCTGACGGAGCAACTTTGGCATCGAACGGAGCAATTTTGCTGCACAGCAGAGCAACTTTAAAATCCGATGGAGCAACTTTGGAACCCGACGAAACAACTTTGCTACCCAGTAGAGCAACTTCGAAACCCGACAGAGCAACTTTAATCTTCCATCTTCATAATCGTAGTAGGCAATATGCAATTTCACAACAATCATAGACGAACTATATAGAAATAGGTAGACAACTTTATTGCCTACAACTTTATGCACGATATTCCAACTCAGCGATCATCGTCGGTTGGAGGAAGGAGATAGGTTTGTGCTAATGGACTGCATGCGTCGCGCCGTACTGCCATCACCAACGTGTGTCAAATTTGAGCAACTTTTAACCCGACGGCGCAACTTTATTGCTTGGGATGCAACATCGGTGTTCGTGAGCTGGGAAAAAGGGGAAGGGAGTTCCCTTCGCTAGGCCCAATAGTGCGTGACAATGCCCAACATGTAAATTTTGGTGTCCAAGGACATAACTTTGGTGCCCAATGACGCAAATTTGTTGCCCGACGGAGTAATTTTGGTGCTAGACGGAGTAATTTTGGTGCCCGACTGAGCAACTTTGATACATGACAAATCAATTTTGTTGAATAATACAACAACACTAATACCCGACAGAGCAACTATGATGCGGAAGACATAACTTTTGTGCCCGCTCGAGTAACTTTGGTGTCTAAGGGCATCTCCAACGGGAGACCCAAATGCAAAAAAACGTCCGTTTGGGTCTTCCCGGACAAAACCTGCTCTCAACGGGGCAACCCAACTTAAAAACGAACGAGTGCGGTGTCCAATCTGACCCAAAGCTGGCGCAAATTTGAGAGACTTTTGGGGCGAGCCGGACGCACGCGGACGTCCACCGTATCCGCCTATGTCCGCGTCCGGCCCATCGGACGAGTGACACAAAATACAACCACATGCGCCCCCACCCTTCTCTCTCCTCTCGGTTGCTTTTTTCCATGGAAAAAGCCATCGCTCCACGCCGGAATCGATGTCGACTAGCCAAGCTCCGCCGCCACCCTCGCCTGGAGGTCGCCTCCGCCGCCTCCTCCTTTTTTTCCAGCCATGCTGGAAGTCGCCGGAGCAAAAACGGACGCCGCCGAGCAAGACGAAGTCGGGGCGGAGCTCACTGGGCCGGGACGGGGACGGAGCTCGCCATGCGTGCTTCGCAGGGGCGCGACGGGGTGGAGCTCGTCGTGGCTAGCTGCAGCACCTCGGGGCCGCCGCTGGCCGCGCCTCGCCATGACGCGAGCGCCTCGCCACCTAGGCCGAGCCCCGCCCCGCGCCGCGCAGGCCGACCCGCCATGGCCGAGCTCCGCGCCGCGCCATGGCCGCCCCGCGCCGCCCTCACCCGCCACGCCGAGCTCCGCGCCACCCGGGCCGAGCCCCGGCCCGCGCCGCCTAGGGTCGAGCCCCGCCCCACCCCGCGCCATGGCCATGCCCCGCGCCGCCCGGGCCGTGCGCCGCGCCGCCCAGAGCCGTGCCCCGCGCCGCGCCATGGCCGTGCCCCGTGCCGCGCCGCCGGGCCGCCGGCCGGCTCGCCACGACGCCGGCCGCAAGCATGGACAGCAGCGAGCTGCCCCGTGCCGCGCCTCGACGCCGCCCCGTGCCGCCTCTCCATGGCCGCGCCTCCGGCTCCCGGCCGGCCGCGCCTCGCCGCCGCCCCGTGCCGCGTCACGTGCGGCCGCGCCTCGCCATGGTCGCGTCGCGCCTCGGCACGCCCGCGCCGGCCTCGCACACCACGCCATCCCGGCCGTACCGCTGCTCTCGCATGTGCCGGTGGACGCATGTGCGGCATGCTTGTCCGATTTGGGTCGTGCGTGGGGTTGGAAAATAAAAATAGGGACGGACGTCGGTGCGCATCCGCACGACATCCGCGTGTCCGCGAGACGACCCAAACGGACGAAATACACTATCCCTTTGGGTCATAGCGTTGGAGATGCCGGCACAATTTTGGTGTCCAACATAGCAACTTTGTTGTCTAACGGTATAACTTTTGATGCTCGGTGACGCAACATTGATACCTAAAAAAGCAATTTTTGTATCCGACAAGGCAACATTAGTGCCAGATAAAGAAAGTTTTGTGTCTGATGTATATTTTGCTCATTCCTGTTCGATTGTTGCCTAGTCGCACATGTAGT
Source organism: Lolium rigidum (assembly GCF_022539505.1). NCBI lineage: Eukaryota > Viridiplantae > Streptophyta > Magnoliopsida > Poales > Poaceae > Lolium > Lolium rigidum. Next base: position 23,051,176 of record NC_061509.1, on the reverse strand, counting down.
GGCCAAATTATATCAATTTTTTGCCTGCGTCCAATAATACGAGTGTGGGACCTCCTCTCTCTCTCACACACCCTTATCTTCTTCCTCACACGTCTCTCTCTCCTTCATCCTTCCTAATTTCTTTCTCGCACTCCCGATAACGGCGCTCGAGCCACGGGATTCCAGCTGCCGCCGCCGTCCTCTCCTGCTGCCGCTAACCGAGCAAGTGCACCGCCATCCCCTCTGCCCCAATTCCCCATCGGCGAGAAGCCGTTCCGGCCTTGTCTTCGCTTCGCCTTCGGTGCTCCCGGCGGAAAAGAAGGGCCCTCCGGCGGGGAATGAATCCGAGGCGGCCGTGGAGGAGGCCGGCTCCTTGGCCGGAGAGATTCTGCGGGAGCGACTCCGCCGTGCCGTTAGGTAGCTCAGCAATTCCCGCACACGGAGGAATCATGAGGAAGAAGAGCGCAGTTTTTCTTTCCTTTTTTATCGGGCGGGGATATTGACTTTCCTAAATTGGTTGTGTGCCAGAGACTACCGGCGGGCACGCGACCGCCCGCTAGACGCCCTCTACATTTTTTGTAGTAATGACTTTGGATCGATCTTGGCATTTAATTGGAGTATAGGTAGTACTTTGTGGTGATGGAATTTGACCCGTTTGGCATGCATGCGCGCATGAGACAAGTTTGGTACTAACATATATATGGCATGGATTAGATTAGCGATCTTTGTGTTGGTGTGCAGCGCGGCCGGAGCGAAGAAACGAATGAAGCGCTTGGGCGGCGTATTAATTCCACGCATTAATTCATTCGTGGCTGTCTTAGGCGCACATATACTTATATATTGGTGCAGCACGGAACGTAACGAAGGGGCGGCCGCTAATTAAGCATGTACGTAGGTATGTGCTGCGTGCGCGGATGCATGTCTGACTCCGTCCTCATTATATTAATTAATTAATTAATTCTCCGCAACAAGGCCGGGAGAGGCTTTAATTAATTAATTATGACGCGCGGAATTGGTGGGTCGCTCAACAGCCTGGCGAATATCCATCCGTTCGGTCGCCACGGATTTGACCTCGTGGAGGTGGAGGCCTCCGCGTACGTGTGGGCCCGCCAACACATGCCTGACGAAAGGGATCTACGCACGGCAAACCACGTCCTCCGCTCTCTCCGCGTTCACATCCGCACCGCACGAGTGGGCGGCTCGCGCGATTCATCCACGGCCATACCAACGACCGACCGATTCGATCCAGCAAGAAATCTGGCATGGGGCGGGCGGCGCTCACGGGACGGCAGTGCTACTCGATCCTTCCGCGCTGCTTGCTTGCATGGGGCGGTGGCGACTGCTCGCACGTGAAGAAAAAGGCCAGAGCTTTATAGCGGTAGCCGATCGAGACGGACGGCCAACTCAGATCATCAGAGAAAGAAGAAACAAAGACGGAAACCAAATTAGCAATGTACTACCGGAGCGGCGCGGCTGCGAGGTGAAGCTGTACCGGTGGGCCGTGGGCGCCAATGTCAGGCTGTTGCGGGAGGACATGTCGCCGGCCATGGCGGAGAAGGCGGCCGAGGTCAGGGCGCTGGCCGGCGTGGCCGTGGATGCCATGACGCTGGGAGACCTGCTCAAGTACAAGTCGCAGGAGGGCGTCCGCGTCTGCCTCCTCGTTTCCGAACATCACAGCTTCTTCCTAAGCACGGTATATATCCTCATCCTCTCACACGCAATTCTTGTTTCCAATGATATTTCGTAAGATTTCGCTCATCTCATGTAGTACCAAGAAGTTTGATCTCCGTCAGATTATCTCAGTGACACATCATGAACTGGAGCTATACTTCAATCGTAATTCATACCTTTGCCCAATTTACTCAAATCTGTAGTGGATTTCCAGTAGAATTTTGGGACATTTGTTAAACTAAAGACCTTAATTAATTTCTGAAATTATGTACTGGTCATTAATTTCAATAGTGTCCGAACAGTTTCCCACACAAAATTTTGGGAACGTGATTACTATACATGTATGGAACTACTTGTGTTGATTCTAGGTATAACTCGGTAAAATCAGTCGAATACGTCACCTTTGGTTGTAAACGAAAATATCTTGGGCGAGCATTTCAGGTCTATTTTAAATAACAGAAATGTAATTACAAAGATATTAACATGAAACATCGCGTAAATATTGTTCGATAATTAGGCACAATTGCCGTGATTAATTCTAAAATATAGAACATGACTATAGCATCTACTAACATGTGAACATTGAACATACTAGATGTATTAAGCAATATGAACAGCAACAATGCATACGGTACAATATCCATCGCTAAATAGATTGGATCATGTGACACGTACCAATTTTGTGACATTTGCTATGTATTGATCAGAATTCTCAAATACCAAAGAGAATTCTTCGACACAAAGAGACCCTTGGTGAGATAGCTCAGACGCTAGGATCCAGGCTTCTGATGCACATGAATATGTCAGGTTAATTATGTGTTTTTGATGTATACATGTTATACAGGGAGGTGGTATGCAAACTAGTGGCGAAGACACGAAGAAGTTCTTCAAGCACTCTTCGGTGATTTGTGTTCTCTCACATCGCTACCCTAAAGGCAAGCTCAACATGGCCAAGCAGAAGGCAAGCTAAGATACCATATGTTCTCTTATGCTCCTAATATTATATTTTTTTATTAGTAACTACATAATAATTTGTTGAGACATGAATTTTAGTAAAACTAGTTGACTGCCCGTGCGATTGCCACGGCTCATTATATTTGTTTACCGCAGAACATGTATAGATATAGAAGTAAAAATAATGGTTGTGTCTGAACGAATGCAACAAACCATGGGGAATCTCTATGGCTCTAACCCATCCCCACCCCTCAAAGATCTCGAAAAAAGTATGGTTGTGTGGAGGATGTGCGAGTGATGGCACATTCATAATCATCGTTTTCAGAGCAATATCAACCGCCAAGGGAAAGTAATGCAATGTGGGTTATTCAAACATGTCATACTCTTGTTACCCTTCATCACTACAATCTGAAAGTGACACTTTTATTTCACATCGTGTTTGTTGTTTGTGGCTAGTTCCTGCATGGAGTAACTATCCCTTCAGCTTCCACACTGAGTTGGTCTACATGTGCTAGCAAGCATGCACGTGCAACCCAATCTATACCAAGTAATGAACAAGAATGCAAAAAAAAAAACAGATAAATTTGTGAAGTAATAAGAATGTTCAACAAATCTAGATGGTTTTAGCAATCCAAACTATGTTTCAACATTGTAGACATTAGCACCTAAAATTGTATGAATAGACCGTACAAGGATAATTTCAAAACATGCTTTTGCATACAGCCAAACTGCTGAAGGATTATTCAATGAATTTTGCTTTGATTAAGCATACAACCAAACTGTTGAAGGATGGTCATATCCTAAAGGTTCCCAATACTCCAATCTTCAATATTATGCTTTCTCTCGGACAACCAAATCGCTGAATAAAGAACTTGCTAGAAAGTTAGTATGAATGCTAGGAACTCGTGGGAATATATAAGTACATGAGCAAACACTACATTCTTCATTCTGTGGGCACTGTATACTAACAAATGGCAAGCAAATAAATCCTTGATCTAAGCAGTCAAACAATTTTCCACGGGAATAATGATTCACTATTAGAGAATACAACTGATTTCTGAAATATAATTCAATGGAACCAGATTTAGTTTATAGCGTACCAGGAAAATACAAAAGATGGACATACTGGCGTCACATACACTATATGATTGGTTCATATGGTTACATAAACCAAGCCTGAGTTGTTATACACCCTCCGTCAATAAAAGGATGTCGGGGATTTGACTAAATTCGGAAGTATCTACACACTAAAGAGTGTACATATAAATTTAGCTTAATTTGTGACATCCTATTATGAACAGAGGTAGTAGTAAAATTCGTCATAAACTATAATTTTCAAAGTGCTTACTTTAGTGGACTGCAACTAAAGTAAACAAGAATGAACATGGTAAGTATGCCAATAGTGATGTCTTAAGGAACACTTTGAGTAAAACATGCATAAACCGAGTATTGTAAGAAGAAAATATAGCAAACAATCCATCATATGATAAAATGATAACCACATGAAATTAATTCACCTTATACAATGGTCTCATTAGCTATATATCTTTAATGTAGTGGAAAATTGAGCTTTTGATTGTGAAAAAATAAAAAAAAGGATGCAAAAAAGGTACCATATTCAAACACAAATAAATTGAGGTATAAGGTAACAATAATTTGCAATACACACGGTGATGCCTCCTCTTAATTTTCTGTATAGATTCTTCAAATCTTATTCTGAACAATTAGTAGTTAGATTTCGATTCACCACAGCATCGCAAGTAACCTGCAAATAATTGAGTAAAAAGAAACAATCATCACTTTTTTATAGGTTAATGGACAATATAAGTCTGTCATTTCCATCATGTGCTAAACATGCCAATGTACTGAATTTTCCTACGAGTAAGATGATACAATCCACTGCACTGCCTACCTTCCCATGCTCGCATATGAAGACATAAATAGAAGTCATAGAAGTGCCTCTTCCTCGAGCACATCATGTCATACCGCTGTATACATACGCAATGTTTTACTTCCATATCATTATTTGAACAATTGCTTATTCACCCAGAATGTTTGCAATATAAAGCTTTGTGTGCTAAATATAACTGCAAAGTATTTTAAAAATTAGGATGATATAATTTCTCAAGAGTAACAAAACCATAAGAATGATTTACCGCTTCCCCATGTAGATTTATTACCCTCAAAATGACCCCCTATGCTTTCTGCAACCGCAAGTTTCAGAGCTGTCCTAAACTTATAATTCTTCCACCTTTTCAAATTTGCCACCATTCCCTGGTTCATGGGATCAAAAATAACCTCAGTATCTTCAGGTCTACCAACATGGATGTAAGTAGGCCAGAAGCAAACGATTCTTCTGTGTGTAGTATTGAGTCAGTGAATGACTGTTCCCAAGCTTCTTATCAAGTTTAGTTATCCTGATCATTAGAGAAAAGAATGTTACCATATCATATCAGATGTAGTAATACATGCATAACAATCGCCTGAACAAAAAAATCGCCAATTTAAGTGATGCCCTTCAGAAACATGAAAGCATATGCAGAGTTCAGGCTGTTTTGGTCACCTCATCGACCAGTGGCCCGAACCACAAATTATGGATGATTTGCAAATTGCAAGCGACCTTCACCCTATTGCTTTTTGGGAATTCGTAGAGCACCTCTACTTCCACCAAAATATACATCCAACAACAATTGCATGCTCAGATCGTCACATACACAACAACTAACCATGAAGTGGGTATGGGAGTATTAAGAGAGTAGCACCTATAGGAAGCCCCACTGTCCGCTGTCAAAGCCTGGAGCACGCGCTCCGCCTGATCAATCTACATGCCGGCAGTGGAGGCGACGTCCCTGGTGGTAAAGCAACGGCCGAAGCCCTCGACATCGTCCATGGCATGATTGTGCATGTCTGCGGGGTGGCGGTCGCTCTCCAAGACGCCTCTAGGGCGCGCGAGGCTTGACGCCTCGATGTTGCGTCCTCGCTCCCATGGAGCGGCACCACGCTGAAGTGAGACGTCCTTGGGCGAGATGGTGGTACAAGGTTGGACGGAGAAGGGGATATGTGGAATGGGACGTGGCTAGGGGGCCTGCGGTGAGCATGCCGACGCAGATTCAGGCAGAGCGGGAAGGGATAGGGAGGCCGCGGCAGCCATGGATGGCATAGATAGGGTTCAGGTGGTGCGACGCGAGGAGGATGAATTACTGGCGTTGACCAGCTAGCTTATCAAAGCAATTTACAGTAGTTGAATTGATCTGTGAAATCAGGATGTGGGCAGGCGGAGGTGGAGCAGGGAACTTTTAGCCAGCTCTCCGACGGCACGACACAGTCCAACGTCGCTGCGGGACAGGGAGGACCCGAGAAACGATAATGGAAGGAGGAAGACGGGGTTGAAACGAGGCCAATCACGACGTTTTGTTGGAGGTTCTAGCCAACCGAGATGAAGCTATTTTTGTTAAGTAACGATTTGACTGATAGCCTGACTAATTAAGGCTAACAATAGAAGGAAAGGGTCAAAGATTATGGGAATGATAAAGGCAGGAGATTATGGCAAGCGTTCAATTTTTTTGGCAAGTATTTTAATACCCGTGCAGGATTAATTGATACCACCCCTACCAATTGTTTCCTAATTAGATTGGATGAAACGGAGACCGTGAGATTAGATTGAATGGACAAGATGTTTTCAATGACGACCACCAAACGCGTTGAGCGTCAAACGACCAACTCCAATTTAATAGTAAAGATGCACATAACAATATCTTCTTAAGCGCTAAATCCAACATGATCCCACCTCAACAAATGCCTCGTCGCATATCCAGATATTTTTTACCGTCCTTCTTTTCTATTAGTGCCATTTCCACTAGCTACATCTTTATTTATGTGTCTATATCTTCTCTCTCCATGTATAGAAGGACAGAGAAAGAAGACGCGTCGGGTTGAAAGTATTGTGGACGGAGCTTGGGTCAATGTTTCTCATTTTGATGAGATCCAGTCCGCGTGATCTTACTTTATTAGTTTGCGACATGTGTGTGTGTTTGTTCACTAGGGGAGAACAAGGCAACATTGATGTTGGAGCAATTACCGCTTTAAAAACTCAATCACCACTGGTCACCACTCTTAAAATTTCTATTACACTTAAATAATTATAATAAAGTTATATTTTCGCCAGAATATATTAAAATGATTTTTTTGGGATGCATGTTTGAAGCTGCTCGTTTTCAATACATTTTTATACGAAAATTCAATAACATATTAGAACACAAGTTACATTGATTATTTCTCATTTAGTACCTTGCCTCTTAAAAACTTTCCACTAAATCACGCCCTCTTGGATCTCACCAAACTAAAACAAATCGCATCACTCTGGATATTAATTTAAATTATAGTGTATATGCTCTCCTCTTTTGTAGCATCCTCTAATGTCTTGATCCAAATATGTTATCAGATGTTTCTAGACAAAAGGGTTGTGTATGTTAGTTATCAATAAATAGAAAATTCTACATGATTTATATTTTTGAAAATATATAAAATGGATTTAAATGAGATCTAAAGTGCTAATAAGAAAGTTTACATGGCTTCACAACGTCAATAGTAGCAACTGCCAAGAGACTTGATGTTAATTAACTAGAAATCATAATATAAAATAATGCTTCTATCTTCTGAAATTCCATATAACGTAATCAATGATAGTTCACAAGTATCCATTAGGTGTGTGGCTCACTTCAATTAACATCAAATAAATTTGGTTAGCATCATTACACTAGCTATGCATACACACCTTTTGATCCAACTAATACTAGATATGGACCTCACTGGCCTAATCTACTATTAACTCTTTCCCAAAGTTTAGGATTTTTTTTTGAAAAGTCGAACCAAGCAAAGTTCAATCAAACTAATAGAAGAATTTATCAACAAAAATGATATTTTATAGATACCATATAAAAATATATTTCATTATCTATCTAATGATATTGATTTTGTATTTTTTAAATTAATAATTTATGATAAAAACTTAATTTAACTTGACATAGTTTAACTTTCTAAAGAAATATAAGCCTTAAGCCTTTGGATAGAGGTAGTACTCATTTTGGCCTTTTGACACTAGTCAAGGCTAAATCCTAGCTCTTCCTTCAGAAGATTCCTCATTCGTCATGGAATCATTGAGTGGGCCCTATTATCAGCAAATTTTCTTGCATGATGGAACAAAAAAAAAAGAATATACTTGATTCTTACCTAAGTTGATGATTTTTCACTGAAAAACTTTTTTAAAATAAAAGTAGTAATATATTCTAGTCTTATCAACTATACCACATGGTCATATGGAATATTTCGATAGTTAATTTTGGATATATGGTTTCCCCTAAATAACGAGCCCATGTGCATAGATTTTGAGTTGGAGAAGAAGCCCAAGTGAGACTTAGAGATTAAAAAAAGATGGGACAATAATTGAATTTAAATTTAGTAGATGATTTTTTAAAAATTTAGAAAATAAGTATGGCCACCTACTCTTGTGAGGACCCTTACTTTGCCCGTTCAAAGTTTTTGGGTTTATAGGGTAACGTTAATATAGATCTACGTTAATATAGGCCCCCAATCATGAAGGGGCCGGAAACTCGAGTAAAATTCAGCAAGGTGCTGATAGACAATGGTAGCAGCATAAACATCATGTACAAGCACACCATGCGTACGCTCGGCATAACAGAAAACATGTTGCAGCCAACTCATACAACTTTCCATGGGATTGTTCCTGGTTTGTCTTGTGCCCCGATAGGAAAGGTTCGGGTGGACGTGTCGTTTGGAGGACGCGACATGTTATCAATCTATGTTACTATCTCAATAGTGTAGTAGGGGTGGGCATTCGGGCATGACCGAAAATTCGGTTTTTATACTTGGTCTATGTCAAATTCGGTTAGAAAAAAATGAAGATCGAAATATACTTGTTACTTTTACTACCCGATAAATTCGGGTACCCAATAATTCGGGTTCGGGTTCGGTCATGACCCAATTATTCAAAGTTTCGAGACTATATGGTTATATATGTCATATATAAATAACATGTAATTTCTACATGGTTCATATATTTTAAATATTTTGTAAATCTGGATTTAAAATGAGAGCTGAAGTACGCCTTAGAAAGTGTGCATGGTTTCATAGCTTCAATACTAGCAACTATCAAGAGACTTAATTTCCTTAATTATAAAGCATCATATAAAATAAAGTTTTCATATTCTTTCGTGTATTTTTTTGAGTTTTGTTTCCATTTTTCTATTTTTTCTTACTTATTTAATGTCATCTTTGGAACACATGACTAACTGAGATTTGGGCAATATCTTGCCTAAATCTGCGACAAATTAATTTGAATCGAAGAGTGGGGTAATTCTGTATGCATCTCATGGAAACTGGTTTTATTTGTAAGTGGATTTATATATGTCATGTTGAACACCAAAATTTGAACCTAGATGCCGTCCACAGCATGATAAGCTAAACTAACCCAACATGGGCCAATGGCAATGGGATATCCTAAATAATCAGAAGGAAGCAAATGAAAAAAACAAGAGCATCCCACTGTTGCCATTTTAGGCTACTCCATGTGTATACTATAGAGTACTTGCCATTTTGGATAGCTGCTACGTACTACCGGCAAACAGGGCAAAAATATTCTTGTAGAAATTAATATGAGCAGAAGCTATATAAAATAGGACGGAAGCAACAGTGAACAGAGGGGATAAATCAACAGAATATGTTGAACCGAACAGATCGGACCAATCAATTGGGGAAGATGTTGATGTTCACCGAGAAATTCTACACGACGTGTAGCAAACTGCATGCCTGAATTGGACTCTGACCAGTGGCAGAAAAATAGTGTGATTAGCATAATGGGAATGAAAAAAATAAGGCTGCGGTCGCGCCAAGCGTCCAAAGTCTTAAGTCGCGAATATTCACGCGAGCGCACGCGCTAGTGTGGTGCAACCCTATGTGTGTCTCTACCATTTTAGATGTTACAAAAGAGCTCTCCTTATAAGTTGCTCCAAACCTTCTTCCCTTAGCAATGTGGGACTAAAGATTGGTCATGCCTCCACCACCTCTAGTATGTATAGCTATTTTCTGAAACTGGACTGGGTCATGGCCCATTATTCACGTTGATGGGCTGAATAGGGCGGACCATACACATACCATTATTACTACACATTGGCCTGCTGGGAGGATGAGAGTGTATGGAATATTTTAATGATCATGCATGCAACCTTCGATGGGTCATGAATGTGCAAAGCTGAGCTCCTGAACACTGTGGCGTGAGAGTCCAATGCAGATTTCCTCTAGCTGATAGGGCGTCCGGATCGTATCGGTACCATTGGCAAATCAATGGGGATATGTGATGCATGTTGTCCGGGTTCCAACGTGCTCGGTGTATTGGCTTGAAATTCCTCGTATTACGAGTTTTCAGCGTGTTGTACCGGCATGAGATGCCCCGTGTCGGATCTGAAAGGGAGCGGATCGGTGGCCGATATTGTGAGCATACGGGGCGAGCTTGAGAAAAGAGAAGGAAGCAATTGAGATTTAAAATGGAACTTAGTGTGGAGGCCGGGCTGGACATTGACGAGGAAAAGGAAGCTAGCGAGAGGAAGATAAGGAGGCTGGGCGCCATATGAGATGGAGCTTCTCATTTTCGGTGAGAGTCGCGCCAACTCGATGAGTCTATTGTCGGGGCTGCACGCCGGCAGGAAGTACTTGGTCCTCATGGGCATTTTTCATGGTGGTGGGACGGCGAGAAGGTGTAAGCCTGCAACGCCTAGACATCTAGGGGCTTCACGCCGGCAGCGCCTCGACATTGGTGACCGAACGCCAACAGAAATTTCGGCAAGCTGCACACCGGCAGACACGACGTCGTCATCTTTGGGCATGTTGGTGAAGACGCCACACGCCAGCAACACCTAGATGTTGGCGGGAGTGTGGAAGAGTAGCACAACGTAACACTCTCATTAGCCTGGAACGCATGTACTGGTCGATTATGAACCTCCAGTGCCGGTGCATGCATATATACATGCATGGTATGCCAGGGTAAAGAAGGCGACAAGCTACACGCCAACAGTTGGTAGATCATCATGCCCTGTCTTCGATGTGGCCGGCATCCGGGCGGCACGCCGGGAGCCACGCGAGTCCTCCTCCTTTGGCAAGGTTCGTGGATGTGATGCACGCGAGTAGCACCTTGAGCTCTAACGCCATCGCCTTGGGCACCATTTACGGAGGTGAAGATGGCATCGGGCCACACGCCGGAGCCCCGGAGAAGGTCGTCCCCTGCATGACAACGTGCCGGCCAGAAGTGGTGGCAGGAGTGTCGAAGAGTACAACAACGACTCTCCTCAACGTGGAGAGCGTGCACTAGTCGTGTGTGGTGTGCCGGTGAAGAGCATGCAATAGTCGTGTGTGGTGTGCTTCTTTTTTGTTATTGTGGTGTGTGGTGCGTTAGTCTCATCCCATTTCCACTTGTCGGATGCATTTTTGTGGGTGCATGCATTAATGTGTACATACACGTATTTGATATTTATTGAGAGCTGTCTATACATCAATGACTTCTAGCGTAGTGTCTCCCTAGCGGAGCACTCGCTGATGTCTCTCTAGGGGAGTAGCTAGCTAGCTAGATATAAATCCTATAGAAAATAATGGAGTGTAAAAAAAGAGTCCATTTCTGAATTTCCTTCTTAAAAATACATAGGTGCCAGTTAAGCTTATATATTAATCAATGCAAGTTTAATCAGCTTAACTAATATATTTTATTTCTTAAACAAAACTTTAGACGTTTATCTATAGTACAAATATTTTCTTGAAATCGATTCGGATTAGCTGAGCACGTGAATCAATCTAGCTAATCTAGTTTCGTACCTGAGCTAGGTATATCCGATCGATCAATCAGTTAAAGCACGTTTGCACAGAGTCACACAAAGATGCACATGCATGCACAGGGACGATCGATTAATAATGAGATTCGGATTAGCTGAGCACGTGAATCAATCTAGCTAATCTAGTTTCGTACCTGAGCTAGGTATATCCGATCGATCAATCAGTTAAAGCACGTTTGCACAGAGTCACACAAAGATGCACATGCATGCACAGGGACGATCGATTAATAATGAATCAAGTCTGCCATATTGGTGTATCGGCCAGAGTGCCATGCATGCTACTCCTACACGGGTGAGGCTCTCGGTTCATAGTATAAACAAGAATCGTCGTCTATTTGCATTGGGTCTTGAGTAATTTGAAATTTTAGGGAAGAAAAAGCTGCAGCTTATTGGTTTGGTGGAGCCAGCCTGGCACGCACGTGAGCAGTATTTTCAAAGTGTTGCTATTTTCTATTTTCTTACTGCTATTATTGCCGACGCAATCAGTTTTTTTTTTTTGAACACGGAGTGCCCCGAAGGGCGTAGAAGCTTCATTCAATCCAAGCGGTGGGTGTACAGTGTATTACAAAGGACCTCATGAAATTGAAAAATAACACATAGGTCCCTGGTAAATGCAGAAAAGACCTCACAAGAAAAAATAAGATTGCAATCAGGTCCTCCTCTATCCCCACCGATGAGCAAGAGACCAGAGAGCCGCCGCCGGACTCCAAGGCGGGGACGGCACCACTTGCTTCAGAGTCGACGAAGAATGCGACCTCCAATCTCTGAAAGGGCCTCCGCTGGAGGTTGAAATTGCGCCAGAAGTCACTGGCAAGGATAACGGCAAGCAAGATCGCCGCCGATGTGCTGCTCGAAGGAATTGCTTCAGAAGAACTCCGACACCACTTCCGCATCCCATCCACCTCGCAAAGTCCCTTGTCCGTCACCGCCTTGGTGCTTGGAACAAGGGGAGAAGCAAAGGAGTCCGGGTAGAAGAAGCGACAAGGCACCGCTCCGCATCGCGACGGTGATATTGACCCGCCAGACCCGGAGCACCTGCCACGGACTCGGGGAGGCAAGCATAGATGATGGCGACGTCGGCGGACCCGGTAGATGAGCTTATTGAGGAAGCCATCCCCGGATCGTCTTCTTCCTTCAGCCGTCCTCCATGGACGAGCACCAGGAAGGAGGAAACCCAAGATCTGGGTGCTGCTCACAGGCACCCACATCGGATGACAGGGGAAGAAGGGAGAGGCCTTATTGGCGGCGATGCCACGCCACCTCCTCGCCGCCTGCCGCCACTCCTGCCACCAGAGAACAGCAGCCGCGAAGAAAGAAGCGAGGGCGGACCGGATCTGGCCAAGGGGATCCGATCTCCTACCCGCAGACTCCACAAGGGTAAACTGCAGAAATCTACAACCTAGACTACTATATACAATCAACCAGGCGCCTCTCCATCGTCCTCTCCGGCCGGCGGCGCCGACGGAGAAGATTCGGGTCGGGCCGGCGATGGAGGTGAGAAGCGGCGGACTCTCAAACTAGCCTATCTACCGTAGCGGCCCGAGAGGGGAAAAGGCGCCAATCCGACGCAATCAGTTTCAGCGAGGGCTCACGTGCTGGTGATCCGTTTCGTTGCATGGTACCTCTACGCCACTTACTCTACCTATGTGTTCGACCAATTACGAGACTACCCATGAATCACTTTTTGTCAGACCAAATTTGTTTGGAAAAGTGGTCGCGAGCATCTGTTTGTGTCGCCCCGCGGACATATTTTGTCACGCGCGATCGTTTGCGTCTGGATGTGCGCTCCCCGGGGCGACCCATTTTTTGATTTGCAAAGAAAGTAGTACACTCAAACTATACAAAGTAGTTCTAGAAGCCTAGACTACTTGCTGCCTGACAGGCCAGCCCAGTCGTTGCGTCGCTCCCTCGTCTGCTTCTCCGCCGCCTCCCGTGCGGCCGCTAGGGCTCGGTGAGCCGCCACGTCCTTTAGCAGGCACTGCCGCAGCCTCGCGTTGGCAGCGTCGTCCTTGAGCATCTCGAAGGACTCAACTAACACCCTCTGTTCTGTCGCATTCTCCTCCAGGGTAGGCGCATCAGGGTGATCGAAAGACCATGAGATGTTGGAGTCGGCGTCCTCTCGCGGCTGCGGCGGCCGCCACCCTGCGATGTTCCATCTCGACGTCGAACCCCGCATGGACCGCCCGCTCCTCCTATGCTTCCTCCTCCGCGAGAGCCGAGGGCCTCATCTACCGTGTCAAGACCGAGCACGTCTTCGTCAACGGCGACTAGAGATCATCGTTGGCCGCCGCACCTACAGATCCCGGTGAGGTATCATGGGGGCAATTTTTTGTGAAAATGGGTTAGCGGCCGTGTACAATTAGGTTTCATTGCGCATTTTTTGTAAAATATATTATGTTTGTAGTTGAATTGCACCGAGGAACTCAAAACTCGTAGTTTATTTCTCTCACGAAATTCAGTTTCAAGTTTATCTCGTTTGTATTTACGGGGATCTGATCTACGCGATATGGAACGCTAGTGAAACCGAGTTTTTTTGGGCCCTGTACTCGTGATTTTACGGGCCAAAGATGTTAGGCATCTGGGAGAGGTGCTCTAAGTCACGTCGTAGTAGTGGAGTACAAGATTTGAAGGAATCGATACACACTCACGTGGAGCAGTAGCTAGGTAACGCATATAGGTTGGGGCTGAAATTTCAAACCCAAGGTCAGGAAAGGGGTGCTTCTAGCGCTGCTAATGGGGCGTGTTCCAGAGAAGGTACGCATCTTCGCCTGGAAAGCCGTGTCTAATGGGCCGGCGACAGAGGATAGCAAACTTCGACGCCATATGAAGGTTTCAGGCCGGTGTCGTATTTGCGATTATGAGCTAGAGGACGTGGATCATGCTCTTTTCCGTTGCCCCCATGCTCGCGGTTTATGGGAGGCCATGGCGCAAGTGTGGTCGCTCCCGAACTCGCGACGAGTGATTGGGAAGCATGGCTGCGGGACTGGAGGAGCTCATCTTAGCGAGCACCCACGGGCACATGCAGACATATAATCATGATCGCATGGCGTGCATGGTTTGCAAGAAATGAGGTCACCCATGAGAAGCCGCTACCAGCCATAGAGGGTTCACGGCGGTTCCTGTGCAGCTACGTCAATTCTTTGGACAATCTTCGGAAGCTATCGAATGAAGAGATCTTGAAAGGTAAGCAGCCCGTGCAGAAGGAGCAGCCAGGGAGTCATGGTCGAGTGGAAGAGGTAAAGAGTCAGCCGAAGCTGGACATTGCGTGGGAGAAGCCTCGCATCTGGTGCGGTCAAGCTCAACGTTGATGGATCCTTCATGGAGCAGGGCGGGTGGTGTAGGTGCTGGCATGATCCTCAGAGATGCGGAGGCAAGGATCGTCTTCTCAGCCTGCCGGACCCTCCACCACTGCGGCTCGGTGTTGGAGGCGGAGCTAGGGGCGTGTATGCAAGGCATTGCCCTTGCTCTACAGCAAACCCAAGCTCCGATCATTTTTGAAACGGACAGTGTTGTGCTCTGTAAGAGTAGGGATAGATCTAGCTTAGGTCACCTCGTGTCCGAGGTTAGATCGCTATGCACTGGGCCATCAGGTGGGTTTTGTCAAGATCCGCTCTCAAAATAAGGCTAGTGATGCTTTAGCTAGATTTGGTAGAGTTTATGATACCACAGCTGTATGGCTTGGGTCTGGGCCGGATGAGATCATGGAGATCATCCTTGCTGATTGTAATGCTACTGTTTGAGTAAGACAATCTTTTTCCCCGAAAAAAAGCAGTAGCTAGGTAGGCAAAGCAGTGGCAAAGTATACATGATATTCTTTGTACGTGTGCGCTCGGGCGGGAAACTAGGTAGTAGGTAGCTCGTAGTAGGCGGGGCGGGAAAAGCAAAAGGAAACTAGCATGCTTGGTCATCATGGCGGTGGATTCTTAACTATTTCTTGCAAGTCACTTTAAAATTTAGAGTGCGTAGCAAGATGCAAAACACGGCGGAAAAGCTAGCAACGCTAGGCTAGCTAGCACTTCGATATAACATGCCTAAGTCACATAGTAGTAACCTACAAAATGGACGGAGTTAATACTTAATACACACTAACGTGGAGTAGTAGCTTGCTAGGAAAAGGAGAGGCAATGCACTAGAGTGCAGCGCTTGATTTTTCGCGTACATGTGCATGCGGGCGGGAAATTAGGTATAGTAGCTAGCTCGTACGAGGACGGGCGGGAAAAGCAGAAGGCTGTATTTGACACTAGCTAAATGATCATGCCGTGGGATGTGTTCAGTTAGCTAGAAATAAATTGTACCGCAAATAATTGAGTGTAAAAAAGGCCATTTTTGGATTTTCCTAAGAAATCAAATGTACTAGTAAATATTATTAGCCAATGCAAGTTTAATTAAGTTAACTAACGAACTCTAGAATTATTCTTTTTTGTGTCTTACCCATTTTTGAATTTTCGAGTTCTTCTTCTTTTTCTTAAAGAAAAACTCTGGAATTTTGGAGGTTTTTCTTGACTAGTAGGCGTATTTTAGTGTTTGGAACAGAGCATGTACTATACTCTAATAATCTAATACTCCAATCGATGGATCTTTCTATTCAGACTAGGAAAGCTAGTTTTATCAGCTTGACCCTTTTTGTGCATGCATGATCGATCGACGGATTCATAGCTTGAACCAAAATCACGATCGATCGGTCCTTTTCTTCTCCTTGTCTCCCACGCCTGCTATATACTGTACGCGCTGCTGGATGCCATACGTCTGCATGCACATGCATGGGTAGGACACGTTTCAGTAGCTAGCTACGTGTTCATTCTCCCCAAGGCTGCAGTACGTGTACCAAGTGCGTGCCAAGATTCCCATGCATCGTTAGTTTCGATTAATTATAGTTGCAGCAGAGCTATTATTAGTACCCGCAGATTATACGATTTAGAGCAAGAACAATAGTGTAGCCCGGCAGCCCGGCTATAACAATTTGCCACACCATTTATAGTCAACTTATAGCTAGCATGTACAATAGCAAGCTATAAAAGTGTAGTACTTTTATAATACATGGCTCACCTTTTAGTCTCACATAGTGCATAGGAGCACGTGCTAGAGCTGGCTA
The DNA here is from genome assembly GCF_022539505.1 of Lolium rigidum. Lineage (NCBI taxonomy): Eukaryota > Viridiplantae > Streptophyta > Magnoliopsida > Poales > Poaceae > Lolium > Lolium rigidum. Next base: position 23,034,586 of record NC_061509.1, on the reverse strand, counting down.
TTAGATAAGAGCCCACTTTTCTTCTCTCTCCTAATCTTTTTCCTCCAACTAAGTAAACTTATAATATTTTATCTCTTATAGTCAGCTGACTGTAACTTATTGTACTTGCTCTTAGAGCATCTCCATTCGCGTCCCCCAAAGCGTCCCCAAAGCGATTTGGGGCGCGCCGGACAAAAAAACGTTCCCAGCCGCGCGTCCCAAAGACCTTTTCTGTCCGACGCAGCCCAATACGGTGTCTGGCGTCCCGAGCCCGTCCCCGTCCCACAGGGGACGCACCGGGCACGCCGGACACAACGAAATGAGAGGCGAGGAGGCGCGGGCCCGACGCGTCAGCGGCTTGGATGCTCAACCGCCACCTACGTAGCGACGGTGCAGTTGCCAGGAAGCGGAACCGTCGCATTGGCAACCGCGTCGACGACGCGCCAACCCCGCCGGAATGGAGCGTGGACTCCTCGGAAGAGCAACCACTGCTCTCTTCGACTTCGCGCCGCCGTTCATCCGCGCTCAATAAGACCCGTACGTACGCCGCCATTCATCCAAGCCTCCATCCGACACCTCCGGCGAGGATGAGCTACATCTCCCAACTCCCCGTCCGACACCTCCCGGCGAGGGAAAGCCAGGCGGCTAGTGCCATTGGTGGGACAAAGCCGAGACGCCATGCAGCGGCGACGATTCCCCGCCGCCACTTCACAGCGAGGAGGAATGGCTGGGCTGGGAGGAGGACGCGGAGGAAGAAGAGAGCAAGGACCCGGCGGCGGCGGTGGCCCGTGCGAAGGCGGAGACGGCGGCGGCCAAGGCCGCCAAGGCCAAGGCCAAGGCAAAGGCGCAGCCGACGAGCACCGACGACGACGAGGAGGACTCCGACGCGTCGGGCGCCGACATCGCCTCTTCGGAAGAGGTGACGAGCAGGAAGCGCCACCGCGATGACGACGACAAGGCGGGGCCATCAGCGAAGAAGAAGAAGAAGAAGTAGAAGTAGTAGTTTAACGGGAATTTATATGTAATTTAATTATATTTTTTCGAAGTTTTATATATAATTTGTTTATGTTCAACTGATTTGAATATTAGTAAATAGTTTTCTTCTAGCCAAAAGAGGTACTATTAATGTTTGGGGGCGGCGTTTGGGGGACGCGGCTGGGGAGCGACGTCCCCTAAACGCAGCACGAACAAAACACGTCCCCCAAACGCTCGATCCGGCGCGGTTTGGGGGGCGGCTTTGGGGGACGCGACTGGAGATGCTCTTATGACCCAAATTCCTATCTGGAAACATAGTCAACCGCCCGCGCCATTAGTTGCCATAGTTCTAGTAGCTTCCACGTTGGCAGCCGCACTACAAGAACCCACATCCCGACACACCTCTCTTTCACGCCGCAGTTCCTCTCCACCTCACGAATCTCAGCCGCCGCCGCCATGGGCGGACGCAGCGTCCCTACCGCCCGGCGCTTGCCCAGGCTCCGGTCGCTTTCGCTTCTTGCGCGAAGTCTGAGTTTACCGAGAAAAGCCAAGAACGCGAGGGCAAAAACATCGAGTTGTTGGGCCTTGCCCGGGGCAGGAGGACAAGCATCTTGGCCACCACGCGAAGGAAACATACTAGCAAGCGAATCCAACCTTTCAGCGGTTCGAATGGAAACAGAGCAACGATACCCAGAGTCTTCGGTTCCCCAACCACACCACCGCAAACGCCGAAACCCTTGACCGGTTGCTCGCCCGCTCAGGCGCCAGCGGCCGACCCCAATCCCACCCAGCCCTAGATGGCCAATGCCAACAACGATAGAGAATGGAGGAAGGAAACCCGGGAGGTGGAGCGGTTCTGGCGCCGGGCTAAGCAGCAGCGGCAGCCAAGCCCCACCGAATCTGGCAGCAGCAAGCGCCGACGAACATTGGAATATGTTGTGAACGTGTAATGTATTATTATATCAGTGTTTCCGCATTAAAACTATTGAGAAAACAGGATTAGCTCCAAATAATGCTTATATTTGACTGGGAAAAAATGTAGTTGCTTTGTGACCCGCCTAGGCTTGGAAAAATTGCTGGGTCCACCTCTGGCCGCTGCCGTACATCGACGGCGACAACCACGGCGGCTACGCGTTGCGACTCTCCTCGGCCGTCGGCTCCCACTGACAGCCTCCCGCAGGCCTCGTCGAGTTGCCGCAAGCCTCGCCGAGCCATCCACGCTCGCCATCCCCGTCTCTCGCCACCGTTCTTGTCTAGGTTCCGAAAACCATCGCGGGCACCACAGCAGTACCCCCGTTGCGTTCCATCTCGCAGTCGCCGACTCTGGGATCACCTTGAACGCCTCGCCTCCTCTGGTGAAGGTCACCGACACCACCGTGCCCTGCAGCTGGTCCGTCTCGGGGGCGATCGACGAGCTTCTGTAGGTAGAGCACGGCGGAGGCCGCGGCGACGATCGGGTCCACGACAGCGTGCCCGCGTTGTCCCGTACGTGACGGTGGCCGTGAAGAGGCCCCGGCCTTGACCCGACGACGCCAGCCGGGAGGTCCGCGTCGACGTGCATCGCGAAGATTGATGGCGTCCACATCGTCCAGGACCTCCTGCAGCGCGTGGTACCCGCCAGCGTGGCCCTCCTCCGCCTGCTGGAACACCAGCTTCACCGTGCCCGTGAGGCCGTCCTTGCGGGACTGCAGCAGCTTGGCGGCGCCCCAGGAGCATGGCCACGTGAGCTTCGTGCCCTCACACGCGTGCATCTTGCCGTCTTCCTTGGTGTTGAACTCCCATTCTACCATCTCCTGCATAGGCCAGTGGGAATCGATTTGTCAACGAATCCTACCACTAATTAAGATGGAATTTCTATCCGCAAAACAAGTGGTCTAGTGAGACGCACCTTTTCTGTTGGCAGTCCATATCAGTATCGTCTAGAATCACTTTGCTTTGGCAGTCATCTGTCAAATTACTATATCTGTTCTGTTGGTACGTAGTAGCAGTCGATTTCCGTATCGGCACGGTGCCGTTGCGAGACCGTATAGGGAATCACAATGTCTGCATGATCGATCCGAGATCCCTACAGTCAACTCTCTTATCCATTCTCGCGAATCTATAGCCGCAACAGAAAGAAGGCACATTGCTAAATTGGGGTGATTTTGCATTCGATGGTGTCTAGCCAGACTTACCTGAAGAGTAGCGAAACTTAAACTTTAGTATTTTCTATGAACTCTATCTCGATGACTACTTGCCTAATGATTACGGCCTAGTTAATCAGTGATATCTCAAATCTAAGTGGAGTAAACATTACAGTATATTTTTCCAATTTTATAAGGAGCCTCTCCTTCTGCATGCATGCGTAATTAACAGCGAAGAGTACAGTTGCGATTGCCTGCATTTTCACTGATAGACCTGTACGTCCATGTCAGCCCAGAGCACGAACACGGCACCAGGGCCGGCACCACCGACAATGGTGGCGACGAGGCCGGTGCGCGCGACGGGACATGTGTATGGAACGCCGAGGGCGTCGATCTCGCCCGCGCAGGAGCGCAGATATGCGGTGCTCTTGGAAGGCTAGCTCCGGTTGCTGGTGGATCCGCCGCCGTAGGCCTTGCACCCACGCCGCGAACCCGGCGCCCCTGGCATTGCGGTGGCGGCCTCATCCTCCGCCGATGATGGTCGGCTTGGTTGGTTGTGGCGTTTTTATCCCACATCAAGCACCGTCGGCGAGTTGGGGAGACGTGGCGGTGAGTATAAAAGAGTATTAATTTGTACGAGTACATGGACGGGGCATACAAGTACCTAGGTTTCCTGCAGATGTATAGGTTTGAATTTAGATTATGATGGCCCAACGGAGTTAAACCTAGTTTAGCAAATACTCCCTCTGTTTCATATTACTCCGTACGTATGTAAAATCTGGTCAAAGTTAAATTCCAGGATGCTTAATAGATGTGTAAAAAGTGTATTATTATATAGAAAATAAAAATAAAATAATTAGTGTAGTATCATATCATTATATTTGACTATATATATTGATATTTTATCAAAGATTGTTCGTCAAAAATTACAAAGTTTGACTGTGACCAAACCTTGTATACGGAGTAATACGGTTCAACAAAAAAAATATTAAAATAATTTTTAATACTTTTTGGGAGGAAAGCATACGGATGCAGACCGTCTATCCATAAAGCATGAGATCATTTACGTGGTCTATCTTCACATGTAACCTAGTCCATCCGATTCTTAGTTGAACAACACCAACCAAATACGTGTACCATGGCGTTGATTGGTCTCCTAGACTACGAATGGATAATGATTCAAATAACTGACGAGAAACTTGAGCATGCGATTCCCTACAGTCTCCCACCTAAAATGTGTACTATGTTCCTCCGCTAAGCCAAGTTGTCCTTCCATATTCTCGCGTCCATCCAGACTATATACCTTCTCGCTTCCTACCATTGCATGCTCGTCTTCCCGGTCAGTCGGAAGTACCCCCTCTAGCACCAATCGGTCTAGGCTACCGACCACGAGTGTTGTAACTACATGGAGTTAATGGTTCTTGCAGGCATCTAACGATAAAGAAACTAAAGAGGGCAAGGAGTCCATAAGGTAACCAAACATTCATGGGTACTCTTTGCCTTTTAATCTCATGTGCTCCATTCTCCCTTACATGAATGCTTCAATAACAGCGAAACGATTTGTTTCAATAATCAGATTTGACCGAGAATTTTGGATAGCTAGCTCAAGACCTTTTTTGCATGCTATTTCTTCGCTACAGCTACAAAGGCAGAAGAGTATCATGCATCACGCTCGAACGGTGTGACCTAAAAGGACCGATGCATCCGTTTACCAAATTTAGGTCGCGAATGTGTCGGGTTGGACAACACGCGTTCTCCTAGGCCCTCCAGCTAGCCACTAGCCAACACATGCTCCCACACATCCTCCCCTTGGCGACGCCATGCCCTCCATAATGGCCAGCGCAAATCGAATGGGTCGCGTCGCTAGGAAGACTAGCCTAGCATGCTGCTCCTCGTTTCAATTTATGTTCGTGGCGTGACCCAAACGGACAGAATCGGGACGAGATGGTCAATATTGGCCGGGTCACGCCGCTAGAGATGGCCTAAGAGCATCTCCACCGATGCCCCCCAATTAGGCGCCGACATAGAAGTATGGGGGGAGTCGGCACTTCATCCTCCATTTGTGGGTGTTGCTCCCACGCCGGCGGCCCCGATAGGATTTTTTAGACAAACCAAATATTTTCTTGAAGTTTCATTTTCATGTTAGTTAGGATGGAGGAATGAATAATTTTCTAGCAGAGCGAATCCAGGTTCGCTTCGCGGGCAGTAAAACACTATTCATTTCTCGATTCTGGATGACACGTGAAATCGTCTTCAACTCTAGCCTACTGGCCCGGCCGGCTCTACGGAGAGGTGGACAATCGCCCGCTGCTGCGTCCTTGCGTCACTAATTGGAGTAAAAAAAAATTGAAGTAATTTGAATAGGAGCTATTTACGCCATCCTTACATTTAGTAAAAAAAAGAATTGGAGTAAGGACTTTGGATCGATCTTGGCATTTAATTGGAGTATAGGTAGTACTTTGTGGCGATGGAATTATTTGACCCGTTTGGCATGCATGCGCGCATGAGACAAGTTTGGTATGGCATGGATTAGATTAGCGGTCTTTGTTTTGGTGTGCAGCGCGGGCGGAGCGAAGAAACGAATGAAGCGCGCGGGCGGCGTATTAATTCCACGCATTATAACGCGGGGATTTGGTGGCTCGCTCAACAGACTGGCTGCAGCTGGCGAATATCCGCCACGGATTTGACCACGTACGGCAAACTCTTAAAAGAGAGTGGGGACGTGGAGGTGCCCCTGCGTACGTGTGGGCCCGCCCACACTGCTTAGACACTGACGAAATCTACGCATGGCAAACTCTGTCTCCTACCGCGCTGACGAAAGGTAACCACGTCCTCCGTTCTCTCCGCGTTCACATCCGCACGAGTGGGCGCGATTCATCCACGGCCATATCAACGACCGATCGATCGATCGATCCAGCAAGAAATCTGGCATGGGGCGGGCGGCGCTCACGGGACGGCAGTGCTACTCCTACCGCGCTGCTTGCATGGGGCGGTGGCGACTGCTCGCACGTGAAGAGGCGCGCGGCGAGAAGAAAAAGGCGAGAGCTTTATAGCGGTAGCCGATCGAGACGGACGGCCAACTCAGATCAGAGAAAGAAGAAACAAAGACGGAAACCAAATTAGCAATGTACTACTGGCTGCTATATTAGATTAGCAAATTAGCAATGCTTCTTTTGGGATCGGATTGGGATCCAATTGATTTGATTTGATTTGTGTTAGGAAAGGAAAGAAATTCAGAGATTTGATTTGTGTTCGGGAGGAAAGCAAAGATAGTGGGATGTGATTTGCTCCCTGTTTATTATATATTGATTTAACAGGATTTGGTGGCATGGAGGATGGGTGATGATAAAAGAATGGGGAGGGGGAGTCAGATGTGATGCGGAGAATGGAGGATGCACACTGTAAAGTTATTTCTTGACCGACAATTCTCAAAAACAATTCCTTGGCTAACAATTTACAAATCTAAAAAATCAATAATATCTTGACCTTTATGCTAAACAATTATTAATGTGCAAATAAATTGACCTACTCCACAAAATCCACAAAATTTCTTTATGTAATGTGCACTACAGGAAAAACAGGCGTTGCCGTGCAGCACATCATTGCCGTGAGGTGCTGCACGGCAAAGAAATCTTTGCCGTGCGCCGCGAGTTGTACCCACGGCAAAGAAAAAACGCACGGCAAAGTCTTAGCGCGGCGCACGGCAAAGATTCGGTTCACGGCAAAGTCGAGCAGCGCCGCACGGCAAAGTATCATCGCACCGGCAAAGTCCCTCGAAAGCCCACGGCAAAGAAGCAAGCACGGCAAAGAGCATAAGAGCCTCACGGCAAAGAAAACCTGGTCGGCAAAGGGGCTGGGACGTTGCCGTGGGCCTCCTTTGCCGTGAGGCCGGGCAAAGTGCACGGCAAAGCCTCCTTTGCCGTGCGATTTCTTCTTTGCCGTGCGCCGTCATTCATTTTATTTGTTTTCTATTTTATTTCATCTAATACTTATATTTTTTTATTAGTTTTACTTTTTGATGACTATTTATTAGTGTTACTTATGACAATGTGCAATACAAAATTAGTCTCCATGCTCATCCCCCACAAATATCAGGGTTCCGGTGCTCCGGCGGCCGTCCCCCTCCTTCCCCCCAAAACAGCGGGACGGCGGGTCTACCCCCGTTGATTTCTCCGCGCGAGGGTGCACAATGTACTTTTTCATTCTCTTAGGTTTGTTAGGGTAGGTTTTAGGTCCAGTTGCAAGTTTTGGTTGCATTTCGGTGCTCCGGGGGTCATTCCCCCTAAAAACGGCCGTCTCGTGGGCCCCGGATGGTCTACCCCCTAGATTTCTCCGCGCGAGGTTCCACCAATATACCTTTTCATAGGTTTAGGTTTGTTTAGTCCATGGACATATGGAAAACCATGTGTGGCACCCTTTGGCACAGTCTAGCCCCCGATATACCCGCGGCGGGACACTTCCCCGTACACGTCCAGGAATCTGCTAAGTGTTATCGCCCGAAGGTGAGGTATGTCGACCGGGGATCCATGCCATGCACCATTTGGTGAATCACACCTTGCATCACACTTTGACACATATCATAGGTCCACATGCAAGGTTTGGTGGGGTTCCGGTGCTCCGGCGGTCGTTCTCCCCCTCCTCCCCCAAAACAAGCGGAACGCGTGCCCCGGCGGGTCTACCCCCTAGATTTCTCCGCGCGAGGGTGCACCAATGTAACTTTTCATTCTTTTAGGTTTGTTTAGTCCATATACACATGGAGAACCAAAGATTGGCACCCTTTGGCACATATACCCGCAGCTAGAGCCATTATCACACGATCGACGGTGTGCTGATCTACTGGTTAGGGTTAGGTGTAGGGTTAGGGCTAGGGTTTAGGGGCTAGGGCTAGGGTTTAGGTTAAAGGGTAAGTATTTATGGTTAGGTATAGGTTTAGGGTTTAGGGTTAGGGTTAGGGTTTATGATGCATGGTTCTCGCAGCTCCAGCGTCGTGGTTTAGGGATTTAGAGGGGTTTAGGGCTCGAAGCCTCCCCAGCTTAGGGTTTAGGGTTTAGGGGAGCTACTTTTGCACCATTACACCTTGCACCACACTTTGACACATATCATAGGTCCACATGCAAGGTTTGGTGGGGTTCCGGTGCTCCGGCGGTCGTTCTCCCCCTCCTCCCCCCAAAACAGCGGAACGTGTGCCCCGGCGGGTCTACCCCCTAGATTTCTCCGCGCGAGGGTGCACCAATGTAACTTTTCATTCTTTTAGGTTTGTTTAGTACATATACACATGGAGAACCAAGATTGGGACCCTTTGGCACATATACCCGCAGCCTAGAGCCATTATCACACGATCGACGGTGTGCCCGATCTACTCGGTTAGGGTTAGGTGTAGGGTTAGGGCTAGGGTTTAGGGGCTAGGGCTAGGGTTTAGTTTAAAGGTAAGTATTTATGGTTAGGTATAGGTTTAGGGTTTAGGGTTAGGGTTAGGGTTTATGATGCATGGTTCTGCAGCCTCCGGCGTCGTGGTTTAGGGATTTAGAGGGGTTTAGGGCTCGAAGCCTCCCCAGTTTAGGGTTTAGGGTTTAGGGGAGCTACTTTTGCACCATTACACCTTGCACCACACTTTGACACATATCATAGGTCCACATGCAAGGTTTGGTGGGGTTCCGGTGCTCCGGCGGTCGTTCTCCCCTCCTCCCCCCAAAACAACTGGAACGTGTGCCCCGGCGGGTCTACCCCCTAGATTTCTCCGCGCGAGGGTGCACCAATGTAACTTTTCATTCTTTTAGGTTTGTTTAGTACATATACACATGGAGAACCAAGATTGGGACCCTTTGGCACATATACCCGCAGCTAGAGCCATTATCACACGATCGACGGTGTGCCTGATCTACTGGTTAGGGTTAGGTGTAGGGTTAGGGCTAGGGTTTAGGGGCTAGGGCTAGGGTTTAGTTTAAAGGTAAGTATTCATGGTTAGGTATAGGTTTAGGGTTTAGGGTTAGGGTTAGGGTTTATGATGCATGGTTCTCGCAGCCTCCGCGTCGTGGTTTAGGGATTTAGAGGGGTTTAGGGCTCAAGCCTCCCCAGCTTTAGGGTTTAGGGTTTAGGGGAGCTACTTTTGCACCATTAGACCTTGCACCACACTTTGACACATATCATAGGTCTACATGCAAGGTTTGGTGGGGTTCCGGTGCTCCGGCGGTCGTTATCCCCCTCCCCCCCCAAAACAGCGGAACGTGTGCCCCGGCGGGTCTACCCCCCTAGATTTCTCCGCGCGAGGGTGCACCAATGTAACTTTTCATTCTTTTAGGTTTTTTTAGGACATATACATATAGAGAACCAAGATTGGGACCCTTTGGCACATATATACCCGCAGCTAGAGCCATTATCACACGATCGACGGTGTGCCTGGATCTATCGGTTAGGGTTAGGTGTAGGGTTAGGGCTAGGGTTTAGGGGCTAGGGCTAGGGTTTAGTTTAAAGGTAAGTATTTATGGTTAGGTATAGGTTTAGGGTTTAGGGTTAGGGTTAGGGTTTATGATGCATGGTTCTCGTAGCTCCGCGTCGTGGTTTAGGGATTTAGAGGGGTTTAGGGCTCAAGCCTCCCCAGTTTAGGGTTTAGGGTTTAGGGGAGCTACTTTTGCACCATTAGACCTTGCACCACACTTTCACACATATCATAGGTCCACATGCAAGGTTTTGTGGGGTTCCGGTGCTCCGGCGGTCGTTATCCCCCTCCTCCCCCCAAAACAATGCGAACGCGTGCCCCGGCGGGTCTACCCCCTAGATTTCTCCGCGCGAGGGTGCACCAATGTAACTTTTCATAGGTTTAGGTTTGTTTAGTCCATATACACATGGAAAACCATGTGTGGCACCCTTTGGCACATATACCCGCAGCCTAGAGCCATTATCACACGATCGACGGTGTGCCTGATCTACTGGTTAGGGTTAGGTGTAGGGTTAGGGCTAGGGTTTAGGGGCTAGGGCTAGGGTTTAGGTTAAAGGGTAAGTATTTATGGTTAGGTATAGGTTTAGGGTTTAGGGTTAGGGTTAGGGTTTATGATGCATGGTTCTGCAGTCTCCGGCGTCGTGGTTTAGGGATTTAGAGGGGTTTAGGGCTCGAAGCCTCCCGCGCTTAGGGTTTAGGGTTTAGGGGAGCTACTTTTGCACCATTACACCTTGCACCACACTTTGACACATATCATAGGTCCACATGCAAGGTTTGGTGGGGTTCCGGTGCTCCGGCGGTCGTTATCCCCCTCCTCCCCCCAAAACAGCGGAACGCGTGCCCCGGCGGGTCTACCCCCTAGATTTCTCCGCGCGAGGGTGCACCAATGTAACTTTTCATAGGTTTAGGTTTGTTTAGTCCATATACACATGGAAAACTATGTGTGGCACCCTTTGGAACATATACCCGCAGCCTAGAGCCATTATCACACGATCGACGGTGTGCTCCGATCTACTCGGTTAGGGTTAGGTGTAGGGTTAGGGCTAGGGTTTAGGGGCTAGGGCTAGGGTTTAGGTTAAAGGGTAAGTATTTATGGTTAGGTATAGGTTTAGGGTTTAGGGTTAGGGTTAGGGTTTATGATGCATGGTTCTGCAGCTCCGCGTCGTGGTTTAGGGATTTAGAGGGGTTTAGGGCTCGAAGCCTCCCGCCTTAGGGTTTAGGGTTTAGGGGACCTACTTTTGCACCATTAGACCTTGCACCACACTTTGACACATATCATAGGTCCACATGCAAGGTTTGGTGGGGTTCCGGTGCTCCGGCGGTCGTTATCCCCCTCCTCCCCCAAAACAAGCGGAACGCTGTGCTCCTGCGGGTCTACCCCCCTAGATTTCTCCGCGCGAGGGTGCACCAATGTAACTTTTCATAGGTTTAGGTTTGTTTAGTCCATGGACATATGGAAAACCATGTGTGGCACCCTTTGGCACAGTCTAGCCCCCGATATACCCGCGGCGGGACACTTCAACAGTACACGTCCGTGAATCCGTTAAGTGTTATCGCCCGAAGGTGAGGAATGTCGACCGGGGATCCATGCCATGCACCATTTTGTGAATCACACCTTGCACCACACTTTGACACATATCATAGGTCCACATGCAAGGTTTGGTGGGGTTCCGGTGCTCCGGCGGTCGTTATCCCCCTCCTCCCCCAAAACAACTGGAACGCTGTGCCCCGCGGGTCTACCCCCTAGATTTCTCCGGCGAGGGTGCACCAATGTAACTTTTCATAGGTTTAGGTTTGTTTAGTCCATATACACATGGAAAACTATGTGTGGCACCCTTTGGAACATATACCCGCAGCTAGAGCCATTATCACACGATCGACGGTGTGCTCGATCTACTCGGTTAGGGTTAGGTGTAGGGTTAGGGCTAGGGTTTAGGGGCTAGGGCTAGGGTTTAGGTTAAAGGGTAAGTATTTATGGTTAGGTATAGGTTTAGGGTTTAGGGTTAGGGTTAGGGTTTATGATGCATGGTTCTGCAGCTCCGGCGTCGTGGTTTAGGGATTTAGAGGGGTTTAGGGCTCGAAGCCTCCCAGCTTAGGGTTTAGGGTTTAGGGGACCTACTTTTGCACCATTAGACCTTGCACCACACTTTGACACATATCATAGGTCCACATGCAAGGTTTGGTGGGGTTCCGGTGCTCCGGCGGTCGTTATCCCCCTCCTCCCCCAAAACAGCGAAACGTGTGCCCTAGCCGGGTCTACCCCCTAGATTTCTCCGCGCGAGGGTGCACCAATGTAACTTTTCATTCTTTTAGGTTAGGGTTAGGGTGAGGGCTAGGGTTTAGGGGTAGGGCTAGTGTTTAGGGTTCAGTGGTTAGGGTTCCGGTGCTCCGGCGGTGTGTGTGACCCCGACGGTTAGTGTTAGGATTTATGTGCTCGAATTTGCACCCCTATAGATTTAAGAAAACATGATAAGAACATTATGAAATATTACTCATGTTGGAAAAACAAGTTTAATTTAATTTGAAATAAAACTAAATTTTCATATATGAAAATTTAAATGGTAAAAACAACGTTGCCGTGCGCTAGCGCACGGCAAAGGCCAAAGACGCACGGCAAAGGCCGTTGCCGCACGGCAAAGCCGTCCTCGCACGCGCAAAGGCCGCTGCCGCACGGCAAAGCCGTCCTCGCACGGCAAAGGCGCGTGGATAAGGTGCGGGTTGGCCCGACCAAGTTTTATTTCGCTGTCCAGATCGAGTCCCGCCCGCTGCCGTCGCCGAGCTCCCTCACTCCTCCCCCCGCCGCCGCCTCCCGCACACGCCGCCGACACCATTGACGCCGCCGCCTCCCGCAGACGCCGCCGCCCGCGACGCCGCCGCCTCCCGCGACGCCGCCGCCTCCCGCGACGCCGCCCACCCTCCGCCGCGCCCTACCCCGACGCCGCCGCGCCCTACCCCGCCGCCGCCTCCCTCCTCTCGCCGCTGCGTCGCGGTCGGACGCGGTGCACCCGGCGGCTCCTCCCTCCGCCACCCGTCCCAGGTCAGGCCCCCCCCCCCCCCCCCCCCCCCCCGCTCCGTGCCCCGGTGCCCCTCCCCAGATTTGACATGTTCAAACAAACTTGTAGTATCCTTTTATGGACATAGGTAGTAATACAAATGCACAACTATATAAGCGAGCATTGTATGTTCCGTATGTGTAGATCAAGAATGTATGTTGTAGCATGGACATAGATATGTAATACAACCAAAAAACCCGCCCCGTTCCCTCGAACCTTTGAGAGTCCACTTACGACGGGGCCGCGGCAGCCTCTCCGGCGAGCTCGTAGCAACACGGCCGTGCCGCCGCCACCATGTAGCAACGCCGGCTGCCCTGTAGCAACACCGGTCAACAGAAGTACCAAAGTCCGGCCTCTCATCGGAGCAACGTCGGCTGCCCATCGGTGTAACCCGTCGCCTATTGTAGTAAGCCAGAAGATGGAGCATGTTAAGACAAATGCTCCAAGCCCTCGCTGTCCTCTTCTTAGATGTAACATTGCATTACCTCATTCACAAAGCAGCAAAAGTAACATTGGCTTTCTACTGCTCCATATACTCTATATACGCGCATACATGGTAATTATTAATAGCCCCTAATTGTTTTTTTTTGTTATGCAGGCGATGCTTCGAGGTGGACACGAGGGGCGGCGTCGCGGGGGTGTTTGACGGGGCGTTTCGGATCTTCTTCGACGATTCTCTCGCAGGGTCGTTGGTCTTCTTCGCCGGCTGTCGGTCACGCTTCGAGGGTGAGAATCCGTTCGCCTCTCTTGTACCTAGGTTTTTTCTTTATGTCTAGATCACCAAGTCCGTCGCGATACCTAGGCGTCTCTTCCCGACCGTAAGGGTTACGCGGATAAATATGCATTAGTGGTCTCGCATATTATGAACCGTAACTCTTACGGCATTTATCGGGACAGCCTGGCGGATGCGTAGTTGGGTACGTTCTCCGTGCTCTACCCCGATCCGAGACAGGATTTCGGTAGCGCCTCCCCGTTGTTCTCCGGATGCACACCCCTCTCGGCTTTTTGCCGAGACGTGTATCGGGAGAGCAGCGGGGAGGTGCCGCCGAAATTCTGTCTCGGATCGGGGTAGAGCTGGGAGAACGTACTCAATCTACGGATCCGGCGGCTGCTAGGAGCCCACCTAGTAGAGTTTCAGGTTGATGCACGCGTAAAAAAATAAAGATATGATGCATTTATTTCCTATTTGATATATAAATGCTATGTTCGTCTGTTTTGTTGCTGATTAGAGGATGGATAATCGTGGCTGGATGTACGATGGCAGAATCAGTCAGTGCAACTATACTGATGAATGGGGAGAAAAGACCGAGCAGCTTGTGGATAGGGCGTTTGCCATCCCTAGCAGACCTATAAGTGTTTGGTGCCCTTGTAGTAAGTGCGCTAACCGAAAGGCACAGGACAAGGAAACTATGAGTATGCACCCGATCAAGTTTGGGTTCACACCGTCCTACAGTGATTTGGACTTACCATGGAGAAAAGGCAAAGAAGCGTGCTAGGAAGGAGGTGCGGCAGATTCAACCTAGGGGGAATATGACACCGGTTTTGATAGGTGCTTAGAAAACTTGGCTAATGGTAATGTGCCCGAAAGCTCTCATGTAGAGGTGGAGACACCTCGGGATGCGGAGACAAGTGAGGACCCGGAGGAAAACACAAAGGAGTACTATGAGGCTCCGTTTGCTTCGCAGAAACCCCTACATGCAAATACAGAGGTTACCCAACTAGATGCCATCGCTCGCCTTATGGCCTTGAAGTGCCATAGGAACTTGTGCAGAGATGGGTTCGATGAACTTCCGGTCATCGTAGGCAGCCTTCCGCCGAAAGGGCACCTCTTGCCGCAAAACTTCTACTATTCGACCAAATTGCTCGGTGACCTTAAGATGTCATCTCAGCAGATACACGCTTGTCCAAAGGGATGCATGCTATTCGTAGAGGAGCACGCCGACACAAATTATTGCATCAAATGCAATTCCTCTAGGTACTTTGAGGTAGACCGCAATGGTGATGGTCGAAGAGGCGGACCACGGTTGCCAAGAATATCCTCCGCTATCTTCCAGCTTCTACCGAGGATCCAGCGGCTCTTCATGACCGAGGATACCGCCCAGCAGATGAGGTGGGCCGTGGAAGGAAACAGATACACCGACAAGATGATACATCCGTCTGGATGGTACCGCATGGAAGAACTTTGTGAAGAAATTTCCATTGAAAGCAGTGACCCGAGGAGCGTAGCAGCTTGCGATATCAACCGATGGGTTCAATCCATATGGTATGTCGGCTGCAAGTATACGCTTGTTGGCCGTTGTTTGTTATTCCCATGAACCTCCCCCCGGCGTCCGCATGAGATCGTAGAACATGTTTGTGTCGATGATAATCCCGTGGCCCAAATACCCGGCAAGAACATGAATGTGTACCTGGAACCGCTGGTGGATGACTTGGTTCGTGGCTGGGAAGGTCGCGGGATCCGAACATATGACGCATCAAAGAAGGAGTACTTCGATATGTATGTGTGGTACCACACGTCCCCGCATGACCTGCCAAGCACGTGCTTTGTTCTCGCGGGTGGTGTACACATGGGAAGTGGCCTTGCCCACAGTGCATACAGGCCGTGACTTTCTTCTGGCTAAACAAGGGAGGCAAGTATTCATGCTTTGATGAAGCTCGACAGTTCCTTGAGCGGAGGCATGCATACAGGAGTGATGTAAAGAGTTTCAAGAAAGGCCGTGTTGTCCGTGGCCCGAAGCCAATTCCGAAGACCGGAACGGAAATCAAGGCCGAGTTAGATGCTCTTCAGCCTAGCCCTGATGGGAATGGTTTCTTAGGATATGGGGAGACACACCAATGGACTCACAAACCGTGCTTATGGAAGCTCCCTTACTTTGAGTTTCTCGAGCTCCCGCATAACATTGATGTAATGCACACCGAGAAGAATATCAGTTGAAGCCATTTGGAGCACTATTGTGGACACCGAGAAGACGAAGGATAACATAAAGGCTCGAATTGATCAAGAAAGGTGGTGTGATAGGCCGGAGTTGAACATGCAGCCACCTAATGGTGCCAAAAAACTTGGACTAAGCCACACGCTCCGTTCCGCCTCACAAAGGCCCAAAAAAGGGAGGTCTTCCAATGGATGAAGGACTCCTTGTTTTTCCCCGATGGGTTCGCAGCCAACCGGATGAGGGGCCCGAACATTGAAACGCTCGCGAGTACAAGGACTCGAAGAGTCATGACTACCACATATGGCTTGAGCGGATAATGCCGGTGATGATTCGAGGCTATGTCCCCGAGAAGACTTGGCGAGTGCTAGCGAGGTTGAGTTTTTTCTTCCGCCGCATTTGTGCTAGGGAGTTAGACACTAAAGTGATTGAGAAGCCGGATGAAGAGGCACCCGTGTTGCTTTGCGATCCGGAGAAGATCTTTCCTCCAGGGTTTTTTAATCCGATGCAACACATGATCCCGCACCTCGCGGAGGAGTGCTTAAAGGGGGGCCCGAATTGGGGCCGTTGGCGCTTGGTCCCGAGAGAGAAACACAAAAGCTTCGTCAAATGACCGGCAATAAATGCAAGATCGAAGCATCCATAGCCGAGGCAGTCCCGAACGTGGAGGTGGCAAACTTCACCACTAAGCACTATGATCCCAACATTCCCACAAAGCACAACCCGGTCCTCCGTTTAAATGCCGCCAACAATGAAGAAGTACCCAAGCTTAGCATCTTCGTGGGGCTTGGTGGCAAGTCAAGTGGCTCGAAGCCGTACAGTAACGGACCTACCCGAGCGGACCTTGATCCACTCGTATGTCTTAAACACCATGGTCGAAGTGAAGCCGTACATCGAGTAAGTGCGAACCATTTAATTATTCGCAAACATTCACTCGTATGTTCGTGGCTAACTCTTCCTCTTTTCATCGGTATAGGAAATTCAAGGCTATACATTGGAAGAATACCCACAGGGAGCCTACCCCGGAAGAATCCAAGCAAATTTTCGATAAGGGAGGCGGTTTCGGTTTCAGTAGCTGGTTTTGTAATTTGGTACTATTCTATCCAAATTAGCTAGCACTTCCTACATTGATCGGTCATTTCTCGTTCTAAACTTCTTGTGCTAAACTTGTAGGCAAGAACTGACAAAGAGATGAAGTCAGAGCTAAGAAAAATTGCTAGGGGCTTTGACCATTCCGTAGAAGCGTTCAACTCCTATGACGTGAACGGGTATCGCTTCCAGACCCATCAATACACAACAAGCCGGCCCAACGCGAAGACAATAAATAGTGGGGTGGTATGTCAAGGTGATGATGGGCTCCATTACTATGGAAGAGTCGAGGGTATATACGAGCTGAATTACGGGTTTCACAAAGGGCTAAATCCCGTCGTCTTCAAATGCCATTGGTTTGACCCACGTCGGGTGAGACGGGATCCCGAAATTGGGTTGGTCGAAGTTGAAAGGAACTCCGTTTATAAGGGAGAGGATGTGTACATCTTGGCAACCCAGGCCTTTCAAGTATTCTATCTCCCGTACGCGTGCGTAAACCCGACAAAACGTCTACATGGATGGGATGTTGTGATGACGGTGCCTTCACGCAATAGGCCGCCCCCGCCAAACAAGGACGATTACCGCCGCGTAGACCCCTCAGCAAGGAGTGTCGAGTTTTATCGAGAAGAAGGGCTCCCCGGCCATTTCACAATCGGCTTGCCGACTATCGATGACATGGTCGTAGACGATGAACAAGAAGACGCGGGCATGGATGGAGACAATGCAGAAGATGAAGCCGAGGATGTCCGTGCCCCGGAAGACCTGAGTTTGCTTGAGGCGTTCAAAGCAGTGGATTGACCTCGATGCAGCATGGACCACCTCCAGGTTTCATTGATGATTATTGGTTCGCCGAGCCCGATGACGATGAGGAGACACGCGGTCCAATCACGGATGGCGACACAGAGCTACTGATCTATGTAGTAGTAATTGTGAGGCTAGCCTATTTGTAATAACTCCGTGTAATAGAGATTGTCTAGCTAGGTTATTTGTAAGAACTCCGTGCTATGTTTGAGAGAACTCTATGGTAGCTATTTGTTGCTTCCACTAATTAATGTTCATCCTTTTGCATTATTTGTTGCTTTCATTAATGTTCATCTACTTATATTTCGTTGCTTTCACTAATATTTATCTCTTTGCAATATTGCGTACTAATAAACCACTCTCTTCATTTGTGTTTGCAGTGTGATTGAAGCATGGCGCCAAAAAAAGGGGTGGCGGTCTTAAAAAGAAGCTCAAGGACTTGGTAGGTGTAGGGACTTCGAGGCGGGGCCGAGCTACTACCCCCTCCTAGCCCCCTCCCTGTCGCTCCCACGTGGCGGCCGCGTAGGAAGAATGCGACGCGGGTACTCACTCCTAGTCCTAGCCCCCCTCCCGCAGCCGATGATGATGACGAGGAGGAGGACCAGGAGCACCACGGGGGTGGGGAGGACCAGGAGGAGGAGGTGGGTGGGGAGGACCAGGAGGAGGAGGGGGACGAGGAGGACCAGGAGGAGGAGGGGGACGAGGAGGACCTCTCGGAGGATGAGGGGTTGGGGAACTTAGTGTTCGATCCTGATCCAAACCTAGAGTGGTGTGAGCCGGAGGATTACCAAGACGTTCCAGCTCGTGGAGAGGCCGAGGCCACGTGATAGGAAGCCATATCGGCGTGGGATAACACAGCTCCCTCGCCGAAGAGCCGGCGCTACAGGCACGTTGTTCTTGTGCCCTATGGAAGGAGGTACATGTTAATTTTTGGCATTTCGTTATCGCAATTTTGTCATTATCAAAATTATTATCACATACATATTGATGTTGTCGTTTCATGGTGCAGCTCGTTCCAGCTTGAAGACCCGACGCAGAGACCGCCACGTGGGTACTCGAACATCCTTGGGGGCCTACTTAGATTTTATTTCCCCGGGATAGTCAATCTCCCTACCGGTGGCCGCGACGTAGCTTGGAGGTGGGCGCACTACAGCCTCGCGGAAGATCCTCTTGGCCGCGGCACCGCGGCGGATTTGGTTGTTGCCAAATTCGGGTACGTGACTTTTGACTTCTTACCATTCATACACTCTCCTTGGTTCACAATAATTGCACTAATGCCCCTTGTTTTACCTATGTTGCGTAAATTCTTCAAGAGGGCCGAGGGCAAGGAGAATGCGTGCGATGATGTCCTACACCAGCTTGCAAGGAAGAGGGTGACCGGCATGCACTACGAGGCACGTGTTCAATGCGTCCGCGATCGGCACGCCGACCGCTTCGTCCACATGAGTAAGGAGGACGCTCGCGACACGCTCATGCAGCCGTGGCAGTACTTGCGGTGTATTTGCATTTATGTGTTATTGATTTCTTTATCGCCATGTAGTTTATTTTACCATAATGGGTTTATCTTGTGCATGTAGAACCCTCCTCGCACGTCGGCAACGACGATAGGTGCTTTCGTGCGATGGTCATGTGGTGGACATGCCCCCAGCACCTCAAGAAGCACGAGGAGGGCAAGAAGAAGCGGGCAGAGATGCGAGGTGGATCGCATATCCAAGGCAGCATCCCCATCTCTCTTCACCTGCGTAAGGAGGTGAGCAAATTAATGGTTCCTTCATTCTTTGAATTCATGTTATATATTTGTTAACTCTCCAAGGGTGTGTCACTTCACTCAATTACATGTTCTCTTTTGCAGGAAGTCGTGACAGGAGCGAAGCCTAACGTCTTTGCCGTGCTAAAGAAGATGAAGCAAAGGAAGACGCCCGATCCCGAGACGGGGTCCGTGTGGGTTAACCCGCAATCCGAGACCCAAGGCACGTCGTATGTCTCCAAGTTCAAGCAGAAGTACGGCGAGGAGGCCAATCCGGAGGCCGAGGACTTTGACCCCGAGGTCGCGGTGCTTGCGGGAGAAGGCTTGAAGCATGGCCGCCTATGGTTTGGTGACGGGTGCGTCGACCCGCCGAGGGTTCCCTCTCTCCGCCGGATCCGTCGTGGTCGTAAGAGCGGCCAGCCCGAGGTAGAGCCCGGCCACGGGCTTCGGATCTAGTCGTCGAGCGGTTACGGGTATGTTCTTCCTCGGGTCTCTACATTTCCTTTACATGCTTTCCATTGAAATGTTAATGACATCGCGGCAACACAACGTAGGAGGAGATGGCAGCGAAGGAGCAGGCGGCCCAGGAGCACGCACGGAACATGGAGCGGCAGATCTCGGAGTACCAAGCAAGCAGCAGACACGGATGATGCAGCGAGATGCAACAAGCAAGCAGCAGATGATGCAAGCAGCAGCAGGCACGTATGAGCTGGCTCATGAGCCGGACGGCTCGTCTTCTCCACCGGGGAGTCTTCCTCCTCCACCTTACTCCATGTGGATGCCGCCACCGCCCACTCGGACCCCGGGGACACCTATCACCGTCAACAACATGAACATCATCCGGAGCATGAACCTCGGTGAGTCCTCTTGTGCCCAACCCGCTACTTGTACTTGTTCAAGTGTTCAATATGCAAATGCAAATGTTCATTCCATCAACCTGCTTATAGATTTTATGTCACAAGGCAATGACAATGAGGGCCGGCGGAAGCGGAGGAGGACAAGGTTGATGGCATGGTCTTCGTGCACTCGTCGTCGTTGCAATGGATTGTTCGCACTTGTTATGGATTGTAATAATGGACATTGCTATGCATGAACTATGTGTGCTCGATGTGGACTCTATGTAACGGATTGTATGCATGAACTATGTGTGCTCGATGTATTTGTGGTGTTGTTGATGTGTTTGGTGATCTTATGTTGATATATATGTTATATATGCTATATTTGTGAAATGCAATATTTGAAATGCAGGGATAATTGAAAAATAGAAAAAAAATGAAAAAATCAGGCCCCTTTGCCGTGTGTGTGCACACGGCAAAGGACATTTGGTCTCTTTGCCGTGTGCACACGCACGGCAAAGGGGCCACGTGTCGCCCAACCGTGCTCCCGGGAGCTCCGGGGGCGTGCCTGCATGGTTCTTTGCCGTGCGTGGCAGAGCGAGGCCGCACGGCAAAGCCTCGCACGGCAAACATTGCTGCGCACGGCAACGCAGGGCGCACGGCAAAGAAGCAGGGCGCACGGCAAAGCAACGGCGCACGGCAGCGATGGTGACGCACGGCAAAGATGCCTCGCACGGCAGCGTCCGCGCAGCGCACGGCAGAGATGGCGACGCACGGCAAAGGGCGTTGCCGTGCAATCCGTCCATGCGCACGGCAAAGGCGGCTTTGCCGTCGAAGACTTTGCCGTGCAAACTATGCCGTGCGTGCACGCACGGCAAAGCCTTTGCCGTGCGTATGGCCCTCTTTGCCGTCCAAAGCCTCGCACGGCAAAGCCTGTTTCTCCCGTAGTGGTGGTTTATAAAATCATCTCTAAAATGCTTGTAGCTAGGTTGAAAGTGATACTACCGGAGATTATCTCTCCAACACAGAGCGCGTTTGTCCCTGGAAGACTTATTACTGATAATGTGCTGGTGGCATATGAGTGTGTTCACAAGATAAAGAATAAAAGGAAGGGTAAAACTGGTCTTTGCGCCGTTAAATTGGATATGCATAAAGCTTATGATAGAGTGGAATGGGATTTCCTGAGAAGGATGATGATTAGACTTGGTTTTCATATTAAGTGGGTTGATTTGGTGGTGGCTTGTGTTTCTTCAGTTTCATATTCTGTCAGATTCAATTCTCAGATGACGGAGGGATTTATTCCAACTAGGGGCATTAGACAGGGGGGTCCTCTTTCCCCTTATTTGTTCCTTCTTTGTGCGGAAGGATTATCAAGTGGTTTGTTGCATGCAGAGGAGATTGGTGGCATTGAAGGGGTTAAGGTGTGCAGAAATGCACCGTCAGTATCACACCTACTATTTGCTGATGATTCCTTAATTCTCTTGAGGGCAGATTTGAATACTGCAGTCTCATTGCAACAAGTTCTTGACTCTTACTGTGCAAATTCAGGGCAATTGGTCAGTGTGTCTAAATCTAGTATTTTCTTCAGCCCTAACACTGATGTTGATGTGAAGGTCCAAATATGCAATACCCTCAATATAAATACTGAGGCTCTCTCTGATAAGTACCTAGGCCTCCCTGCTCTGGTTGGGGCGGATCGCAGTGATTGTTTTTTGCATTTTGTGGAGAGAGTTTTACAAAGAATAAAGGGATGGAAGGAAAAACTCATGTCTATTGGAGGGAAAGAGATTCTCTTAAAAGCTGTAATTCAATCAATCCCAGTCTGTGCAATGTTGGTGTTTCTGTTGCCAAAGAACATTTGTAAAAAGATCACTGATATTATTGCTCAGTTCTGGTGGGGGATGATGAACAAGGAAGGAAGATGCATTGGTACTCATGGTGGAAGATGTGCTTTACAAAAAATGAAGGAGGTATGGGTTTTCGTGATCTCCACTCTTTCAATCTGGTGATGTTATCTAAACAAGTTTGGAGACTGCTTGATGAACCAAATTCACTGTGTGCCCAAGTTCTTCGTGCAAAGTATTACCCCTCGGGGGATTTATTGAAGGCAGGACCCAAGGCGGGCTCTTCTTTTACTTGGCAGAGCATCGTTGCAGGTATCCAAACGTTCAAGCGAGGATGTATTTGGAGGATTGGGAATGGCGATTCAATACAGATTTGGAAAGACCCGTGGTTACCTAGCAGCCCGGATCGGAAAGTTCTCACGCCGAGAGGTGATTGTATTCTAACAAGAGTAAATGAGCTTATTGACCCTATTACTGGAGGATGGGATGAGGACCTCATTACAAGTATTTTTCATCCGATTGATTCAGCTCGTATCATGCAAATACCCCTGAACTTCAATGCTTTTGATGATTTTATCTCATGGCATGGGACTAGGTCGGATAGATTTTCAGTTAAGTCGGCCTACCACATAGAATGGAAGCATCAATACAATGGCCGGACATGCCGCTCTTTGATCACCGGCACGTCTCAGAATAATCCGAGCTGGAAAATAATGTGGAATCTGAATGTTCCAGCCAAAGTAAAAATCCTGTGTTGGCGTATCATGCATGGTGTTATTCCCCTTAAAGCTATCTTGATGAAAAGACATATTGGTACTACAGATGTGTGCCCGGTTTGTAGTTTGGGACAAGAAGATGTTATGCATATGCTCTTTGAATGTCCAACAGCAGTCAATGTTTGGAGAGCTTTGGACCTTGAGGATGTCATTA
This sequence comes from Lolium rigidum, assembly GCF_022539505.1. Lineage (NCBI taxonomy): Eukaryota > Viridiplantae > Streptophyta > Magnoliopsida > Poales > Poaceae > Lolium > Lolium rigidum. The sequence continues at coordinate 23,011,843 of NC_061509.1, read as the reverse complement.
ACCGTGTGAAAGAAATAGATATGTCTGGGCCTAGGCTGTTGGAAAAATTACTCAAGTCTCCGGTGGCCAAACTGCCTGGGTATGATTCTATGAATGTCCAAGAGATAATCGCTATTGCATCATGGTATATTTGGTGGTTACGCCAACGCCAATCTCATGGAGAACAAATACGCCGATTCAAAATTGTGTAACTTCTATTCGGGCGATGGCTGCTAATGCAGCAAGGACGAAAGTCCCAATGTATACCCAAGGTAAAAAGATGTGGCTAAAACCTGGAGCAAATATACTGAAACTTAATGTTGATGCAGCCTTCTCTGAAGAAAATAAGAATGGAGCATCTGGGGCCGTGTTGAGGAATAGCCAATGTGTTTTTGTTGCAGCATCTAATAACTTTATACCGCATGTGGCGTCGGTGCATATGGCGGAAGCTCTTGCTGTGCTTCACGGCTTAATGTTTGCAAATTCTTTGGGATGCAATGTGATTGAGGCTGAATCGGATTCTTTGGAAGTTATTCAGCTGTGCTCGTAGTCAAGACAGGATTTGGAACGAATCTACTGCTATCTATGCTGATATCTTGTCTACTGCAGGGATGATAGGGAAGGTTATTTTTAGCCACTGTGGGAGAGAGAGTAATATAGTTGCCCATGAACTAGCTAGTCATAGTTTCAATTCTGTTTCATCTTGTAACTGGGTCGATGAACCCCCTAGCTTCATTAGGGAGCCTCTCCTTAATGATGTAACCGTCCTGTGAACCACAACAGCAAGTTTCTGACGCACTCTTTTCCTTACCAGGGTACCGAAGGGGACTGGAAGGTTTTTAATGAGGCGGCTTGCTGACTTAATATATGATATTTTTTACTTCAAAAAAACGTCTAGGGGGTAGTAATCGAATTGATCACCGGATGTGGCTAGAACATGTGGCCCACATGGCATCGACTATGGTAGTGTATCGCTCTTTTTTTAGCTTTGTCTCGAGCCCTTTGGCGCTGCATTGAAATGCGAATATGGTCCTAAGATGGCTTATGTGCGATGAGAAACAATAGTGTAAACATCCGTACCGGTGAATGTTGTGGTTCGACGGTTCACCGGTCGGACAGTTGATGGCTTTCCATAACGCATTTTAATTACTTTTCATCATAAAATATCTTTTTATAAAAAAAAGTTCTCCAATGTACGACAACGCGTCCTAGTCAATTGGTTTCTAATTCAACCCGGCATACATCACGCTCGAATTCAAGGTCTGAATCATGTCGAACACAGTAAGTCTATTCTGAAGCCTCGCGATACAGAGTCTTGCGACCTAGTCAGGTAAATTGGAATATGAGTCGATGGATAATTCATAGCCTAGTGGGCTTTGGATTTTGGGGGCCCTAAGCAGTCATCCACCTCGCTCCTTCCCATCGACGATCCTATGCTACAAGGTGAGGACGTCTCTACCGAAACCGATTTACTATGTTAAAAATAGATCTATTCATTTTATTGATCATGTTTGTCTCTAATATGTTCCATGGTTTTTGGGTACTAATCAAATATCTTCCATAATACGATACCTCCTTCTTTTTCCTAGTTTTATCATGAGTTTGGTGAAAACCTTTTTGGTTCTCTACACAGGTGAAAGGAAGTAATGTCTTTTCTTCGTCAATCCGCCCCTATATATATGCGAGTACTTGCTTTGCCATCTATTTTGTCTCTCCCCATAAATTGGTTCATCTCAGATAATTCCTATGGAGCTATTTCGCCTCTCTGCCAGATAATCGGTTGGTTTCATCCCAAATGGTTAGCCAATCTTGGTACATGCAATCTAAACACATACTTCAATCATGTCTATACATTGCAAACACTTCAACATCTTGGATCCAGATACCCTTCACATCATGATAAGCTAAAGTATGTAATCCATGGGCCAACTCGATATCCTAAATATCTACGGAAGCAATTAAATATTTTTCTCAGATTTGTTGCTCTAGGTGTTTTTACTCAATTAGAAAGTCAAGTCCATGGATTGTTGCACTCCCTCTCTCTCATGAAATTTGGATGTATCTAGATACTAATTAAGTTTCATGAGACAGAGGGAGTACATATCCGTAAATAGACAAAAGCTTGTAATGCCGTCAAACCCTAGTCCCTTATCCATATATCCATATTATGGCTCTTTCCGATGCTTGGGAGCCATTTCGCCTCTTGCTGTAAATCCTCTTGCATCCCATAGGATACCCTCGGGAGCCATTTCACCTTTCTCCCCGCAAAGCCACACACACTGTGCACTACTATTTAGAAAAGGTAAATGACAATAACACCCACCCTAAATAGACAAAAGCCTGTAATACTGTCAAACCCTAGCCCTTATCCCTGTGTCAATGTTATGGGTCTGCCCGATGCTCGGGAGCTATTTCGCCTTCTCCCCGCAAAGCCACACACACTGCACTATATAGCATGAATATTATATTTAGAAAAGGTAAATGACAATAACACCCACCCTAAATAGACAAAGGCATGTAATGTCGTCAAACCCTAGCCCCTTATCCCAATGTCCATATTATTGCTCTCCCGATGCTCGAGAGCCATTTCACATCTCACTGTAAATCGAACTATGCCCTCGGGAACCATTTCTCCTATCTCCTCACAATGCCAGCTAGTATCATCCCCAAAAACTTTGCTCCCACTAGGTTCATCCAATATAGACACATAGTAGTTCAATCGTGTCTACATTAGGTAGCTTAATTTGTCCTGATCACTATTCCACGGTACTGACATAAAATTTTGAACCTAGCTAGATGCCGTCCACAGCATGATAAGCTAAACTAGTCTAATATGGGCCGATGGGATATCCTAAACAATCGAAGGAAGCCATTGAAAAACAAGAGCATCCCTATGTTGCCATTTTAGGCTACTCCTTGGCTCACTGCATAGAGTACTTGCCATATTATAAGATAGCTGTTGCAGGTAGTAGAGTTTGACTTTGGGTGAGACATTGGAACTAGCGGAGCTGAGACGTGGAGACCCGCATGCGTGTTCGACTCGGTAGCCGTTGTCGATCCGCCGCGTCACATACACATGGATCAGATTAGCTCTATGTGGAATATGCCTTCCCTCACCGGCACACTACTCATTAGATTAATCCATCCAAGAAGATGTGTCGGAACCAGGCAGGACGATTCCAGCGGCAGCCAGCTTCCACCAGCAACTAGCTACTTGCCGCTAGTTTATCATTGACCTGGATGAGCGATCGGCAGTACTTAGGCCCGCTGGTTAATTAACATGCTAATTAGGGTTTATGCCAAAGGTTTGTGGTCATTGGAGAAGGCATATCCTATTGGCAGCCGTAGATACTCTTTATGTTCAGTGTATTAGTTCATCGCGTGGATTTGGACAGTCTTCGCCGTCGTAATTTGTTATCCTACTTTTCACGACACGCATATAGTAGTGTACGTCTATGTCCCAGTCAAATGCTAAATTCGTTCATACAGCCCTCAAATGAGACCACCGGTGCTTAAATTACCTGTTAGAGATAAATTACATCGTTTTTTAATTACCATTGTATTCTCTTATAATGATCCACAGAGTTTCGCTCTCTTCAACCGCTCAAACTCCACTCTAACCTTGCGGCATACCTCTCTGTGGGCATCGAGGCAAACTTATAAAACACTCAACTGTTTCTCTCACGCCAAAGACAGCGTGTCTCTTTTTTTTAAAAAAAAGTAGCATAAATAATATAACAAATAACTTAAATCTTAATTAACTAAATTGATAATCGATAAAACATAAAATACGAGTGACCCTTATAACCTGGCGTGGAGGACTGCGGACAAATGGTCCTGAGCTCAATTTTTATTTAATCATTCGGTATATATACTTTGGTCTGCACTTTTGTCATTTTGATTTTGTGTAGCCCAAAATATACTGTATTTTTCATACTTATAGTATACATCATTCACTATCTCGATCCAGATTTATTTATTTTTGATCTTGTTTGATACAATCTCGAACTTTTAAACATAAAAGACTCTCTGAACTTGGACTCCATTTCCAGTTTCCATCCGGAGGAGCTACTAGTTTCAGTCTACTCGTCCCTCCCCTAGATCTCTCCGCCGCCGCCGTCGGCGTGGGCCGCCGGCCGGTGTCCGTGCGGTGCCGGCAACGGCGGGGCCGCCTTTACCCGTTGCGCGGAGGGGGCGCGGGTGGATCCTCGATGGCGGCGGTCGACCTGGCGGGGCCGCCTTTACCCGTTGCGCGGAGGCGCTACTGTTGGCAGCGTTGCGGCGGGGTTAGCCGGGCAGCTGGTGGCGCTCGCTATTTGGGTCCGATCTGGGTTGGGGCGGGCCTCCGGCCCCTAGCTCGATGTTGGTCCCCCTGGTAGCAGCGAAGGTGTGGTGGCAGTGGTTGGCGACGGCGGCGCACAACCGGCCTGTTGCAGCGTGGCAGCGAGCACTTTGCCAGGCCAGTTCGGGGCTGGCTAGTTTTTGCTGCTACTTCCGGTCGACTACCGCCAGATCGGGCGGTGGAGGTTGTTCCCTCCCGCGTGGTTGTGCTGCTGCTATCCCCGACCTTGCACTCGCCTTGTCTGCTCCTAGGCCTCGCGTTGGTGACCTTTGAGCGACGGCGAGGATGGCTTCAAGACCGTGGTGGCATGGAATCGATAAACCACCAGCTTCTCCTTTTCTTTTTAAAAGAAAATCGATTTTGCACAAGTTTTTTTCTATTTTCTTTCTGGTTTGTGATCTCTCACTGCATTGAGCTCGACATAGGCGAATCTATACCTAATCATAAAGGAGTTAAGGTTTCTGCCAAAATTTTCGTCCAATTTTTTATTGGACCGATTCGCACTCCCACCGAAATACATAATAGGAGTACTGCAGTTGCACTCGCAAACTCGCATGCAAACGTTTTGTGGTTCCATTGATCCGTCATAAAAGGAGTTAAGGTTTCTGCCAAATTTCCGTTCAACTTTTTATTACCCACAGGAGTATGAAATATATAATACTGCTCTTACCGGTTCGCAAACTCACAGGGCAAACATTTTGTGGTTCCATTGACCCGTCGCTAAGTTGGGCCGTCGGCGTGGTGGAACAAAAAGTCGGCCCAGCCTTTGTTCTGGTTGTCTCTCACGTTCTACGCTGGAATCCACGTTCTGGGTTAGCTAATTCAATAAAAGCCTTCAAAAAAAAAAGCTAATTCAATAAAACATAACGTTATGGCTTAGCTTCCTTGGGAGGCTATCGAGCTTCTCAACAACTGGAGTCCTCTTCCTTCGACTGAACTAGGGTTGGCTCTCGCGTCGCTCCCGCGAGCGACCGAGGGCCCCTGGCGGCGCCGCCCCTCGCCCCCCTCAACACCCCCTCCCCCTCCCTCGCCGCCGCCTGGCGGATCTGGCGCGCCTGCGGTGGTGGCGGCTCTCGGGAGCATCCTCGACGGTGGGCGGCGCGAATCCCGGCCATGGCGGGCGGTGGAATATGGGGTCGGCGCGGGTTGGGCCCGGCGCGGCGTGCAGCGGCGCGGCACCCATCCAACCCGGCTCGGTGGGGAGCTTGGCGTGGTGGTGGTATGCGGCATCTGGTCGCCTCGTTTTCGCGTCGGGGCAGGGGCCCTGGGCCCGTTTCGAGCCCACTTTCGCCTCAGATCTGTGGCCGTCGGCAGCCATGGGGGCTGCAGCTGGCAGATCTGGCCGGTGGCGCTCCCTCGTCGGGTTTCGGGGCTTGGAGGTGGTGGCGGGCCTGCTCCTCGGTCGGCGCCCGGCGCCCTCAAAGCGACGTGTCTCGTTTTTTCCCTCGCTTTCGTGGTGGCCAGGGTTGGGATCCCGGGGCGGCGCCCTGGAAGGTGGGAGTCATGTTGGTCGCGATGGGCGAGTCAATGACTCTGGTGCTGGACAGTGACCACGGCCGTGAGGGTGGCGTGGTTGTCGGCGAGTTGAGTGTTGCGGGGTGTAGATGGCGGTGATTTTTCCAAAGGGAAACCTTTGCCCCTTGGGCCACGGTGGCGGCGTCCGCGGACGGCGTTCCCTTGTTGAAGGCGCCGTGAGGCCAATCTCCGTCCCTCTACTTCCTCCGAGTGAAAACCCAAGATCCTCGGATCGGGCGGTGGCGGCACTCCGGTGTCGTGATCTTCTTGAAGACACCGTCTTGGAGCCCACAACACGAGGCTCTCCGATGGTTGTGACGGAGGTGATTCTTCGGAGATCTTCGGCAAGGCTTGCTCCGTGCCCTTCCCTTGTCGAGCTTCCTTGGTGCTGCTTTCCGGTCTGTGAGCAACGTGGGTTGGCTCCTGGTGGTGGTCGGCTTCCGGTGGCGTTTCTGCGACGGAGGGGTTCTGTCGACGGCACGCATGAAATTGGCTCGCTCTCGAGTGATCTCCGGCCCGACACTGTAGCTTCCAGCTCTGCTCCGAGTCCTCGTAGGCGTTTTGGCCGAGCCTATTGGCCGCGCTTCCGGTTGTAACTTCTTTGGTAGTTCGTGTGGGTTTGTGGTGTCGATCTGTAAGCTGGGTTCAACATTTTGTATCCTGTTCGCCGTTGGTGGCTTTGTTAATTTAAAGTTGGGCACTTGAGTGCCTTTTCAACAACTCAAGGCTGACCGGGGCTCGATGGCAGACTCACGTTTAGTCCCACCCTGCTTCGTTACATCTATTTCCACATGTTTATATACGTTCAAAAATTGCAGAGTATCACGAAGAAACCATCAAGCATCCCAAAAATGGAAAATCATCAAGCAAATGGGTGGGATTCTCGGCTGTGAGCTAATCAAATGGGCGGGATTGTCGGTTGTGAGCTAATTATAAAGGGAAATGATTCTAATCGGCCGACCGATTTGGGGCAAACATCGCTCGAATTGCGTGACCGCATCTCGCTGACTTTTTCTCCGCGCGCTGCACTGGGTCGCGACTAGCTAGCTTCCTTTGTCCCCGCGCGCACTGTCTCTGTTGGTAACGGGCTTTAATCCCGCATTCGTAATCGGGACTAATTATATACGACTAAAGGCCCCCTTTAGTCGCAGTTACTTACGAACCGCGACCAAAGGCCCATCCACGTGGGCTTCATTTCCCTAGTGAAATGAAAGGCGGTAATGTTGTAGTTGCCCCCACCCCCACTATACAGCGTGAATACTTTGTAGAAAAGGTAAATAAATGACAATAGTACCCACCCTAAATATACGAACACTTGTAATGTTTGTCAAACCCTAGCCCCCTTATCCCCATGTCCATATTATGGCTCTGCCCGATGCTCGGGAGCCATTTTGTCTCTCACCGTGAATCGAACTACTCTCATCCCTCGGGAGCCATTTCGCCTTTCTCCCCGCAAAGCTACCTAGTTTCATCCCAAATACTTAGTCTCACTGGGTTCATCCAATCTAGACACATAGGTCAATCATGTCTACATTAGCTAGCTTAGTTTTGATCACTAGTCCACACTGACATCAAAATTTTGAACCTAGATGCCGTCCACAGCATGATAAGCTAAACTAACCCAACATGGGCCAATGGCAATGGGATATCCTAAACAATCAGAAGGAAGCAAATGAAAAAACAAGAGCATCTCCCTGTTGCCATTTTAGGCTACTCCATGTGTATACTATAGAGTACTTGCCATTTTGGATAGCCGCTACGTACTACAGGTAGCAGAGTTTGACTTTGGGCTAGACATGGAAACTAGCGGAGCTGAGAGCCTGAGACGTGGGGACCTGCATGCGTGCGCGACTCGGTAGCCGTTGTCAACCCGCCGCGTCACATACACATGGACAGGATTAGATCTATGTGGAATATGCTTTCACTCACCGGTACACTACTCTTAGATCAATCCATCCAAGAAGATGTGTCGAAACGAAGGCAAGATGATTCCAGCGGCAGCCAACACCGGATAAAGCCTGCACCGCAACTACTTGCCAGTTGCCACAAGTTTATCATTAACCTGGACGAACGAGCGACCGGATGCTTAGGCCCGCTGGTTAATTAATATGCTAATTAGGGTTTATGCCAAATGTTCGTACGGTTATTGGAGAAGGCATATCCTATTGGCTGACGTAGATACTCTCTACGTTCAGTGTATTAGTTCATCGTGGATTCAGACATGCATTACTGGGCTAGGTAGGAGCTCTCACCGGGCCTCCCAAGAGATAAGTATTGTATGGCAACCAGGTTCTAGCCTAATACTAGGTATGTTAGGCTTGGGCCGATTGATGGAAGGCCATGGGTCATTTTCATGATTCCATCAATGTAGACCATTGCTCTGGCAAAAACACAATTCATCTAAAATAAAAACTATGTACACTTCACCAATAGGTGTCCAAATGCGATACGATAGGAAATAGAAGCAACTTTTTTCATCAGGTACAAAATAAGTTTTTACAAAATCTGTGGATTAATTGTTTGACACACAGCCCTCGTAAGGCACTACAAGAACATATGTCATATCCCGACGGAATTTTTCAACATTGTATGATAAATGCACCAGTTTTCTACCCAATCGATTGATCTATCACGACGACTAGCGAGGGTTCGAACATGTATGGGTCATGGCAGAATGCATAATGGCATATAATGGTGTCGTAGTACATGGTGAGCATGACCGGCAAATTGGAATGCCGCGGTGGAGGAGGGAGATTTATATTAGTGTGTCATGGATTGTACGCGATGTTTACACTGGATCCTACACTGACAAATGGTCAAACATCGTTGTGCTAACTTGTCAAGCGCATCTCACTAGCTGGTGTGACTCACCACCGTCAAGTCATTTCACAAGGACTATACACCACTCTTACTTTCGGTTATTGGGCGGGTCGCGTGCTGTGGCGGTGGTGATCTCACGATGATGCAGATCGATAATGAAAGTGAATGCAGTGGCTGCATTGTATGTTACCTTCAACCTTTCTCAAAATGGTTTTTTGAAGTCTCTTCGGACCAATGTTGCGCTTTTTGGTCTCACAAACAATTTGTAGTTTTCTCAAGCCCTCCCGATCAATAACGACTACTACAATGTTGATGTGGATATGAATACCTCGGATACGACCAAATACATTATAGGTGGATATTTTTATCAGGTGATTTCTAGCAGTGACTCTAAAATATATTATTTAATTATTAAAAATAAAGTTACTACATATCCATATATTATATGCATATAGACTGAAGGTCTACATATAATACGAGTTAAAATACATGAACGAGACAAAGTTTACTTAAGGAGAAGTGCGTTCCAAGGTCGGTATGGATCCGGCCACTCACATTCGGTTGGACTCCTCCATCTTGATTCCTCCGGTAACTAGGTCGTTCGATGGGCCATATGTCTCATCGCCATCTATGGGCCACCCAGACTTACCGAAAATGAGACCCTGGCGTGGTATACCTAGTTAACGTACTCATGACACACATATAGGTAGTTCAGCGCATTGATTAAAATAGATTAGAGGTAGTACAATATTGCGTTATATTGGCACTGATCTATTATCTCTGGCTAATGTTTACTGCAGATGTACTAATATTGTGTTATATTGACATGATGTGTATCTCTAGCTAGTCTAGATGTACAAATATGTTCATGTTAGAACTATTTTTGCTACATGTTTCACATATTTAACTATACATTGAGATTTTATAATAGGGATAGAATTCTGGGAACACTACATAAGAAGATTTGGTTACCAATCTTATGTCGTGATTTGAGGACATGCTGAGATCACATAGACAAAAACATTACCAAGAAGGAAGGTGTGTGACGTGGTGCATCTGCTAGTATAGCATGTCAGGATTGTGAGGGCTAGCGTGTGGTTATGGAACCACCTCCCAAGTCCCAAGTAACAAACAAACACGAAAACCACGGACAAGGTTCAACAAAAAGGCTACAAACCATGGTCTTGGGTAGACTTTGGTAGATCTTTTCAAGGGAACCTGTCTAGAAGGCAAAGACGTAACCAAGAATGACTCATCGTATAGCTAGCAATCGAATGCATGTCATAATGCATGTATGCAAGTGTTGTATCAAATGTACAATCAAGTATAATGAAATTTTGGTACTGTGTTTCTGCGAAATGTTGCATTGTTTTTGATCGTCAGGAACACACACGGTAGAATACATAACACCATTTGCAACATGTCTCCTTATCGGAAACGGTTTCCGTAAACTTAGCGTGTGCTATAGCATGCCCGGTCGCACACGGTTTCAAGAACCGCGTGCTTTGTTTGGGCCGATCACCCACTTTTTGTTAGCGACCGTTAGATTTATCATGTGCAACAACCTATTTTAACCGTGTATGACGGCCCGGTCTGTACTAGTGCAATTAGATGAAATGGGGAAAAAAATTAACGCAGATCAAATGGATCGCACTGCTAGGCTTGCCCAGCACAAAAGGATTGGGAAAAAGCGGAGCCTCTGGCCAGGCATCAACCTAAATAGACAAAAAAAGATACTCCCTCTGTCTAGAAATGTAAGACGTTTTAGCTTTTTTATAGATTCACTCACTTTTATCTCTATCTAATCTACTTTTAGTGTGTAGGTGCATTTCTTTTAGTCTGTATCTACTCTACTTCAAAAATATCTAAAACATGTTACATTAGTGCACGTGCACGGACGGAGTATCTAGAACATCTTCTCTAAAGAAGAGAGGCTCCGACCAATCCATATTAATTGACACTAAAATTAATGTATTTACAATCAAAATATATCTAGATACATTTGTATTAGTGTTAAGTAATATGAATCGAGGAAATATATTTGTTTGATGAAATAGATCGAACCTGAAAAAAATGGCCTTGTTACCGTTTCCCGTGGTGGGTCAGTGGGGACGTGGTCGTGGAGGTGGAATACATGAGCATTACTAGCATCAACCTTAATGCAAGCCAAGAATCGCATTCCCGCCTCTGCACACACATCACCCATGCATGCATGCGTACTGCTTAGTCACTGACGAAAAGGATCCACACGCAGGGCAAACTCTATCTCTGACCCACCTGTCAGTGAATCGTAAACGCTGTTGACTCCTCCCTTGATTCCCTTCCTGGCTCATAAAGCACCCAGAGCGTGACCGCTAGGCCCGGACGATCGGACGCAGACGTAGGCACGCCGGCCGGCCATGTCGTCCACGGACGGCGACGACGAGCCGCTCGTCCTCCTTCACGGCGACCTGGACCTGACCATCCACGAGGCGCGCGGCCTCCCCAACATGGACGTCCTCTCCACCCTCCTCCGCCGCCTCTGCATCCGCCGCAGCCGCCGCCGTCTCGCCACCCGCTCCGTCCCCGGCGACGCCGAAACCGACGCCGACAGCCCGCTCCACCGACGCCAGCCGCACGGCCACCGCATACTCCCCACCTCCGACCCCTACGCCGTCGTCGCGCTGTCGCCGCCGGACACCACGCTCGCCCGCACCCACGTCTTCCGCAACTCCGAGGCGCCCGAATGGTCGGCGCGCGTCCGCGTCGCGCTCGCGCACGTCGCCTCGCGGCTTGTCTTCCAGGTCAGGGACTCCGACCCCTTCGGCTCCGACCTCATGGGCGCCGCCAGCATCCCCGCCGCCGCCCTCCTCGACGGCGAGCCCATCGTCGGCGAGTGGCTCGAGCTGCTCCGCCCCTACGGCCGTGGCCCGCCCAAGCCCGGATCCGCCATCCGCGTCTCCGCCACCTTCACCCCGGCGACCTTGTACTCCCGTCGGCACCACGGCGTGCCCGCGTACTTCCCGGAGCGGGGCGGGTGCGAGGTCAAGTTGTACCAGGATGCACATGTGTCAGCCGTCGATGTGCCGTCCTCGTACGAGCGTGCGCGGTGCTGGGAGGACGTGTGCATGGCGGTGCTGGGGGCTCAGAAGCTGGTGTACGTCGCAGGGTGGGCCGTCGGCGCCAATGTCAGGCTGTTGCGGGAGGACATGTCGCCGGCCATGGCGGAGAAGGCGGCCGAGGTCAGGGCGCTGGCCGGCGTGGCCGTGGATGCCATGACGCTGGGAGACCTGCTCAAGTACAAGTCGCAGGAGGGCGTCCGCGTCTGCCTCCTCGTTTCCGAACATCACAGCTTCTTCCTAAGCACGGTATATATCCTCATCCTCTCACACGCAATTCTTGTTTCCAATGATATTTCGTAAGATTTCGCTCATCTCATGTAGTACCAAGAAGTTTGATCTCCGTCAGATTATCTCAGTGACACATCATGAACTGGAGCTAGCTACTTCAATCGTAATTCACACCTTTGCCCAATTTACTCAAATCTGTAGTGGATTTCAAGTAGAATTTTGGGACATTTGTTAAACTAAAGACCTTAATTAATTTCTGAAATTATGTACTGGTCATTAATTTCAATAGTGTCCGAACAGTTTCCCACACAAAATTTTGGGAACGTGATTACTATACATGTATGGAACTACTTGTGTTGATTCTAGGTATAACTCGGTAAAATCAGTCGAATACGTCACCTTTGGTTGTAAACGAAAATATCTTGGGCGAGCATTTCATGTCTATTTTAAATAACAGAAATGTAATTACAAAGATATTAACATGAAACATCGTGTAAATATTGTTCGATAATTAGGCACAATTTCCGTGATTAATTCTAAAATATAGAACATCACTATAGCATCTACTAACATGTGAAAATTGAACATACTAGATGTATTAAGCAACATGAACAGCAACAATGCATACGGTACAATATTCATCGCTAAATAGATTGGATCACGTGACACGTACCAATTTTGTGACATTTGCTAAACTAAAGACCTTAATTTCTAAAATTACTGATCATTAATCTCAGTGGTGTCCGAACAGTTTCCCACACAAAATTTTAGATCTGTTTAAATAGCATAATTGTAAGTACAAAGAAATAACATATATAATTGAATAGTGCATGACCCTCTTAAATGCGACCTTGAAATTACCTATGTATTGATTAGAATTCTCAAATACCAAAGGGAATTCTTCGACACAAATTAAAGAGACCCTTGGTGTGATAGCTCAGACGCTAGGATCCAGGCTTCTGATGCACATGAATAGGTTATGTGTTTTTGATGTATACATGTTATACAGGGAGGTGGGATGCAAACTAGTGGCGAAGACACGAAGAAGTTCTTCAAGCACTCTTCGGTGATTTGTGTTCTCTCACATCGCTACCCTAAAGGCAAGCTCAACATGGCCAAGCAGAAGGCAAGCTAAGATACCATATGTTCTCTTATGCTCCTAATATTATATTTTTTATTAGTAACTTCATAATAATTTTTTGAGACATGAATTTTAGTAAAATGCACATAACAATATCTTATTAAGCGCTAAATCCAACATGATACCACCTCAACAAATGCCTCGTCGCATATCCAAATATTTTTTACCGTCCTTCTTTTCTATTAGTGCCATTTCCACTAGCTACATATTTTTTTATGTGTCTATATCTTCTCTCTCCATGTATAGAACAACAGAGAAAGAAGACGCGTCGGGTTGAAAGTATTGTGGACGAAACTTGGGTTGATGTTTCTCACTTTGATGAGGTCCAGTCCGCATGATCTTACTTTATTAGTTTGCGATATGTGTGTGTGTTTGTTCACTAGGGGAAAACAAGGCAACATTGATGTTGGAGCAATTACCACTTTAAAAACTCAATCACCACTGGTCACCACTCTTAAAATTTCTATTACACTTAAATAATAATAATAAAGTTATATTTTCACCAGAATATATTAAAATAAATTTTTTAGGATGCATGTTTGAAGCTGCTCGTTGTCAATACATTTTTATACGAAAGTTCAATAACATATTACGACACAAGTTACATTGATTATTTCTCATTTAGTACCTTGCCTCTTAAAAACTTTCCACTAAGGACCTCACCAAACTAAAACAAATCGCATCACTCTGGATATTAATTTAAATTATAGTGTATATGCTCTTCTCTTTTGTACTAGCATCCTCTAATGTCTTGATCCAAATATGTTATCAGATGTTTCTAGACAAAAGGGTTGTGTATGTTAGTTATAAATAAATAGAAAATTCTACATGATTTATATTTTCAAAAATATATAAAATGGATTTAAATGAGATCTAAAGTGCTAATAAGAAAGTTTACATGGCTTCACAACGTCAATAGTAGCAACTGCCAAGAGACTTGATGTTAATTAACTAGAAATCATAATATAAAATAATGCTTCTACCTTCTGAAATTCCATATGAATCCATATAGGTGAGATTAACGTAATCAATGCATTGATAGTTCACAAGTATCCATTAGGTGTGTGGCTCACTTCAATTAACATCAAATAAATTTGGTTAGCATCATTACACTAGCTATGCATACACACATTTTGATCCAACTAATACTAGATATGGACCTCACTGGCCTAATATACTATTAACTCTTTCCCAAAGCTTAAGGATTTTTTTTTTTTTGAAAAGTCGAACCAAGCAAAGTTCGATCAAACTAATAGAAGAATTTATCAACAAAAATGATATTTTGTAGATACCATATAAAAATATATTTCATTATCTATCTAATGATGCTGATTTTGTATTTTTTAAATTAATATTTTCTGATAAATTTTTAATTAAACTTGACATAGTTTAACTTTCTAAAGAAATATAAGCCTTAAGCCTTCGGATAGAGGTACTACTCATTTTGGCCTTTTGACACTAGTCAAGGCTAAATCCTAGCTCTTCCTTAGCAGATTCCTCATTCGTCATGGAATCATTGAGTGGGCCCTATTATCAGCAAATTTTCTTGCATGATGGAACAAAAACAAGAATATACTTGATTCTTACCTAAGTTGATGATTGTTCACTGAAAACCTTTTTTTAAATAAAAGTAGTAATATATTCTAGTCTTATCAACTATACCACATGGTCATATGGAATATTTCGATAGTTAATTTTGGATATATGGTTTCCCCTAAATAACGAGCCCATGTGCGTAGATTTTGAGTTGGAGAAGAAGCCCAAGTGAGACTTAGAGATTAAAAAAAGATGGGACAATAATTGAATTTAAATTTAGTAGATGATTTTTTTTAAATTTAGACAATAAGTATGGTCACCTACTCTTGTGAGGACCCTTAGTTTGCCCGTTCAAAGTATTTGGGTTTATAGGGTAACGTTAATATAGATCTACTTTCTTGTTGTTTATCTCTTTTATTTTCTAAAGATGTTGCTTGGTTTAGTCTTTGCCGATTTCTCAATACGGCGTTGCATTTTTCTTTTGCTTCTTCTTGCATTACCAAATAATGAAAATTTAGTATCATGCATAGGCCACTATTGTATTATAATTGTAATTTTTTTAATTGTGATAAATCATGGCGTTTCATTTTAACCTTTTTTATGTATTTATTAATTAATACTATATACTGATTGTTCCATATTTCGTGTATATTTTTTATTTTTCCCCTTTTTCTATTTTTTCTTACTTCTTTGATGTCATCTTTAGGACACGTGACTAAGTGAGATCAATTATACCTTGGAAAAAAAACATGTGCCACAATTATATAAAGCTACCCATTTTTCATGTAAAAAGAATGGACACGTCTAGATTTCAGGCGATTTAGATTTGACTAAACATCCGTGACGTGAAGTCATCCAAGTCCCCATTAGAACCTAGTTTCAAGTCATATGCAACTCATAGCTAGCAAGAATCTTGAAGCAAATTTAACTATGTGGATATCTTCCTGAGTTACAACCTAGATGTAACTCAGAAAATCTCAGTTAGAGGTTACTCGCGACTATAAAAATCTCGGTTGCAATCTACTTGCAACTAGAAAAAATTTAGTTGCAACTGACATATAACTAGAGAAAACTCAGCTGCAAGTCATTTGCAATAGTCGTATCAGAAAGAATCACGAGTCAGATCTAATGGGTAAGCAGTGCACGGAGAACATGCGGCTTATTTTTAGCAAATCCGAAAAGGAATTTAAACGAAAACTTATAAATTAATAGATGCATTCCTGATCAGTAGACTGTCTCCAGCGTGCAGGTGGTGGGCACGCCATACGCGCACAACCAGAAGTGCATCCTTGTCGACACGCCGGCGTCCGAGGCTACCCGTCGGATCACGGCCTTCCTAGGCGGCCTCGACCTCGCTGCCGGCTGCTACGACACCCCGTCCCACAGGCTCTTCGGCGACCTGGACACCGTCTTCCGCGGTGACCTCCACAACCCCACCCTCGGCGACACCGATGCGAACGACGGACCCCGGCAGCCATGGCACGACATGCATTGTCGGATCGACGGCGCCGCCGCGTACGATGTCTTGGAGAACTTCGAGCAGCGGTGGCGGAAAGCGACCACCAAGCACAATCATTGGAAGGACGATACCCTGATAAAGTTGAAACGCATCCCCTGGATCCTCAGCCCCGCCGCAGGAGCCGCCGCCGACGCGCTGCGCGTCCTGCCGGAGGATGACCACCGGTGCTGGCACGCGCAGGTGTTCCGGTCGGTAGACTCCGGGTCGGTGAAGGGGTTTCCGCGTTCCTGGGAGACAGAGGACATGGCGGCACGGCACCTGCTCTGCGACAAGAGCCTGGCGGTGGAGCAGAGCATCCACACGGCATACGTTGCAGCGATCCGCGCCGCCGACCGGTTCGTGTATCTCGAGACCGAGCGGTTCGTGGGGTCGTCGTACGCGTGGCCACCGTCGTGCCGGCACCCGGGCGCTGGCAACCTGGTGCCGATGGAGATCGCGTTGAAGGTGGCGAGCAAGATCAGCGCCGGCGAGGCGTTCGCTGCGTACGTGGTGCTGCCGATGTGGCCGGCCGCGGAGGGCCCGCCGGGGTCGGCGCCGGCGCAAGAGGCCCTCTTCTGGCAGGCACAAACAATGCGGATGATGTACGAGGTGGTCGAGGAGGCGGTCACCGCTGCGGGTCTCAGCGGCAGAGCGCACCCGCAGGACTACCTCAACTTCTACTGCCTAGGCAACCGCGAACCGGCACCGCCGCCGTTGCACGGATGGACGTCGGAGACGGCAGCGGCGCTGGCGCGGAGGCACGGGCGGTTCATGGTGTACGTGCACTCCAAGGGGATGATCGTGGACGACGAATACGTGCTCCTCGGCTCCGCCAACGTCAACCAGCGCTCCCTCTCCGGCTCCCGTGACACCGAGATCGCCGTCGGCGCACACCAGCCGCACCACACCGGCGCTGGAGGCCGGCGGCCGCACGGGCAGGTGCATGCGTACAGGATGTCTCTGTGGGAGGAGCACATGGGCGGGTTGGATCTGCCGGAGATGGAGACGCCGGAGTCGCCGGAGTGCGTGCGGCTGGTGAACCGGGTGGCGCGGCAGAACTGGGAGAGATACGTGTACGAGGGGGAGGAGGTGGAGAAGATGCAAATGCAGGGGTACCTTATGAAGTACCCGGTGGAGGTGAGCGCCGACGGCAAGGTCGGGTCGCTGCCGGGAAACGAGTTCTTCCCCGACGTCGGCGGCAAAATCCTCGGCTCCACCAACAAGCTCCCCGATCACCTCACCATGTAGCATTATCCATTTATTCTACCGCCTTCTAGATGACTACCTACTCGTCCCTTTGATTGAGCTGTACATGTTTACAAATTAATGGCTAATGGAATTTTATTGCAACTTACCGTGTAGAACAATTTTGAGAAGGATGAGTTTGTGCATCTTTTGATATGGAAAAAAATAGCGCGCTATTCCAACGCTAATAGCACGCTATAGCATATCTGGAGAGCCGATGCTACGCTATTTCGACGCTATAGCGCGCTATTCGCGTTACTATTTTGTTATAGCGCGCTATTTTTTTCCCTTGCTTTTGATGCATGCTACCAAGCTAGTGATACAAATCGTGGCCTCGTGGGGAATAAGTCCAATACATATGTTTGCACTCGACACTTCCATTAGGCCCGATTTAGCGCTCTAAAATCCGATTTTGTATAAAGCAAATCAACTCTCTGTTGTGCTGTGCTGCACATATTGATTTACTGCACAACTGGAGATAAGAAGAAAAAAATGAGATGTATGCTAAGTGAGTGAGCACTCTATCAAGCTACACTGATGTCCATGAAGAAACAATGTATTAGCCCTATGAGGCTTCATATTTGGCTTTGATGTTAGAGAGAACATGAATACTATGGGAATTTAAGGGTGCTAAAACATGTGATTTTTTAATTATCTCTACAACGTACCATAAATCTTTACTATTAAATGGGAGTTGGTCGTTTGACACTCAACGCACTTTGGTGGTCGTCATTGAGAGCATCCTGTACGTCCAATCAATCTCACGGTCTCTGCTTTCGTCAGATCTAATTAGGAAACAATCTCAGACGATATCAATCAAATCTGCATAAGAATTAAAATACTTGCCAAAAAAATTAACGTTTCCCACAATCTCTCGTCCTTTATATAATGAGGAAACAATCTCAGGCGTGATATCAATCAAATCTGCACAAGCATTAAAATACTTGCCAAAAAAATTAACCTTTCCCATAATCTCTTGCCCGTTATAAAAAATCATAATTATTAGCGCTAAAAAATCACCTGTAATTAACATCTCATCCTTTTATTCCATGACGTAAAAGGAAAGAAATATTCTCCTGCTGCATGCGTTTCTATTTTGCATGCATCGATACTTTAATCTCGCTCGCAAATTGGGAAGTTATGGATCGAAGATTTCTATATAAGACCTGGTCCAAAATCCTATTAGCGTGGACCAACTCTAATGAACCACGCGGGGAGCTCTCAATCTCAAAGTGCATGATGCATGATTTTAGGTAGCTCTAAATCTTATACATATTTTTTCTTTCGCCTAGCATTTTGAAACAATGAAATACGATATATTGCATCCACAGGGATGGGTGATCCCTAGAGGCGTGCCCGTGACACATTGTGGCATCTTCCTGCTGCTGCATCACACCGCCGACAAGGAGCGGTAAGGAAATACAACTCAGACGGTGTGCCAAGCCGCCACCGACTCTTTCATGATTTATGGTTCGTGTCGCTTCTCTCGTATAAATGTACATATTTGTATCACAATTTTGTCTTTCGTTGTTGTCAGCATGAGCGTAAGTACAGACTCTCAGTCATCATGTATGTGAATCATTGAATCGCCTCGACATCGTAGTCATGAATCCTTACCGGATCTTGTCGCCGACGCTTGGCGGCAGCCGCTTTAACTACATCAGCGTTGTGTGTGAATTTGGTCGTGCCGCAACGCTTCTTGAGTTGGACGATCGGGTGCATAAACAATTGATGTATAGTATCATATCTGTATAGGCATCAAACGCTTACCCGGGAGAGAAATATGTAAGCGATTATAGCAGTTAATGAGAAAATCAGCATTGTTTGTATCCATCAGGTAAATCATGCATTCGAATACATGTATATTGGGATACCTCATGATTTGTGTTGTGCCACCGTGGATATCAGAGCTTGTGTTTCAGCTTCACGATTACTGATCACTTTCTTTGATTTTAGGTTCAAAAGAATATTGATTTTAGGTGTATTTACCATGTGGTACCAGTGGAATCGAAAGGCGAAGTGCTTCTGGTTGTACCTTCTTGCGTGAGCTACTCCGTCCTATAATTCCGTCCTAATTTAATTCATATTCATTTGAGGGATGAAAGGTAGATTCCTACACTAATCTAACTTGTATACGACAAGTATGGTTTGGATGGTCTGAAGCTTCCTACACCAACAAGTAGCAAGCCTCTCCTGCTCCGTGTTCCACGAGCAATACAACCCGGTGATATTTCTTGTTAACTACTATGTAAAAGATTATAGCAATTAACTAGAAATATGATAACTTTTAAATCATCAAGGCTAAAATTGAGGACTGTTTTCAGGCCGTAGATTTTTCCAATATGTGTCCATTAGTGTTCATCATGATTGATTCCCTGCCCAATATTCTGTATTTTCCTCATTTTTTCTACTCAATTTTCAATGTCGATCTCGATGTAGAGTAAGAGGACCATCAACATTTCTGGTCAATCTTTACCCAACAATCTTGGTGAAGAGTAAGAGGACAATCTTCAATGCTAATCTTGGTGTAGATTTTTAAAAAAAGGCACATACTAATACACACACATGATGGCATAATGTCATGGTGTAGAGTAAGAGGATATATAATATGGCCAAGGCAAGAGTAGAAAAAAGGTGAAAAGAAATTTGGTAATTTATTATGATCAGGGTGAGACGGGTCAGGGAGATGACCCAAATGGGTGGCGCAACGGTATCAAAGATTGCATTGATATGTTGAATAAAACGACATGCACTATGCTAGATGACATAACACAAAGACATAATAGTATGTATGATGACAAAATAATTTATGTGACCGTAGCAACGCACGGGCATTCAACTAGTGTATTTTGATTTTCGACTTTCATCATTATTAGGGAAAGAATTATTGAAAAAACATACTCCTCTGAGTACATAGTAGAAGATATTGGGCCACTATTTTTAGAAAAATGCAACTCCGCAATAGCATCTGCTCAACTTTAAAGCAATACAAATGACTACTATGTTTGTTTGCAGCGATTCGTTTTTGAAAAAAATGTAAGTAAATTTGGTATATTTTAGAACTCAATATTATTAGTGCACAAGTGAACACAACAAAGTCGACGAGAACCAATTGTTTGTTGTGTGGTTATCTTAAACTAAGTAATATACTATCTCAACTACTAATATTTTCTGTTACACTTAAGAAAATAACAATATTGTTAAATGTTAAGATATTATATTATTTTTTGCTACAACTTAATCTTTTGATAGAAAATAAATTTCCATTTAATTTAAATAGTAATTTGAAATGAAATGTACAAAAGTTGTTTCCCTTTCAAGATATTTTCTCTTATGACCGCTTTCCATATAAACCGAGTTACCTTAAGTCTTGGAAATATAAAATAAACTAAAAAATTAACTATTTGGATTCCTTACCATCTCAATGTGTGGCACTATTATGAATTTTAGTGTATGTATTGCGGTTAATTTACGATCCCGTAAGATATTTGAACTGGGCTTCTAAGTCTACCATGTAAGAAATATTGAATAGATGTTCTTTACTATAGGTTGGCTTATCCTACGCGTAATTAAATACGGAATTCTAGATCATTTATTTTTTGACTCAGGCATATGTAACTAGAATGTTCTAGAGTGTATGATGTGTGCACACATATTTGCCGCCAAATTTTTGGAAGGTTGGGTTTATTGTTTCTTGTGGTTCTAATGTGATTTAATTTTTGTCATTATCATATGGTTTATTAGATAGTTGAATCTCACATATCACTCTTAAACATGAAATACGAGTTATAAATAAGTTTATTTATCACTTTGCAACCTTTTTCTAAAACACAACCTATTACCTTTAGCACCGGTCTTTGGATTCAATTTTTTTCTTTGAGTAATAAAATATTTGCACTTTTCCTTAATCACAAGATAATGATAAGACAACCATTGGCTAAGGGAAATTGACACTTGTGCGATATAATATGAGATATAATACTTTGGGGCCAATTAGTTTTTATAGTTCATAAAATAATATTTTTTTAGTTGACACCATGTGATGTATGTATGTTTAATTTACCGCATGAATTACATAAATTAATGTAACTAGGGTTATGACCACGATGAATGTCGACAAGGATCTCGTTGATCAATGGCAAATATGTTTCTTTGTTGGTCCTTTTTTTAAAGGAGGATGGCATACCCTTGGGCTCGGGATTAGTGGATGTACATGGCCATATATAATATATTATTTAAAATAATGGCATGAAAAGATAATCGTTGATGCCCAACAACTGGCTTAGAGAAAAAAACATGTGGTTGTCCGTATAATATAGATTCATATAGATTTTAGGTTGATTTACTGAATGGAACTTTATGAAGATGATGTTCTTTGACATGCGGTTGCCGCTGGTCGGTGAGCCTATGGTGGATCACTTGCTAGGGAACTCACCCAACTGCCCATGTAGGCCTCTTTGGGTTGTAGGATATTGACAAGTAGCATTAGGGAAAACATATGATTGAGGTGCCATGTACTTTGAATTCCTACCAAATTTTAAAACCCATGCACTTTCTAAGAAATGTTTTTGGATGGTGTGCATAAGGTACAAACATAACAATTTTGTCGGATTGAAGAGAGAGATTTTTTTCGGTACGGGTAACATAGCACCAGCCTCTGCATCTGAAAGATGCACACAACTTTACTTTTGTTGCATAGTTTGAAAAATTCAAATTATTACATCATGGATCAACAAAAGTTGAAACAAAAATCAACCAACGAAAAATGAATAGAAATATAATTCCATCCATCTTAAATCCTACTACTGTGCGGCCAACCAGTAGCTTGGAAATAGAAGTCCTGAGCGACTGTCAATGGCCGGTTGCATCTGGTAACTATAGGCTCCCGCTGATCCTCCGGGAGTAGGAAATCCCAAAGTTGAATCCAGTGGGCAGCGCGATGAATAAACTGCAAGATATTAGTACCCTTTTGTTTATAAAAAGCAATGTCATTTCATATTGCCCAACATAAAGCTGAAATACCAATTCTAATTCAAGCTTTATCAATCTTGTTCACACCCATTCAACTAATTTCCAAAGATATTAGTAACATTAGTTGGATGTGGAATATTATAGGCAAAGTAAACAATACACCATATAATACGGGCAAAAGGACAAGTAAGAAACATGTGGTGAATAGTTTCAGGTGCATCACAAAAACAACACTTTGTGCACCTCTTCCATTTACGTTGTACTAAGTTATCCTTTGTCAACAATACTCTATTATTCAAGAACCACATAATTTTTTTAATCTTGAGCGGAATGTTAATCTTCCATAGATATGAACATAAAATTCTAGCATGACCATTCATCAAGTTCAAATACATAGATTTTACAGTAAATAAACCAGAATCTGTAAGTGACGTGGGCATAACCCTTCGGGTACTCGACATTTCCATACCCGGTGCAAACTATGAAGGTGGACCAGCACGAGGACTCGGCAAGCTGGACCTGCACGCGCCTCAACTTGGACTACAAGGAAACAAGACTCCAATATGAATCCTACTAGGACTCTTGTAAACCCTAGCTTGGCTGATATATAAAGCCAGGCAGGGGCACCCCTTAGACACACAATCAGAAACATAATTTTAGAGGCAACACGCCTAGACACCGCAACCCGCGGATTAGAACTAGACTAGATCCAACAACTCCGTCTATGGCGGCCCCCTGTATACATATATTCGTATAGTGAATTGCTAGCAGGACGTAGCGACCCTCCACCGCGGGGGCGTGAACCTGAGTACGTCGTGTACCGCCTCGCTCCCGGAACTTCCGTCGTCGCCTTTCTCTAAAACCCTAGCCCCTCATGGTGGGCATTGCCGAGGAACCGCCTCGTCAATTGGCGCCGTCTGTGGGAAACGCGAAGATTGGATTTTGTAATCCGAGCGAGACCCATCGTCACCAACAATAGCAAGATCAGATCTGATCGGTCTTTACTTTGGACGTGTTTGGGAACGCTTCAGTTCCTAGTTCTTCGGCCGGAGCAAGCGGACATGAACCGAACGATCGGCCCCAGTATTCAACAGAAGCAGCTTTTACGGGCAGATCATTGATTTAAAGACCCGTTGTCCTAGGATGGAGCGATATGGTACCAGCCAATCGGGTTACTCTAGTCTAAACTGGGCCGGCAGCTCAGAATTTCATGGGGCGAAGCTAGCTGTGCAGACATTGATTGCTTGTCTTGATCGGGAGAAAACTTCACGCCTGCATCGGAGCGAAGCGCTGCCGAACAGGTCTTCATAATGGCTCTTCGTATTCGACTACCAATCAGAAGCACTACCACGAGGAACTACCAGGGTACTTTGTCTCGGCTGATCGGTTCAATCATGGAAATAAAATAAGAAGAAGTACTAGTACTACACGTGAAAGAGAAGAAAAGAAGACCGATCATTAATACGCTAGTACTTGCTAGCTCAGCGTAGGCATACGCGCCATCACCAATGAAGATCAAGTTGCTTCACTTCGTCTGCGTCGTGCTTCGTTGCGAACTCTTCATCCGATACAAACATATCAGGTGCTATATTTCCAAATTATTATATGCAAAATTTATTTCGCCAAGTATTTTTTGGCTCGTACTATTACTTGTGCACAGTTTTTGCGCCGTAATATGACTGCAGATCGGAACAAGCTTCAACTGCTTCACCGTGCACAGTCGCCACGCTTGGGGCTCGCTCGTTGCATCACGGACCCGATATATCCGGGAGCTCGCCCGTCGACTGCCCTGCTCGGCTGACCGCGCCCGCCATCGCGCACTCTTCTTACTCGCGGGCTCGCCTACCGCGGACCCGACATTACGGACCCGATATATTCGGGAGCTCGCCCGTCGACTGCCCTGCTCGGCTGACCGCGCCCGCCATCGCGCACTCTTCTTACTCGGGGGTTCGCCTGCCGCGGACCCGACATTACGGACCCGATATATTCGGATGCTCGCCCGCAGCGGATCGGCTATGTCGACCGCGTCCTCCTCATCGGCCACGTCAGCTAGGCGCCGCGTGGATTATCTTGGATGATGCAACTATTTCAGCTGCGCCAGCCGCATGGACTATCTTGGATGGTGCAATTCCTGCAGAACTAAGTGTTCCTCTTCCTTTCGCCACACCCGATGATTGGGGAGGCGCCATTACATCATTACCTCCGGTCAAAGGCTTCATCACCTATGATTACTCGATGGACTTATCTTCTTCGGCTCTGGATATATCTTCTCCTGATGCACTCTTGGGTTGGAGGATTCATCATCTGGAATATTCAATGGATATCATCTTATTTAATATCGACTCGATGCGATCCCATCAGGAGCGCTGGAATTACTCGGGGGCTCCTGGAATATCTTCGAGCTATTGCGGTTACTCCCATCGGGAGCGCCGGTTCGCTGGAACCCGAGAAGATATGAAGACTATTACTCCCATCGGGAGCGCCGGTTCGCTGGACCCGAGAAGACATGAAGACTATTACTCCCATCGGGAGCGCCGGTTCGCTGGAACCCGAGAAGATATGAAGACTCAAGTTTTGAAGAATTGCAGTAATTCGGGACACCCGAACTACATCGTCAGGAACCTTGTTCGTATATTACAACGAACCTCGGGGCTCACAGTCCCTTGAAGATTCGACTGTGCTCGTAGTCCCTTGAAGATTCGACTGTGCTCACAGTCCCTTGAAGATTCGACTATGCTCACAGTCCCTTGAAGATTCAACTCGGCTCACGGTCCCTTGAAGATTTGACTGTGCTCACAGTCCCTTGAAGATTCGACTGGGCTCACGGACCCCTGAAGATTATTTCGGGGACCTTGCTATTTTCCTTTGCTATAGATGCCTCAAAGAGTGCCGCAAATAGCAGGGATCATGAAGCAACGAAGACCTTGCTATTTTCCTTTGCTATAGATGCCTCAAAGAGTGCCGCAAATAGCAAGGATCATGAAACAACAGGGACCTTGCTATTTTCCTTTGCTATAGATGCCTCAAAGAGTGCCGCAAATAGCAAGGATCATGAAGCAACGAAGACCTTGCTATTTTCCTTTGCTATAGATGCCTCAAAGAGTGCCGCAGATAGCGAGGATCATGAAACAACAGAGACCTTACTCGATTCCTTTGCTATAGATGCCTCAAAGAGTGCCGCAGATAGCAAGGATCGTCAAACACGTACGAAAACAACCCACGTTCGATATTTTACTTATGGAAATATCAAAGAACAACGGGCTCATCGGCAGAGTTAGTGCTTCCCATACAGTCGGGAGCTGCTGTCAGAACATACATCGGTTGAAAGCAAAGTTGCACATACAACGGGTTTAGCAAGACCTGCAACACGAGCTGATCACTCAAACAATTTGCTGACCAACGAATACACATACGCTTAAACGGGCAATTAAGATTTGCTCCTTCAAAATTTGCCAACGGCATTGACACAGTAAAAGTGCATATATATGTACCTACCGAAAAACTTACAAACAATGGCATCAACGATGCTCAAGGTGCATTAAGATTGCCCCTGAAATAAACAACAATGTGTCAACGGCACCTGAAGAAAACTATAAACATCGGGTTGCTCGACTTGAGTCTACTCACAGTTGCAAGCATCAGCGCCCAGACTCGGGGGCTACTTCCATCGGAAGCGCTGGACGCGCACCCAATAAAATTATCGGCTCCTCTCGGCCATCATCCGAATCATCGGCTTCTCCTGGGTATCATCCGAATCATCGGCTCCTCTGGGCCATCATACCAATCATCGGCTCCTCTGGGCCATCATCTCAATCATCGTCTCCTCAGGGCCATCATCTCAATCATCGGCTCCTCTGGGATATCATCTGAATCATCAACTCCTCTATCTATGGCATCATCAGAGTCATCGGCATCAAGTTCTCGGAACTTGAAAAAGTCTACGGTGTTTGACTTAGCATTTTTTACACCCTATACATAACTATTTCATATTTATCTACAGGCTCGGGGGCTACTCCCATCGGGAGCGCTAGTCGCGCACCCGATAAAAAATATGGCAACCTCGCCAACAAAGAAGGATAAAGTTGAAGACATCGGCATCAACAATCAAGATCTTCGAGTAGTACAACTTGAGTCTATGCGTGGCTGCAAGCACCCGCCCATAGACTCGGGGGCTACTCCCATCGGGAGCGCTTCGCGCACCCGACCAAAAACAATTTCGACTCTACATCAAGTACAAGATTCAACAGATGAACAAGTCATTCGGCGAAGACAGCTTTAGTCCCTGCCCGAAGCTTCACCTCGGCCAGACACTCGGGGGCTACTAACGTGGGCATAACCCTTCGGGTACTCGACATTTCCATACCCGGTGCAAACTATGAAGGTGGACCAGCACGAGGACTCAGCAAGCTGGACCTGCACGCGCCTCAACTTGGACTACAAGGAAACAAGACTCCAATATGAATCCTACTAGGACTCTTGTAAACCCTAGCTTGGCTGATATATAAAGCCAGGCAGGGGCACCCCTTAGACACACAATCAGAAACATAATTTTAGAGGCAACACGCCTAGACACCGCAATCCGCGGATTAGAACTAGACTAGATCCAACAACTCCGCCTATGGCGGCCCCCTGTATACATATATTCATATAGTGAATTGCTAGCAGGACGTAGCGACCCTCCACCGCGGGGGCGTGAACCTGGGTACGTCGTGTACCGCCTCGCTCCCGGAACTTCCGTCGCCGCCTTTCTCTAAAACCCAAGCCCCTCATGGTGGGCATTGCCGAGGAACCGCCTCGTCAGTAAGTGTCAACACCCGGATTTTTAAGTCCATATGCCTATTATGCCATTCATCGCAATCCCAGGAATATTGTTTTTGCGAGACATAATAGATTGATATCACAACACATCATTCATTACAACACATAATTGTCTTACATAGAGGGATCACATGATCCAGTCTTAATACATCATAGTGGATCTAGAGATCCTATTACATAACACATAGCGGAAGCGAAGTAACGGTTGCGGTCCATCTATTCCACGAGCAACCGTTGACGTCGGGAGTGATCCTAGTTGTCGTAGACGTCCCGCTGTCCATCTTCCTCGTATCGCTCGTTCTCCTTCATAGTCTGGCCATTTGAATAGCCAGGGACAAAGCCATGAGTACTTTAAAGTACTCGCAAAATAATACTAAGGTAAGCACTATCAACTATAGTAAGGGGGTGCTAAGCTCTAAGTTTTTTTGCATAAAGCCAATTTTATTTCATAAGCATTTAGTAAAAAGCCTCTTCATTTGCTAACTAACTCAAGTGGGAACATTAGTGTCATTCCCACAACTCTGTTGTGATTCAAGTCAAAGTCACCATTTCAAGTTCAAATCACAAGTCACCCTTCACATGTCACATTTTTGAAAATGGTCCGATGACGGAACAAGTATGGCCTTTCCAACCGTCCATAACCGTGGACGCGGCTATTCGAATAGTTCTACACTCTGCAGAGGTCGTACACTTGTGCCACAACATTTGCAATAATCCGTCGGGGTTAATCGGCCCTGATTTATCACACTCCGTGTGCGGACTACCAACCATAACCTTTCACTTACATACCCTAGTATAGGCACCTCTCCCCATGAGCTTGGCCTCCCAGGTGAAGACAGACAGTCAGCCTCGGGAACCGCACGAGGCTTGGGCCGGACATTCACCTCATTTCACGTCATTTCACATCATTTCATATTTCTTTGGAGGCAGCCCTTGGCATAACCCCGATGACGCTTGTTTAGAGGGAACCCATACTAAGATACATAAACTTCTAGTTAAGCCCTACCCATATCAGGTATTGTGGGGGTACTTGTAAAATTGGAATGGTATCGCATCCGAACCCAACCATCAGTTTTTGTAAAGTTCACCATGTCATTCACAATTCATATTCACCTTCAAAATCTTTCAATAGAATGACTTCTCATTCCAAGGTTTTCAAAGTCATGTCATTTCACATGTTCCCATCTAAAGTAGTCAATTTTATTTATTTAGCACTAGCAACTAGTCATGAGGGGTGCTAACTAGCTTTGATTGTTCTAGGCTAACTTTGATACTCTTGTAGTATTCTATCCCTAGACCAAAGTTAACTATAAAAGCAAGTTATAATAATCAAAGTAAAAGCTTGTAAGAATAAAACTTGGGATGGGATCATGAAGCATAAAGTAAATTGGTGAGTGTGCCTTGCTCTAGTAGAGCTTTGCACTTTGCAAGAATATTAGCTTGCCTTGGTTGGAGTAGGGATCAAAGTTCTCTTCTTCTTCCTCTTGGTAGAAAACCTCCTCCTCTTGATAGTCTCCGGTACTAGCGTCTATAAACGAATACGAGGATGCAATCACCAAACAATACTTAAGTGCTAGACTAATCACACAAATGGCTCACACAAGCTATTCTAGCATCACCACATTATTAACATGTTGGTTGACTTTGTTTTCTTTTAAAATAATTTCCTCTCATTACAAATATTGATTAGGGTTTCTATTTATTTCTTTGGAGAAATACTTTCCTCTCATTGAATCTTATTTAAGATTTAATTTCCTCATTTGATAATATATGAACTCATGTTGACCAAGGTCAACACTTCATACTCATCATTTGGGAAAATGATTTAAATGAGGTAATGCACCTCATGCAATTTAATACCAACATAGTAATGATTTAATATCATCAAATAATTCAATATGAGAATTGATAGACCATGGTCTCTACCTCATGTAGAATTACTTGAGACAAAGATTTAAAGGAGAAGAATACATCTCATATGATTTAATAATTAGTTGGAACAAGTTAAATACTAATATGAAAATGATTTAATATTTTCAAATAAGAACATATGGGTCATGAAGACATGTGTAATCAACTCACATTGAATCACTTGGAGTAATGATTTAAATGAGATGCTACACCTCATATAATTTAAATACTATTTTTGAAATAGTTTAAATGGGCTAGTATTGACTACATAGCCAATATTTTGCTTCTAGCCCATGATCATATACAGAACATATATCATATTTTTACATAATAAATTATAGTTTGTTAAATGTGAATTATTGCAATTGGATTCACTTCAAAATTCAAATTGGTTGATTTTTAAGATTTATTTGAATACTAAAAAGTCTCTGTTTTGTTATTTTTGCTATTCAAAATCTACACCACATATGAGGTTGAATCCAGTGAGGTTAGCTAGATAATTTCATAAGATTTCTATAGAATTTTGAATCACCAGATTTGGATTTGTAGATTTAAATCTATTCAATTTCTAGCACTGCATCAGTATGCAAAAAGAAAGGAAAAAGATAAAACGGAAATTCAATTCAAACTGAGGGCGGGAAGAAGTTGGGCCGGCCCAGCTGCTGCCCGGGCCTGGCGTGCATGGCACATGCACGTCGGGTTCCCGCGGGGCGCGCGGATCGTCTTCCTCCCGACGCTGCTAACTTGCGGGGGCTCTAACTTTTACCTCGGAGCTCGGATTGAGGCGTGGTTTGTTGCGTTGGAAAGGTCTTTCCAAGGGCTACAACTTTTCTGTAGGGCTCGGGGGCTATGGTGATGAAAATCTGGGCGCTTTTGAGGGATGCCGCCGGTGGCCGTGATGAGCTTGTGGACGCCGGTGTGCGGCAAGGGGGGAGAGAGGGAGGCTTTAGGAGGGAGGGAGTGAAGCTGCTGGGTGGTGTGGTGATGTCCAAGGCGCGGAGGGCTGCTTATATAGGCTCCAGGGACGGGAACGCGACGTGGAGGTCATGGCGGGCGACGTCACGGGCGCGTCAAGTACAGGGGGCTCTGGTCCTTGCCATGGCGTCAGCGGAGAGGTACTGGGGAGGGGTGAACGTGTGCACAGTGGCTGGCCTGCAGACGTAGTGTGCAGGGCACACGAGGACGAGGCCGACGTCGGTGTCCTTTGAGGGCGTCGCGTCGTGGCGTCCACTTGGTGCGTGGGCAGGTCAACGGTCGTGTCTAGGAGGTGTTCTGAGGTGAGAGGAGTGTGGTGGCGCAGTGGGACGCGATGGGATGCAGTGTGCACGCAGAGGGAGAGGGGTGGCCACGGGTTGGTGATCAAGTGACATGGCATGAGTGTTGTGGTCAAGTCTTTGCTCTCCTCCACCAAGGACCATGTCTGGCAGGTGTCTAGGGTCCAGGGGACTGTAGGTGACATGGTGAGAGGGAGGGAAAAGGGCCAGGGCATGTGGGTGCATGGTGGTGACTATGTGAGTGGCATGGTGTGGCCTTGAGGTGTGCAAGTGTTTGCTTGGGTCAAATCTGGTATGGTGGTGTTCAGAGGAGTGGGATGAGTCAATTTGACAAGGTGAGGGTGACCAGAGAGGGAGGAGGACAAGGGTTGGCATGTGATGTCATTTGGAGTGGCATGGTCATGTCTTGGCATTTTTTTGTGCAAAATCTTTATCTCTGGGTCCATGGCTTGGTCAAGTGGGGTGAGTACAGGTGAATTGACAAGGTGAACAAGTGGAGAGGGGTCTAGAGCATGTACATCTAATATTTGTCAAAGTATATGTGACATAAAACAAGATTCTTGGGCATGGTGGTGATGGGAGGTGACCATGTACTTGGTGAGGTCATGCTAGGTGGGTTTGGGCACCAGATAGTGTGGATGAGCACAAGGGAGAGAGAGGTGAGGTGATAGGAGAGTGGGTGGAATAGTGGTTGTACCTCTATGGCATCATTTTTATTATTTAACAAGGTCTCATGTGTGATGACTTTTGACCAATTTTTGTGATGGATGGGTTCTAAATGATGTTGGGTAGCCACTCAAGGCATTGGTTCAAAATTTGAGGTTGATTTGTGAAGATTCGAAAATTTGTTGGAATCTAGAATTTGTTTCAAAGTGGCATTTTGGTTTGACTATTGTGAGCAATGGTCAATGATCTGGTCAAAGTGGTCAACATAAAAAGTGTTCATCTTGATGAGTTCTTGGATGATGTGCAAAGAGTTGTTAGGGTTTGGTTTAAGAATTTCTAAATAAAAGGGATCAAAGTAGGTATGATATTAAAATGGTCAATTTTGACCATTAGTGTATGTAAGCTCATTTTGATTTCAAATTTGATTTGATTTGAGTTTCTTTGATTCCAAAAGTGTTAATAAGTGTTTATTAACCATTTACAACCAATGGTGCAAGCCAAAAGGGTCTAGGTTATAGATTTGCAAAATTGGCCATAGCCACATATGTGATGAAGTGCATTTTTCTTAGTTTCTTATTTTCTTTTTCTTTGCTTCACTTAGGCATGGTTTAGGGTTTATTTAGTATTAGATTAGGTCTAGAGATGGTTTCACACCATTTGGGCAAAGTAGGAGTGCATAGGACAAAATCTGATAAAATGGCTAAGTGCCACATATGCTTCTATGCATATGTTTAATTTTCTTTTATTTCTTTTTGTTTCACCTTGGTTTTGATTGGGGAAGTACTAGATAAGGTTTATGAAGTTTTCCAATCCTCTAAATAAAGTGGAAAGGCCTAGGGTAAAGTTTTACAAAAATAGCCATAGGCACATAGGCCTTTTCTTATTTAAATTCTTTTTATTTTATTTTAACTTGGATGGTAAAAAGGAATGTGAGGTTTAGGGTTTAAGATCATTTCAAAGTAATAAACAAATCATCATGGCAATAACACAAGTATCAAGCACAAGTAGTATGCATAGCACCTCATTCAGAAAAGTTTTTGTTGGTTCTCATTTTTGGAAAAATGGAAATTCATTTTCTCTTTGTTTTAAAATTTGGGATGTTACAAACCCTTCCCCTTAAACAAATCTCGTCCCGAGATTTTAAGAAAAGTTAGGTTCCTAAGAGAGATTGGGCAATTGGATTAACAGGAAAACATACTTGGCACGGCCTGAGGTGCTTCCTGTGCTTCTGCTGCATTCATGTGGTAGAGGCGGCCGTTATTGTTGTTCTGGTTCTTTCTACCTACGAAGCGGTGTTGTTGCTGGGCAGGTGCAGCAGTGTTGGCGGCAATCCTGGCAAGCTTCTTGGGGCACTCATTGGAGTAGTGACCCACAACTCCACATTCATAGCAGTTGACGGTGGACTTGTCTTTGGGGTTGGCGGGAACAGCGTTACTCCCAGTCACGGGGGCAGTATTGGGGTGGTTGTTGTTGCCATTGGGGTGGTTGTTGTTGTTGTTGTTGTTGTTGTGGTTGTTGCTGTTGTTGCGGTTGTTGTTGGTGTTGTGGTTGTTGTTGTTGTTGTTGTTGCTTGGGCGGTAAATCTGAGCTGGGGGCTTGTTGTATCTTGAGGCAAATCCTCCAGGGGAATTGTTGCGGTACTTCTGGGCGTTGTTGGGTCCATTCTGGTTCATCATCCTTCTCTTGCGGTTCTCGTTGGCTTGATTCAGCTTCCCTTCCATCTGTATCGCTGAGTCCACTAGGGCTTCGAGGTCAGCGAACGGAATGTTCACTAACACAGTTTGCATCTCGTCATGCAGTCCGTTCAGAAATCTTTCCTTCCTCTTCTCATTGGTGTCTCGTCTCATCCGGGGCGTACCTTGACAGTGTAAGAAACCTGTCGCGGTATTCCACCACGGACATCCTTCCTTGTTTGAGTTCGCGGAACTCGTCTCTCATCTTCTTGATTAGTCCTTGGGGCACATGATATTTGCTGAACTTGAGTTTGAAGTCTTCCCAGGTCATCATTTGTCCCGCATTCATTGCGCGGGCACTTGTCCACCAGGCTCTAGCAGGTCCTGACAGATAGTGGGTGGCAAACAGTACTTTCTCTGCGGCTTCTACTCCCGCAACTTCTAGGTTGTTCTCCATTGTTTGGAGCCAGTCATCAGCATCAAGGGGCTCTTCGGTCTTGCTAAACATCGGAGGGTTGGTGTTCTGAAAGTTCTTCAGCTTTGATCCTGGGTGATCATGGTTTCCATGGCCCTGATTGTTCTGAGCTATCTGCTGCAGTGCAGCGATATTGGCTTGCCGTTCAGCTCTCTCGGCTTCGCGGTCTTCCATCATCATCTGCAGCATTTGCATCATTGCATCCTGTGTGGCGCTGCGGGTTGGTGGGGCCATCTGAAGATTGAGGTAGATGATAAGATAAGAGGGAAATTTCTATGGTTTGTTTGAGTTAAATTCAAAAAGTTCAAAACTTGAGTAGTGTTGAGGGGGTAAAAACCAACAACACTTTTTCATTCATACCAAGCATCACACATTACAAAGCTAACACACCGTTGGTTTTAAGAACCATTCATTCGTTCTACGATAAAAAAGGGACAGATACAACTCACACCTACGATGGTGCTTTAATTATACTACTCTTCAGGGGGGAATTCTTCGTCTTCACGGTTATGTTGCTTGGCGAAGGGCGAGGGCGTTGTCCAAATCCCTGCGGGTTTTGTACTGCCTGAAGTCCTGGTGTGCTACATAGGGGTTCATCTCTGTGTGGGGTGGCATGGTCATCGGTCTTCCCATGGAGTCATGTCTTGGGTAGTAGATGAAACGAGTGTTCCGGATCTTGTTCTCATTTTGTCCACACAGACGGGCGATTGCTTCTTGCATAGCTTTGACTAGTCCTTCCTTCCAGGTGTTTCCCGTTACAGAAAACCATATGGTTTCCCATACCGGGGCTTCAAGCTTTCTTCCTAGATCAGCGGAAATTTCCCACCGGGGTGATCCTCCCAACTGATTATTGAAGGATGTTCCGAAGAACTCGGGGTACGGGTGTCCTAGATATTCCACTAGTTGCTTCAATTCCTTTTCGAACCTCAGTTCTCCTCCGTGACCAAGCTGATAGCATTCCCATTGGTATTCCATCTGTGAGAAATTTAAGATGAGTAAGTTAGAGAAGTGATCAAGTGTGCAAAATTTTATGTAGGGTTATAAGGAAAAGTGGAGTATGGATCTCTTATTTTGGAAAAGATCTCAAGGATAAGAGTGAGAATAAGTTTTCATAAATATCTACTTCATTTGTTTTTGAAACTAAATTTTTCAGGACATCCATTCTAACTAGGGTCTCCTAAGGTCAACAATGGCTCTGATACCAACTTGTCAACACCCGGATTTTTAAGTCCAGATGCCTATTATGCCATTCATCGCAATCCCAGGAATATTGTTTTTGCGAGACATAATAGATTGATATCACAACACATCATTCATTACAACACATAATTGTCTTACATAGAGGGATCACATGATCCAGTCTTAATACATCATAGTGGATCTAGAGATCCTATTACATAACACATAGCGGAAGCGAAGTAACGGTTGCGGTCCATCTATTCCACGAGCAACCGTTGACGTCGGGAGTGATCCTAGTTGTCGTAGACGTCCTGCTGTCCATCTTCCTCGTACTGCTGTTCTCCTTCATAGTCTGGCCATTTGAATAGCCAGGGACAAAGCCATGAGTACTTTAAAGTACTCGCAAAATAATACTAAGGTAAGCACTATCAACTATAGTAAGGGGGTGCTAAGCTCTAAGTTTTTTTGCATAAAGCCAATTTTATTTCATAAGCATTTAGTAAAAAGCCTCTTCATTTGCTAACTAACTCAAGTGGGAACATTAGTGTCATTCCCACAACTCTGTTGTGATTCAAGTCAAAGTCACCATTTCAAGTTCAAATCACAAGTCACCCTTCACATGTCACATTTTTGAAAATGGTCTGATGACGGAACAGTATGGCCTTTCCAACCGTCCATAACCGTGGACGCGGCTATTCGAATAGTTCTACACTCGCGGAGGTCGTACACTTGTGCCACAACATTTGCAATAATCCGTCGGGGTTAATCGGCCCTGATTTATCACACTCCGTGTGCGGACTACCAACCATAACCTTTCACTTACATACCCTAGTATAGGCACCTCTCCCCATGAGCTTGGCCTCCCGAGTGAAGACAGAGCGATCGGCCGGGAACCGCACGAGGCTTGGGCCGGACATTCACCTCATTTCACGTCATTTCACATCATTTCATATTTCTTTGGAGGCAGCCCTTGGCATAACCCCGATGACGCTTGTTTAGAGGGAACCCATACTAAGATACATAAACTTCTAGTTAAGCCCTACCCATATCGGGTATTGTGGGGGTACTTGTAAAATTGGAATGGTATCGCATCCGAACCCAACCATCGGCTTTTGTAAAGTTCACCATGTCATTCACAATTCATATTCACCTTCAAAATCTTTCAATAGAATGACTTCTCATTCCAAGGTTTTCAAAGTCATGTCATTTCACATGTTCCCATCTAAAGTAGTCAATTTTATTTATTTAGCACTAGCAACTAGTCATGAGGGGTGCTAACTAGCTTTGATTGTTCTAGGCTAACTTTGATACTCTTGTAGTATTCTATCCCTAGACCAAAGTTAACTATAAAAGCAAGTTATAATAATCAAAGTAAAAGCTTGTAAGAATAAAACTTGGGATGGGATCATGAAGCATAAAGTAAATTGGTGAGTGTGCCTTGCTCTAGTAGAGCTTTGCACTTTGCAAGAATATTAGCTTGCCTTGGTTGGAGTAGGGATCAAAGTTCTCTTCTTCTTCCTCTTGGTAGAAAACCTCCTCCTCTTGATAGTCTCCGGTACTAGCGTCTATAAACGAATACGAGGATGCAATCACCAAACAATACTTAAGTGCTAGACTAATCACACAAATGGCTCACACAAGCTATTCTAGCATCACCACATTATTAACATGTTGGTTGACTTTGTTTTCTTTTAAAATAATTTCCTCTCATTACAAATATTGATTAGGGTTTCTATTTATTTCTTTGGAGAAATACTTTCCTCTCATTGAATCTTATTTAAGATTTAATTTCCTCATTTGATAATATATGAACTCATGTTGACCAAGGTCAACACTTCATACTCATCATTTGGGAAAATGATTTAAATGAGGTGATGCACCTCATGCAATTTAATACCAACATAGTAATGATTTAATATCATCAAATAATTCAATATGAGAATTGATAGACCATGGTCTCTACCTCATGTAGAATTACTTGAGACAAAGATTTAAAGGAGAAGAATACATCTCATATGATTTAATAATTAGTTGGAACAAGTTAAATACTAATATGAAAATGATTTAATATTTTCAAATAAGAACATATGGGTCATGAAGACATGTGTAATCAACTCACATTGAATCACTTGGAGTAATGATTTAAATGAGATGCTACACCTCATATAATTTAAATACTATTTTTGAAATAGTTTAAATGGGCTAGTATTGACTACATAGCCAATATTTTGCTTCTAGCCCATGATCATATACAGAACATATATCATATTTTTACATAATAAATTATAGTTTGTTAAATGTGAATTATTGCAATTGGATTCACTTCAAAATTCAAATTGGTTGATTTTTAAGATTTATTTGAATACTAAAAAGTCTCTGTTTTGTTATTTTTGCTATTCAAAATCTACACCACATATGAGGTTGAATCCAGTGAGGTTAGCTAGATAATTTCATAAGATTTCTATAGAATTTTGAATCACCAGATTTGGATTTGTAGATTTAAATCTATTCAATTTCTAGCACTGCATCAGTATGCAAAAAGAAAGGAAAAAGATAAAACGGAAATTCAATTCAAACTGAGGGCGGGAAGAAGTTGGGCCGGCCCAGCTGCTGCCCGGGCCTGGCGTGCATGGCACATGCACGTCGGGTTCCCGCGGGGCGCGCAGATCGTCTTCCTCCCGACGCTGCTAACTTGCGGGGGCTCTAACTTTTACCTCGGAGCTCGGATTGAGGCGTGGTTTGTTGCGTTGGAAAGGTCTTTCCAAGGGCTACAACTTTTCTGTAGGGCTCGGGGGCTATGGTGATGAAAATCTGGGCGCTTTTGAGGGATGCCGCCGGTGGCCGTGATGAGCTTGTGGACGCCGGTGTGCGGCAAGGGGGGAGAGAGGGAGGCTTTAGGAGGGAGGGAGTGAAGCTGCTGGGTGGTGTGGTGATGTCCAAGGCGCGGAGGGCTGCTTATATAGGCTCCAGGGACGGGAACGCGACGTGGAGGTCATGGCGGGCGACGTCACGGGCGCGTCAAGTACAGGGGGCTCTGGTCCTTGCCATGGCGTCAGCGGAGAGGTACTGGGGAGGGGTGAACGCGTGCACAGTGGCTGGCCTGCAGACGTAGTGTGCAGGGCACACGAGGACGAGGCCGACGTCGGTGTCCTTTGAGGGCGTCGCGTCGTGGCGTCCACTTGGTGCGTGGGCAGGTCAACGGTCGTGTCTAGGAGGTGTTCTGAGGTGAGAGGAGTGTGGTGGCGCAGTGGGACGCGATGGGATGCAGTGTGCACGCAGAGGGAGAGGGGTGGCCACGGGTTGGTGATCAAGTGACATGGCATGAGTGTTGTGGTCAAGTCTTTGCTCTCCTCCACCAAGGACCATGTCTGGCAGGTGTCTAGGGTCCAGGGGACTGTAGGTGACATGGTGAGAGGGAGGGAAAAGGGCCAGGGCATGTGGGTGCATGGTGGTGACTATGTGAGTGGCATGGTGTGGCCTTGAGGTGTGCAAGTGTTTGCTTGGGTCAAATCTGGTATGGTGGTGTTCAGAGGAGTGGGATGAGTCAATTTGACAAGGTGAGGGTGACCAGAGAGGGAGGAGGACAAGGGTTGGCATGTGATGTCATTTGGAGTGGCATGGTCATGTCTTGGCATTTTTTTGTGCAAAATCTTTATCTCTGGGTCCATGGCTTGGTCAAGTGGGGTGAGTACAGGTGAATTGACAAGGTGAACAAGTGGAGAGGGGTCTAGAGCATGTACATCTAATATTTGTCAAAGTATATGTGACATAAAACAAGATTCTTGGGCATGGTGGTGATGGGAGGTGACCATGTACTTGGTGAGGTCATGCTAGGTGGGTTTGGGCACCAGATAGTGTGGATGAGCACAAGGGAGAGAGAGGTGAGGTGATAGGAGAGTGGGTGGAATAGTGGTTGTACCTCTATGGCATCATTTTTATTATTTAACAAGGTCTCATGTGTGATGACTTTTGACCAATTTTTGTGATGGATGGGTTCTAAATGATGTTGGGCAGCCACTCAAGGCATTGGTTCAAAATTTGAGGTTGATTTGTGAAGATTCGAAAATTTGTTGGAATCTAGAATTTGTTTTAAAGTGGCATTTTGGTTTGACTATTGTGAGCAATGGTCAATGATCTGGTCAAAGTGGTCAACATAAAAAGTGTTCATCTTGATGAGTTCTTGGATGATGTGCAAAGAGTTGTTAGGGTTTGGTTTAAGAATTTCTAAATAAAAGGGATCAAAGTAGGTATGATATTAAAATGGTCAATTTTGACCATTAGTGTATGTAAGCTCATTTTGATTTCAAATTTGATTTGATTTGAGTTTCTTTGATTCCAAAAGTGTTAATAAGTGTTTATTAACCATTTACAACCAATGGTGCAAGCCAAAAGGGTCTAGGTTATAGATTTGCAAAATTGGCCATAGCCACATATGTGATGAAGTGCATTTTTCTTAGTTTCTTATTTTCTTTTTCTTTGCTTCACTTAGGCATGGTTTAGGGTTTATTTAGTATTAGATTAGGTCTAGAGATGGTTTCACACCATTTGGGCAAAGTAGGAGTGCATAGGACAAAATCTGATAAAATGGCTAAGTGCCACATATGCTTCTATGCATATGTTTAATTTTCTTTTATTTCTTTTTGTTTCACCTTGGTTTTGATTGGGGAAGTACTAGATAAGGTTTATGAAGTTTTCCAATCCTCTAAATAAAGTGGAAAGGCCTAGGGTAAAGTTTTACAAAAATAGCCATAGGCACATAGGCCTTTTCTTATTTAAATTCTTTTTATTTTATTTTAACTTGGATGGTAAAAAGGAATGTGAGGTTTAGGGTTTAAGATCATTTCAAAGTAATAAACAAATCATCATGGCAATAACACAAGTATCAAGCACAAGTAGTATGCATAGCACCTCATTCAGAAAAGTTTTTGTTGGTTCTCATTTTTGGAAAAATGGAAATTCATTTTCTCTTTGTTTTAAAATTTGGGATGTTACAGTAAGTTTCCATTTAAAGACATCTGGACTAGAGGAGAACCGAACATACATCCTAGAACATAACTAAACCCAAACGTTCCAATTATTATCGCTGAGCCCTCTCCTAAAACTAGCATTCAGATGTTTTTGAGCAAACACGTCTGCAACTCGCTTATTCTTCGTCTGAACAATATTATATAATGAAGGGTACTGATTGGCGAGAGGTGAGTCGCCGATCCATGTGTTTTCCCAAAATTGCACAGATGCACCGTTACCCACCTAAAAAAACACCTTGAAAAGAAATCCTTCTTAACCCGTAGGTTTCATTTCTACTTATGCTAGAGTTTTGTTACGGAGATATTTATTATGTAACAATTGTTGCCACATCCCTTCATGAAGAATTTTAAACAACCATTTACTTAATAAACATTTATTCTTTAGCTCTAACCCGTCAATGCCTAACATGTATTCCATCTTGTTATATATATTTCTTCTAATTCTCATTAGATTGCCAAAAGAAAAGAGACCGTTAGAAATCTAAATGCTTTCTTACCCCAACATGTAGTTCAAGAAATGAAAGCATGAACATAGGGAGGCTAGTTAATACCAGACGATCACCATATAAGAGTAATTTACTTTGCCAACATCCAAGTTTGGCAACAAAATGGCTCTCAACCGGGTTCCATTCTGAATTGCGTAAGGTTCTATGGTGAATAGGTACCCCCAAGTACCTAAAAGGCCAAGATCAAGATTCACACCAAAATATTTGTTTATATTGATATTCCATATCTTTTGCTTTACCAAAACAGAATATTTCGTTTTTGTGGATTGAAGAGAGATAGGGAGGGGGGGGGGGGAGAGTTGCAAGGTCACTAAACTTTTAAAAAGAAAAAAAGAAAACAACTGAAGTAAGGGCTCTAGGAATGGACTCCATAGGAATTTGGTAACCTCCATCCTAGGATATAAAGGAATTCCAAAGCAAAAGAAAAAAAACACATGGGATGGAATCCTCTAAATTAAAATTTCTATCAAATTCCTTGAATCCAAAGAAGGCCTATTTCCTTTCTCTTTTTTCCTCTAACCATTGTTGAATTACTTAGAACTTTTGGCCTCTTTTCAATTAGATTCAAGTGGTGTGTGTGACAAGGTATTGTAAACACTCGAGATCCGTCGAATCCTGCAATTACTGCTGGTAAGATAAGTGCTGATTGCCCTGGTCGAGGAACTTGCTGCGGGTGATCCGCTATTGTGAAGCCAATGTCTTGCCCTGACCAATTTAGGTATTCAACCGTTGGTGAAGGCATCTTTTCTGCCATAAACACTTGCCGCGAGATTACCTTCTGAGCCCTATTAGATGGCCTAGCTTTTTGAATCATCGAGACCGCACCATTATTGTTCGGATCAACATATGGAGGTGGTTGTGGTGCTGCCGCTATTCTGAGCTGATGTCGATTTTTGTCCGTGACCGCGGGAGGAGGTGGCAAGTGGATCTCACTCCTGGGCCCTTGGGGGTTTCTATTTGCTGCGTGAGCATTAGCTATCCCTGCGACCCGCAGCATTGTTTGGAAATTGTGGCAGTCTTTCTGCAGATGTCCTGATTGCCTTTTCCCATTGCTGTCGAGATAAAAATGCATCTGGCACGGCCCGTTCATCATATCTTCGGGAGTTACGAAAGATCTCTGAAACCTTGACCCGCTATTTTGCCTGTTATCTCTATTGTCGCCTTGCTGTGCATTACTTCTCTAGTAGTCATCTCTATTGTTTCCTCCATTGTTTCCCCGAAAGCCAGCCGATATTTGGCCAGGTGCATCGTAACTTGAGAATTGTCGAGGAAATCGGCGTCTATGTTGAAAATTTTGACTGCGGTCCTCTTCTGGGGACCTATGTCGTTTGTTATGTACCGCATCTTCACCATCTGCCCATCTGTTTGCTATTTTCATTAATGCTGATACTGTCCTTGGGTTTGTCCTTCCCAAGTCCTCTACGAAATCTCCTCGTCGAACTCCTGCTACAAACGCATCTATCGCTCTGTCGTCAGATATATTTTCTGTCGAGTTTTTGATGATGTTCCACCTTTGGATGTATTTCCTCATTGATTCATCATGCTTTTGTCGACATGACCTCAGCTCCTCTAGTGTCGCAGGTTTCTTGTAGGTTGATCGGAAATTCTTGATAAACACGTCCTCAAAACTTTCCCAGCTGTCGATGGAACCTGGGGGAAGCTTCTTTATCCACGATCTGGCGGCTCCGCTCAGATGTATTTGAATGCTCTGCATGGCTGTTGCTCTTGTTCCGCCTATCAATTTTACTGTCTCGAGGTAATCGACTAGCCAATCCTCGGGATCTTGCAGGCCATCGAATTTCTTAAAACTATCGGGTAGCTTGAATCCTGATGGAACTCGAGTTTTTCGGACCCGTCGTGTGAAACACGGGAGTCCACACATATCTTCTTCAGCAAGTTCTGGTGAATGCCGACGTTCCCTTCTCTCTTGTCGCGCTCTATCCACTCTGGCCTGAGTCGTTGTATCTCTGGTTCCACTTGCTCTCGGTGGATCTTGCACTGCTGCGGTAGTGATGGCGTGTAACTCACACGTTCGTTGGGAACCCCAAGAGGAAGGTATGATGCGCACAGTAGCAAGTTTTCCCTCAGAAAGAAACCAAGGTTTAATCGAACCAGTAGGAGCCAAGAAGCACGTTGAAGGTTGATGGTCGCGAAATGTGATGCGGCGCAACACCGGGGATTCCGGCGCCAACGCGGAACCCGCACAACACAACCCAAGTACTTTGTCCCAACGAAACGGTGAGGTTGTCAATCTCACCGGCTTGCTCGTAACAAAGGATTAAACGTATCGAGTGGAAGATGTTTGCAAAGAAAATAATAAAACACAAGTATTGCAGTAGAATTTATGCTATGTAAAGAATAGGACCGGGGTCCACAGTTCACTAGAGGTGTCTCTCCCATAAGATAAAGCATGTTGGGTGAACAAATTACGATCGGGCAATTGACAAATAAAGAAAGGCATAACAATGCATATACATGATATGATAAATATAGTGAGATTTAATCCGGGCATTACGACAAAGTACATAGACCGCCATCCAACTGCATCTATGCCTAAAAAGTCCACCTTCGAGGTTATCGTCCGAACCCCTCCGGTATTAAGTTGCAAAGCAACGAGACAATTGCATTAAGTATGGTGCGTAATGTAATCAACAACTACATCCTTAGACATAGCATCAATGTTTTATCCCTAGTGGCAACAGACACAACACAACCTTAGAACTTTACGTCACTTGTCCCAGGTGTAAATGCAGGCATGAACCCACTATCGAGCATAAATACTCCCTCTTGGAGTTAAGAGTAAAAACTTGGCCAGAGCCTCTACTAGTAACGGAGAGCATGCAAGATCATAAACAACACATGAACAATAGATTGATAATCACCATAATCATAGTACTCTCTATCCATCGGATCCCGACAAACACAACATATAGTATTACATATAGATGATCTTGATCATGTTAGGCAGCTCACAAGATCCAACAATGAAGCACAACAAGGAGAAGACGACCATCTAGCTACTGCTATGGACCCATGGTCCAGGGGTGAACTACTCACTCATCACTCCGGAGGCGACCATGGCGGTGTAGAGTCCTCCGGGAGATGAATCCCCTCTCCGGCAGGGTGCCGGAGGCGATCTCCGGAATCCCCCGAGATGGGATTCGCGGCGGCGGCGTCTCCGTAAGGTTTTCCGTATCGTGGCTCTCGGTGCGGGGGTTTCGCGACGGAAGCTTTAAGTAGGCGGAGGGTCAACGCGGGGGGCCACACGAGGGGCCCGAGGAGGTAGGTCGGCGCGGCCGGGGCACGGGCCGCGCCGGCCACACTTCCGGCCGCCTCGTGGCCCCACTTCATTAGCTCTTCGGTCTTCCGGAAGCTTCGTGCAAAAATAGGACCACTGGGCGAAAGTTTCGTCCAATTCCGAGAATATTTCTTTACTAGGATTTCTGAAACCAAAAACAGCGAGAAAACGACAATCGGCTCTTCGGCATCTTGTTAATAGGTTAGTTCCAGAAAATGCATAAATATGACATATAATGTGCATAAAACATGTAGGTATCATCAATAAAGTAGCATGGAACATAAGAAATTATCGATACGTTGGAGACGTATCAGCATCCCCAAGCTTAGTTCTCGCTCGTCCCGAGCGGGTAAAACGATAACAAAGATAATTTCGAAGTGACATGCCATCATAATCTTGATCATACTATTTGTAAACATATGTAATGAATGCAGCGATCAAAACAAAAGTAATGACATGAGTAAACAAGTGAATCATATAGCAAAGACTTTTCATGAATAGTACTTCAAGACAAGCATCAATAAGTCTTGCATAAGAGTTAACTCATAAAACAATAAATCAAAGTAAAGGTGTTGAAGCAACACATAGGAAGATTAAGTTTCAACGGTTGCTTTCAACTTGTAACATGTATATCTCATGGATATTGTCAACATAAAGTAATATAACAAGTGCAATATGCAAGTATGTAGGAATCAATGCACAGTTCACACAAGTGTTTGCTTCTTAAGGTGGAAGGAGATAGGTAAACCGACTCAACAATAAAAGTAAAAGAATGGTCCTTCAATGAGGAAAGCATCGATTGCTGTATTTGTGCTAGAGCTTTTATTTTGAAAACATGAAACAATTTTGTCAACGGTAGTAATAAAGCATATGAGTTATGAAAATTATATCTTACAAGCTGCAAGCCTCATGCATAGTATACTAATAGTGCCCGCACCTTGTCCTACTTAACTTGGACTACCGGATCTTCGCATGCCATGTTTCAACCAAGTGTCACAAAGGGGTACCTCCATGCCGCTCGTACAAAGGTCTAAGGAGAAAGCTCGCATTTCGGATTTCTCGCTTTTGATTATTCTCAACTTAGACATCCATACCGGGACAACATGGACAACGAGATAATGGACTCCTCTTAAATGCATAAGCATGTAGCAATGATTATTGTTCTCATATGAGATTGAGGATATATGTCCAAAACTCGAAACTTCAACCATGATTCATGGCTTTAGTTAGCGGCCCAATGTTCTTCTCTAACAATTTTGCATGCTCCAACCACTAAAATGATAGACCTTCGATACAAGACGGACATGCATAGCAACTCACATGATATTCAACAATAGTTGATGGCGTTCCCCGAAGCATGGTTATCGCACAACAAGCAACTTAATAAAATATAAAGTGCATAAGTACATATTCAATACTACGATAGTTTTTAAGGCTATTTTGTCCCATGAGCTATATATTGCAAAGGTGAATGATGGAATTTTAAAGGTAGCACTCAAGCAATTTACTTTGGAATGGCGGAGAAATACCATGTAGTAGGTAGGTATGGTGGACACAAATGGCATAGTAGTTGGCTCAAGGATTTTGGATGCATGAGAAGTATTCCCTCTCGATACAAGGTTTAGGCTAGCAAGGTTATTTGAAGCAAACTCAAGGATGAACAAGTGCAGCAAAACTCACATA
Source organism: Lolium rigidum (assembly GCF_022539505.1). Lineage (NCBI taxonomy): Eukaryota > Viridiplantae > Streptophyta > Magnoliopsida > Poales > Poaceae > Lolium > Lolium rigidum. The sequence goes on along the minus strand of NC_061509.1, from coordinate 22,966,957 downwards.
AAAGACATATTGTAAACATTATAAGACTCTACACTGCCTTCCTTGTTGTTCAAAACTCAATACTAGATATTATCTAGACCTTAGAGAAACCAAATATGCAAATCAAATTTTAGCAAGCTCTATGTATTTCTTCATTAATGGGTGCAAAGCATATGATGCAAGAGCTTAAACATGAGCACAACAATTGCCAAGTATCACATTATCCAAGACATTTTAGAATTACTACATGTAGCATTCTCCAATTCCAACCATATAACAATTTAACGAAGAAGAAACTTCGCCTTGAACATTATGAGTAAAGCCTAAGGACACATGTGTCCATATGCAACAGCGGAGCGTGTCTCTCTCCCATAAAGTGAATGCTAGGATCCATCTTATTCAAACAAAAACAAAAACGAAAACAAACCGACGCTCCAAGTAAAGAACACAAGATGTGATTGAATAAAAATATAGTTTCAGGGGAGGAACCTGATGATGTTGTCGATGAAGAAGGGGATGCCTTGGGCATCCCCAAGCTTAGACGCTTGAGTCTTCTTAAAATATGCAGGGGTGAACCACGGGGGCATCCCCAAGCTTAGAGCTTTCACTCCTCTTGATCATAGTATATCATACTCCTCTCTTGACCCTTGAAAACTTCCTTCACACCAAACTTCAAGCAAACTCATTAGAGGGTTAGTGCACAATTAATAATTCACACATTCAGAGGTGACACAATCATTATTTTCACTTATGGACATTGCATAATGCTACTGGACATTAGTGGATCAAAGAAATAAATCCAACATAGCAAAAGAGGCAATGCGAAATAAAAGGCAGAATCTGTCAAAAACAGAACAGTCCGTAAAGACGAATTTAGAAATGGCACCAGACTTGCTCAAATGGAAAAACTCAAAACTAATGAAAGTTGCGTACATATCTGAGGATCACGCTCGTAAATTGGCAGATTTTTTCGAATTTTCTACAGAGAACTGTGCCCAGATTCGTGACAGACAGCAATGCTGTTTCTGCGCAGCGATCCCAAATATAACATCAACTTTGACATAGAAACTTTACTTGGCACAAAAACATGATAAGGAGAGGTTGCTACAGTAGTAAACAACTTCCAAGACTCAACAAAACAAAAAATTGCTGTAGGTAAAAACATGGGTTGTCTCCCATAAGCGCTTTTCTTTAACGCCTTTCAGCTAGGCGCGAGAAGTGCAAATCAAGTAACATCGAGAGTAGAAGCATCAACATTATTATTTTTCATGCAAACACAACTTGTTGCAGAGGGTACTTTATGTGCTCCATTATCTAAATTTTCTATGGTGGTGCTATGGGTTTTAGCAATTTTAGGCCTATAGTAATTCTTTTGTTTAGGCACTTTAGAGGCGTACATGAATTTTTGCTCTTTACCCACATAAGCTTTCTCATTATACTTGAGAGAAGAAAAGGTTGAACCCAAGGTTCCCATAGCTTTTTCAAGTTCATCAATCCTATTGGTTTGATTATCATGGATAACACAAGTTCCTAGGACACTAATTCTTTCATCAATCCCTCCTAGGGATTTGTCAAGTTCATCAGTTTTATCCAATAACATTTCCAATTTAGTTTCAATACTTGGAAAATTTTTCTCTATGGTTTCCAATTTTTTCATAACATCCTCAAGAGAGATTTCAGTTTTAACTTCATTAACAGGTGGTATTCCAACTAGACTCTCAATGATGCAACTAGCTTCTAGAGCGGGAGTACCTAGGAAATTACCCCCGAAAGGGTATCAAGAACATATCTATTCCAACTAGATAAACCAACATAAAAGTTCCTAAGAAGGATAGTGGTGGAGTGTTTCTTAATGCACCTATGATGAGCATTACTAATTCTATACCAAGCATCTTTAAAACTTTCTCCACCTTGTTGCTTAAAAGAACGAACTTCAACTTCAGGATTGCTCATTTTAGTAGCAATAAATAAAACAAGCTAAGTAAAGTAAATGCAAGTAACTAATTTTTTTGTGTTTTTAATATAGAGAGCAAGGCAGTAAATAAAGTAAAACTAGCAACTAATTTTTTTGTGTTTTGATTTAGTGCAGCAAACAAAGTAGTAAATAAAATAAAGCAAGACAAAAACAAAGTAAAGAGATTGAGAAGTGGAGACTCCCCTTGCAGCAGTGTCTTGATCTCCCCGGCAACGGCGCCGGAAAAGAGCCGCGGCGTGCAGTTGACGTGGGAGATAGATATCTTTGTGGTGTAGCTTTTCTTCGGATCCCTGGCAGCAGCGCCAGAAAAAGAGCTTGATGGCGTGTAACTCACACGTTCGTTGGGAACCCCAAGAGGAAGGTATGATGCGCACGGTAGCAAGTTTTCCCTCGAAAGAAACCAAGGTTTAATCGAACCAAGTAGGAGCCAAGAAGCACGTTGAAGGTTGATGGTCGCGAAATGTGATGCGGCGCAACACCAGGGATTCCGGCGCCAACGCGGAACCTGCACAACACAACCCAAGTACTTTGTCCCAACGAAACGGTGAGGTTGTCAATCTCACCGACTTGCTTGTAACAAAGGATTAAACGTATCGAGTGGAAGATGTTTGCAAAGAAAATAATAAAACACAAGTATTGCAGTAGAATTTATGCTATGTAAAGAATAGGACCGGGGTCCACAGTTCACTAGAGGTGTCTCTCCCATAAGATAAAGCATGTTGGGTGAACAAATTACAGTCGGGCAATTGACAAATAAAGAAAGGCATAACAATGCATATACATGATATGATAAATATAGTGAGATTTAATCCGGGCATTACGACAAAGTACATAGACCGCCATCCAACTGCATCTATGCCTAAAAAGTCCACCTTCAGGTTATCGTCCGAACCCCCTCCAAGTATTAAGTTGCAAAGCAACGTGACAATTGCATTAAGTATGGTGCGTAATGTAATCAACAACTACATCCTTAGACATAGCATCAATGTTTTATCCCTAGTGGCAACAGCACAACACAACCTTAGAACTTTCCGTCACTCTGTCCCGGTGTAAATGCAGGCATGAACCCACTATCGAGCATAAATACTCCCTCTTGGAGTTAAGAGTAAAAACTTGGCCAGAGCCTCTACTAGTAACGGAGAGCATGCAAGATCATAAACAACACATGAACAATAGATTGATAATCACCATAATCATAGTACTCTCTATCCATCGGATCCCGACAAACACAACATATAGTATTACATATAGATGATCTTGATCATGTTAGGCAGCTCACAAGATCCAACAATGAAGCACAACAAGGAGAAGACGACCATCTAGCTACTGCTATGGACCCATGGTCCAGGGGTGAACTACTCACTCATCACTCCGGAGGCGACCATGGCGGTGTAGAGTCCTCCGGGAGATGAATCCCCTCTCCGGCGGGGTGCCGGAGGCGATCTCCAGAATCCCCCGAGATGGGATTCGCGGCGGCGGCGTCTCTGTAAGGTTTTCCGTATCGTGGCTCTCGGTATCGGGGGTTTCGCGACGGAAGCTTTAAGTAGGCGGAGGGTCAACGCGGGGGCCACACGAGGGGCCCAGGAGGTAGGTCGGCGCGGCCAGGGCCTGGGCCGCGCCGGCCACACTTCTGGCCGCCTCGTGGCCCCACTTCATTAGCTCTTCGGTCTTCTGGAAGCTTCGTGCAAAAATAGGACCCTGGGCGAAAGTTTCGTCCAATTCCGAGAATATTTCTTTACTAGGATTTCTGAAACCAAAAACAGCAGAAAACAAGAATCGGCTCTTCGGCATCTTGTTAATAGGTTAGTTCCAGAAAATGCATAAATATGACATATAATGTGCATAAAACATGTAGGTATCATCAATAAAGTAGCATGGAACATAAGAAATTATCGATACGTTGGAGACGTATCAGGTAGGTCTCGGACTATTTTGCCTTGCAGTTCCTTCGGGAGGTGTAGCTGCGAACGCTGCTCCCATGGCGCCACATCCTGCCATGGCCATGTTATACAACGCTTCTCTTGGATCTCCGGGAGGTGGTCTGGACGCCAAGATGTAAGCTTGTGTCGCCATATACCCTGCTTCCGGTGTTTTTGGGATAATATTCCCCCTCATGTCGATTGACATGAAGGACATGTCGAGGTTTTGGATTAGAGTCTCTCTTTCAGCCTTCGATATATTTTGCAGCCGAGATCTTGCTCTCCTCCGAGCTTCTCTGTGACTATCTCCCGAAGTTCCTGACTGTCGACTTAACTCCGCTCTTCGCCTGCTTGACGCGGAAGCTGCCTCCTTTCTTCTATTAAGAGCAACTGTCTGTTTTTCCAATTCCCTTCTTTCTCTGGCGAGCCTATATTGATATGCTTGCAGTTCTTCTACCGTGGCGGTTGTCTCCATTGGTTCAGAGCCATCTAAAGCTTTCGCAGCTCTATCCCATGCTGCTTGTGGAAGTTGAACTCTGACGCGTGGTGTGGGCCCGACATATTTAGTGCCCAAACCTCTCCTTAGATCTGAGGGATCGACATAGGGATTTCCCAAATCGTCGAAAGCCTCTGATGTTTCCTCTTGATCACGACTTGCTTCTCCAATGGCATAAACTTGGTGATATTTTGGAGTTTTCACTTTGCTTGGTTTGGTGACGCCATCATGGAGATTGGTGAGGACCTTTCCAATAGAGATGGATTTGTCGATGAAGTCGAAGCTGTCGGTGTCGCTCGAATCATCGCTTATATAGGAGTCCGCAGATGACTCGAAGGACATGTCGCTGAAGATCTTGGCGAGTTTTTCGCTTGCCTTGCTGCCGATGAAGCGTGGCGACGAAACTTCCTCGTCGCTTGACTCGATGGATGACGCTGAGCTTGAGAAGTCAGGATCAACCGCCGATAATCCCGACGAGATCGGAACTTCGAGACGATACGCTCCTTCTTTCTCGACGCGGAAGTGGAACTTGCCAAACGTCATCTTCATGGGCTCCTCCAGATACGCATATGCATCCAAACGGGAGGGCGGGTGAGGTATAAAATCAACGAGATCAGTTTCGACCTGTTTACCTCTGTCCATGATGTTACTTGCTACAGATGAAGTCGATGATCTTGAACGTGCCATCGAGATCAGCTCCTTGTCGCCTCTAGATCCCACAGACGGCGCCAATTGACAAGGTATCAACTTGTCAATGCCTACTGATTGTAGACCAGGGTTTAGTTAGATGTAGAGGGCAAGTAGATCTCGAAGGTTTCAGCCGAAAAGTACTCGACGAATATAAAACTAGGGTTGTGTTGACGGTAGATTCGATGATTTCTTTGTCCCTCGACTCCCCCTTATATAGGAGGTGGAGCCGAGGGATTCGTATTGTACAAGTTACAGAGTCCGGGAAGGTTTCTAACTCATCCCGCAAGATTACAAACATCATCTCCTAATACAACTCTAGCTTTCCTTAATAACAACTTGGGCTTCCGATTCTTCTTATGGGCCTTCAGTAAACCCCGGGTACTATCTTCGGCAGGCCCATCGGGGATGCCTATTTCAGCGTGACTCTCACCTCGGGGTCACCATTAAACATATACTTCGTCATTTTTATTTCGAATTAAGTTTTCTGAGTAGTAATAAGTAGTAAAAAAAAGATCCCTTGCATTGACACTAGCACCTAGAATATTTTTGTGAGTACATGCATGTGAGGCACCTGCCCAGGGCAAGTGTCGCTCTAATGAGTTATAGAAAGTATGGCCTCAGGCAGGTTTAGCAAGTCGGATTAAAATTTAGGTACAACCTCTAGTTTAAATTAGTTGTCGCATGTTTAATGAACCAAACAGATTTGGATTGGAGAGTGGGGTAATTCTGTAAGCACCTCGTGGAAACTGTTTTTATTTGTATAAGTGGATTTTTTTTAGGTGAATAAGTGGATATATTGTTGAATGTAGATGGGCTGCAGCCCAGTAAGGCAGCCCATATAGTCTATAATTTCTGAAATCTCAAGGCCCATCACGTTGGCAGCTTGGGACAGCCTTGGGGGGACAAAGTTCAGTCCCACATTGCTAGTTGGGAGAGAGTTGGAGTGGTATATAAGGGCTGCTGTTCTAGTCATTCCAAGTGAGTGAGAATAGAAAGAGCCCTCGCGCACTCCTCCTCCTCCGCCCGCCTCGCCTCGCCTCGTCACGCACGTCGCGTTTCGTGACTCGAGTTCGAGTTCGAGTTCGAGACACACTCAAGGAAGCCTAAACTTTTTGCTTGGTGCACCAACTGTGTTGGGTACGTGTCGACCTGCATGTGCATGTTCGCCGCGTGTCCCTGGCTTCCTACGCGTGTCAACACGGTCGGGTTGGGTCGGCTTCCCAGGCTATACAAGGAGACAGATCAGATCTAGAGAAACACAGCTCTTAGAACTCTCTAATCCATCTCTCTCGCGAAGTTCCTTTTGTTGTGCTACTCTCTAGTCTTCCCCATCCCGGCGTCCGCGTGCACAGTCGTCCGGGAGAGCAGGCCTCCAAAACTCCGTCCGTTGAGATCCTGCACCGGGAGACGGGCGATAAGGTTTTTGGGGAGCGTCTCGGCGCGAATGCTCGCTGCTGTTCGTCTTCTTCTTCGACGGTTCGGCTGCTTCATCGACAGATCCGATTACACCATGGGCGACATCAACAATACCCATGGTGGTGGTGCTGCTGCTGCTAGTGCGACCTTCCCGGTCGCGATGTACGTGCTTTTCCTCTCCTACCTTGCACTGCTACTTGTTCCATGTTCATATCTGATGCATGTGCTTAGTCTGATGTGTATGGTTAAGTATGCTTGTGCATTTGTAATGTTGATTTCGGTAATTAAACTCACACGGAAATTGCCTAATAATCTAACAATCTAAAAACCTTATTTGCTTAGGCAATTTTCACCATCTGGTTTTGCTGCTGCGCTTAAACCGAGCCCGTTTACGGGTTCTCATTTCAAGAGATGGCAGAGTAAGACCCTCTTGTGGCTCACTTCTATGGGCGTGCATCGAGTTGTGGAAGGTACTCCCAGAGGTCCGCTTACTCCTGAAGAGTATAAAGCGTTCGGGGATGCCACCGTAATCTTTGTGGGTGCCGTCCTAAGTGTGCTTGGAGACAAGTTGGTTGATGCTTATCTGCACATACGAAATGGGAAGGAACCTGTGGGATGCACTGGACGCTAAGTTTGGTGCTGCCGATGCCGGAGGTGAACTGTATGCTATGGAGCAGTTCAATGACTACAGAATGGTTGAGAACCGATCTGTAGTAGAATAGGCTCATGAGATACAGATCATGGCAAAGGAACTTGAGCTCCTCAAGTGTGTGCTACCGGACAAGTTTGTCGCGGGATGCATGATGACGCGTAAAGCACACGCCCGTTGGGAACCCCAAGTGGAAGGTGTGATGCGTACAGCAGCAAGTTTCCCTCAGTAAGAAACCAAGGTTTATCGAACCAGTAGGAGCCAAGAAGCACGCTGAAGGTTGATGACGGCGGAGTGTAGTGCGGCGCAACACCAGGGATTCCGGCGCCAACGTGGAACCTGCACAACACAATCACAGAACTTTGCCCCAACGTAACAGTGAGGTTGTCAATCTCACCGACTTGCTGTAAACAAAGGATTAGATGTATAGTGTGGATGATGATGATTGTTTGCAAAGAACAGTAAAGAACAATTGCAGTAGATTGTATTTTAGATGTAAAGAATAGGACCGGGGTCCACAGATCACTAGTGGTATCTCTCCCATAAGATAAACAGATGTTGGGTGAACAAATTACAGTTGGGCAATTGACAAATAAAGAAGGCATAACAATGCACATACATATATCATGATGAGTACTATGAGATTCAATCAGGGCATTACGACAAAGTACATAGACCGCTATCCAACATGCATATATGCCTAAAAAGTCCACTTTCAGGTTATCATCCGAACCCCCTCCAGTATTAAGTTGTAAACAACAGACAATTGCATTAAGTATGGTGCGTAATGTAATCAACACAAATATCCTTAGACAAAGCATCGATGTTTTATCCCTAGTGGCAACAAGACATCCACAACCTTAGAACTTTCCGTCACTCGTCCCGGATTTAATGGAGGCATGAACCCACTATCGAGCATAAATACTCCCTCTTGGAGTCACAAGTATCAACTTGGCCGAGCCTCTACTAGCAACGGAGAGCATGCAAGAACATAAATAACATATATGATAGATTGATAATCAACTTGACATAGTATTCAATATTCATCGGATCCCAACAAACACAACATGTAGCATTACAAATAGATGATCTTGATCATGATAGGCAGCTCACAAGATCTAACATGATAGCACAATGAGGAGAAGACAACCATCTAGCTACTGCTATGGACCCATAGTCCAGGGGTGGACTACTCACACATCGATCCGGAGGCGATCATGGCGATGAAGAGACCTCCGGGAGATGATTCCCCTCTCCGGCAGGGTGCCGGAGGCGATCTCCTGAATCCCCCGAGATGGGATTGGCGGCGGCGGCGTCTCTGGAAGGTTTTCCGTATCGTGGCTCTCGGTACCGGGGGTTTCGCGACGAAGGCTTTAAGTAGGCGGAAGGGCAGGTCAAAGGGCGTCACGGGGGCCCCACACAGCAGGGCCGCGCGGGCCCCCTGTTGCGACGCTCTACTGTGACGGCGCCCCGTGGCCCCACTTCGTGACCTCTCCGGTCTTCTGGAAGCTTCGTGTAAAAATAGGACCCTGGGCGTTGATTTCGTCCAATTCCGAGAATATTTCCTTACTAGGATTTCTGAAACCAAAAACAGTAGAAAACAACAGAACGGCTCTTCGGCATCTCGTTAATAGGTTAGTGCCGGAAAATGCATAATAATGACATATAATGTGTATAAAACATGTGAGTATCATCATAAAAGTAGCATGGAACATAAGAAATTATAGATACGTTTGGGACGTATCAAGCATCCCCAAGCTTAGTTCCTACTCGCCCTCGAGTAGGTAAACGATAACAAAGATAATTTCTGAAGTGACATGCTATCATAATCTTGATCATACTATTGTAAGCATATGAGATGAATGCAGCGATTCGAAGCAATGATGAAGATAATGAGTAAACAAATGAATCATATAGCAAAGACTTTTCATGAATAATACTTTCAAGACAAGCATCAATAAGACTTGCATAAGAGTTACTCATAAAGCAATAAATTCAAAGTAAAGGCATTGAAGCAACACAAAGGAAGATATAAGTTTCAGCGGTTGCTTTCAACTTCAACATGTAATTGTCAACACAAAGTAATATAACAAGTGCAATAGGTAAACATGTAAGAATCAATGCACACAGTTGACACAAGTGTTTGCTTCTGGGATAGAAAGAAGTAGGCAAACTGACTCAACAATAAAGTAGAAGATTGGCCCTTCGCAGAGGGAAGCATGGATTACTATTTTTGTGCTAGAGCTTTTCATTTTGAAAACAAGAAACAATTTTGTCAACGGTAGTAATAAAACATATGTGTTATGTATAAGATATCTTATAAGTTGCAAGCCTCATGCATAGTATACCAATAGTGCTCGCACCTTGTCCTAATTAGCTTGGATTAACATGGATTATCATTGCATAGCATTTGTTTCAACCAAGTGTCACAAAGGGGTACCTCTATGCCGCCTGTACAAAGGTCTAAGGAGAAAACTCGCATTGGATTTCTCGCTTTTGATTATTCTCAACTTAGACATCCATACCGGGACAACATAGACAACAGATAATGGACTCCTCTTTAATGCATAAGCATTCAACAACGAGATAAAATTCTCATAAGGGATTGAGGATTAATTGTCCAAACTCGAAACTTCCACCATGATTCATGGCTTTAGTTAGCGGCCCAATGTTCTTCTCTAACAATATGCATACTCAAACCATTTGATCATGAAAATCACCCTTACTTCAGACAAGACGAACATGCATAGCAACTCACATGATATTCAACAAAGGTGTAAAAGTTGATGGCGTCCCCAGAAACATGGTTACCACTCAACAAGCAACTTATAAGAAATAAGATACATAGCTACATATTCCTCACCACAATAGTTTTTAAGGCTATTTGTCCCGTGAGCTATATATTGCAAAGGCAAAGAATAGAATTTTTAAAGGTAGCACTCAAGTAATGTACTTTGGAATGGCGGAGAAATACCATGTGGTAGGTAGGTATGGTGGACACAAATGGCATAGTATTTGGCTCAAGGATTTGGATGCACGAGAAGAATTCCTCTCAATACAAGGCTAGGCTAGCAAGGTTGTTTGAAGCAAACTCAAGTATAAAAGGTGCAGCAAAGCTCACATATGAACATATTGCAGCTATTATAAGACTTTACATTGTCTCCTTGTTGTTCAAACACCTTAACCAGAAAATATCTAGACTCTAGAGATCAATCATGCAAACCAAATTTTAACAAGCTCTATGTAGTTATTCATTAATGCGTACAAGGTACATGATGCAAGAGCTTAAACATGATCTATATGAGCACAACAATTGCCAAGTATCACATTATTCAAGACATTAAACCATTTACCACATGCGGCATTTTCCGTTTCCAACCATATAACAATGAATGAAAATAGTTCAACTTTCGCAATGAACATTAAAGATAAAGCTAAGAACATATGTGTTCATACGAAATAGCGGAGCGTGTCTCTCTCCCAAACAAAGAATGCTAGGATCCGATCTTATTCAAACAAAAACAAAAACAAAAACAAACAGACGCTCCAAGTAAAGCACATAAGATGTGACGGAATAAAAATATAGTTTCACTAGAGGAACCTGATAAGTTGTCGATGAAGAAGGGATGCCTTGGGCATCCCCAAGCTTAGACGCTTGAGTCTTCTTAAAATATGCAGGGATGAACCACGGGGGCATCCCCAAGCTTTGACTTTTCACTCTTCTTGATCATATTGTATCATCCTCCTCTCTTGACCCTTGAAAACTTCCTCCACACCAAACTCAAAACAAACTCATTAGAGGGTCAGTGCATAATCAAAAATTCACATGTTCAGAGGTGACATAATCATTCTTAACACTTCTGGACATTGCACAAAGCTACTGGACATTAATGGAACAAAGAAATCCATCCAACATAGCAAAACAGGCAATGCGAAATAAAAGGCAGAATCTGTCAAAACAGAACAGTCCGTAAAGACGATTTTTTTGAGGCTCCAGACTTGCTCAGATGAAAATGCCCAAATTGAATGAAAGTTGCGTACATATCTGAGGATCACGCACGTAAATTGGCAGATTTTTCTGAGCTACCTACAGAGAGGCAGGTCGAAATTCGTGACAGCAAGATATCTGTTTCTGCGCAGTAATCCAAATCTAGTATTGACTTTACTATCAAAGACTTTACTTGGCACAACAATGCAATAAAATAAAGATAAGGAGAGGTTGCTACAGTAGTAAACAACTTCCAAGACTCAAATATAAAATAAAGTGCAGAAGTAAAATAATGGGTTGTCTCCCATAAGCGCTTTTCTTTAACGCCTTTCAGCTAGGCGCAGAAAGTGTGTATCAAGTATTGTCAAGAGACGAAGCATCAACATAGGTGTTGGGAGTTTTCTCAACTATGCATTTTATCTTATCTATGTAAGTTTCAGAGGCTCCTTTTTCATTATACTTAGGCTTACTATCCTCATCAAACAAATTTTCGGGAACAAGCCAACCATAGTTATTTTCTAGAGCTTCATGCATTCCTAGGAGCTTACAAGGTATTGTTGTCTTAATCTCCCCTCCATCATTAACATTATTAGTGTACCTTATTCTCTCCATGTCCATTTTTTCAAGGATACTAGCAAAGTTGGTATAAGAGCCAAGCATCTTATATTTAGTAAAGACCTTTCTAGCCTCTCTTGCTACACCACCAAATTCTTTGAGAAGGGTTTCTAAAACAAAATCTTTCTTTTCTCCTTCTTCCATATCACCGAGTGTAAGAAACATATGTTTAATTATAGGATTGAGATTAACAAATTTAGTTTCCAACATGTGTACTAAAGAAGCAACAACAATTTCATAAGTAGGAGCAAGTTCTACCAAGTGTCTATCTTCAAAATCTTCAGCGGTACTAACATGAGTGAAAAAATCTTCTATATTATCTCTCCCATTGATAGACCCACGTCCTACCGGTATGTCTTTTAGAGTGTACTTAGGAGGAAACATGATGAAATAAACAGAAAGTAAATAAAGTAAATGCAAGTAACTAATTTTTTTGTGTTTTCGATATAGAGAACAAGACAGTAAATAAAGTAAAACTAGCAACTAATTTTTTTATATTTTGTTTTAGTGCAGCAAACAAAGTAGTAAATAAAGTAAAGCAAGACAAAAACAAAGTAAAGAGATTGGAAGTGGGAGACTCCCCTTGCAGCGTGTCTTGATCTCCCCGGCAACGGCGCCAGAAATTTAGCTTGATGACGCGTAAAGCACACGCCCGTTGGGAACCCCAAGTGGAAGGTGTGATGCGTACAGCAGCAAGTTTCCCTCAGTAAGAAACCAAGGTTTATCGAACCAGTAGGAGCCAAGAAACACGTTGAAGGTTGATGGCGGCGGAGTGTAGTGCGGCGCAACACCATGGATTCCGGCGCCAACGTGGAACCTGCACAACACAATCACAGAACTTTGCCCCAACGTAACAGTGAGGTTGTCAATCTCACCGGCTTGCTCGTAAACAAAGGATTAGATGTATAGTGTGGATGATGATGATTGTTTGCAAAGAACAGTAAAGAACAATTGCAGTAGATTGTATTTCAGATGTAAAGAATAGGACCGGGGCCCACAGATCACTAGTGGTGTCTCTCCCATAAGATAAACAGATGTTGGGTGAACAAATTACAGTTGGGCAATTGACAAATAAAGAAGGCATAACAATGCACATACATATATCATGATGAGTACTATGAGATTCAATCGGGGCATTACGACAAAGTACATAGACCGCTATCCGAGCATGCATCTATGCCTAAAAAGTCCACTTTCAGGTTATCATCCGAACCCCTTCCGGCATTAAGTTGTAAACAACAGACAATTGCATTAAGTATGGTGCGTAATGTAATCAACACAAATATCCTTAGACAAATCATCGATGTTTTATCCCTAGTGGCAACAGCACATCCACAACCTTAGAACTTTCTGTCACTGTCCCAGATTTAATGGAGGCATGAACCCACTATCGAGCATAAATACTCCCTCTTGGAGTCACAAGTATCAACTTGGCCGGAGCCTCTACTAGCAACGGAGAGCATGCAAGAACATAAATAACATATATGATAGATTGATAATCAACTTGACATAGTATTCAATATTCATCGGATCCCAACAAACACAACATGTAGCATTACAAATAGATGATCTTGATCATGATAGGCAGCTCACAAGATCTAACATGATAGCACAATGAGGAGAAGACAACCATCTAGCTACTGCTATGGACCCATAGTCCAGGGGTGGACTACTCACACATCGATCCGGAGGCGATCATGGCGATGAAGAGACCTCCGGGAGATGATTCCCCTCTCCGGCAGGGTGCCGGAGGCGATCTCCCTGAATCCCCCGAGATGGGATTGGCGGCGGCGGCGTCTCTGGAAGGTTTTCCGTATCGTGGCTCTCGGTACTGGGGGTTTCGCGACGAAGGCTTTAAGTAGGCGGAAGGGCAGGTCAAAGGGCGTCACGGGGGCCCCACACAGCAAGGCCGCGCGGGCCCCCTGTTGGCCACGCCGCCCTACTGTGGCGGCGCCCCGTGGCCCCACTTCGTGACCTCTCCGGTCTTCTGGAAGCTTCGTGTAAAAATAGGACCCTGGGCGTTGATTTCGTCCAATTCCGAGAATATTTCCTTACTAGGATTTCGAAACCAAAAACAGCAGAAAACAAGCAATCGGCTCTTCGGCATCTCGTCAATAGGTTAGTGCCGGAAAATGCATAATAATGACATATAATGTGTATAAAACATGTGAGTATCATCATAAAAGTAGCATGGAACATAAGAAATTATAGATACGTTTGGGACGTATCAATGCATTGTCGCTAAGCTTCCCCCTTCATGGAGGAACTTTGCCACTTCCCTGAAACATCAGAGGCATGAGTTTTCTGTTGAGAATATCATGGGCTCTCTGGATGTTGAGGAGAAGGCGAGGGCAAAAGACAAACACACTCGGAGGAACCGAGGGACGTTCGCTGCCAATATGGTGCAGAAAAATACCCACAAGTCCAAGGGAAAGAACAAGGGAGTCTCCCAGACTACCAACTTCAAGAAGAAGGGGAAAACGGAGAAGAAAGATCCTTGCTGGGTGTGTGGCGAGACTGGCCATTGGGCTAATCGCTGTCCACAACGCAAAGGAAAGAAATGTCAAGCTGGACAGAACTCAAATTCTGTCAGCATGGTCATTGGCAACACAGAGGAAGGAACTACAGGGTATGGTAATATATTACCTACTGTTCTTTCGGTGTTTCAGCCCACAGAATGGTGGGTTGATGCAGGTGCTAATGTTCATGTGTGTGCTGACATCTCCATGTTTACCTCTTATCAGGCCCGAGGTTCCTCAGTAATGATGGGGAATGGGTTACATGCTACTGTTCGTGGTGTTGGCACGGTAGATCTGAAGTTTACTTCGGGAAAGATCGTGCAAGCCGAAGAACGTGCTTGCATGTCCCTTCTATCAAGAAGAATCTCGTTAGTGGCTCCCATCTTATGAAAGATGGGTTTAAGTTGGTATTTGAGTCCAATAAAGTTGTACTGTCTAAGTATGGAACTTTTGTTGGAAAGGGATATGAATGTGAGGGAATGTTGCGTTTCTCTCTAGAAGACTTCTGTGATAATGTTGTGAACCATGTAAGCACTAGTGTTAATGAAACTAATGTTTGGCATTCACGACTTTGTCATGTTAATTTCGGTTGTATGACGCGGCTTGCTGATATGAGTTTAATTCCGAAATTCACCCTTGTCAAAGGCTCTAAGTGTCATGCTTGTGTGCAAGCAAAGCAGCCTCGCAAGCCTCACAAGCCTGCGAAGGAAAGAAACTTGGCACCACTAGAGCTCATACATTCAGATCTATGTGAGATGAATGGTGAGTTGACAAAAGGTGGAAAGAAATATTTCATGACTTTGATTGATGATTCCACTAGGTACTGTTATGTGTATCTCCTGAAAACTAAAGATGAGGCTCTTGATTTCTTTAAAATCTATAAGGCTGAAGTTGAGAACCAACTTGAAAGAAAGATAAAAAGGGTTAGGTCCGATCGTGGTGGAGAGTACTTTTCTAATGAGTTCAATTTATTCTGTGCGGAACATGGTATAATCCATGAGAGGACGCCTCCCAATTCCCCACAATCCAATGGGATTGCGGAAAGGAAAAACCGTACTCTAACAGATTTGGTTAACGCCATGTTAGATGTTTCGGGTTTATCCAATGAATGGTGGGGGGAGGCTATATTGACTTCGTGTCATGTCCTAAACCGTGTTCCAACCAAGAATAAAGAGATTACCCCATATGAGGAATGGGAAAAGAAAAGACCAACACTCTCCTACCTACGAACTTGGGGCTGTTTGGCTAAAGTGAATTTGCCAATCACCGAAAAGCGAAAGCTTGGACCAAAAACCGTGGACTGTGTCTTTCTTGGCTATGCTGTCCATAGCATTGCTTATAGATTTCTTGTGGTGAAATCTGGAGTGGACGACATGAATGTTGGCACCATCTTTGAATCAAGAGATGCTACATTCTTTGAGGACATATTTCCTATGAGAGATATGCATGGCATGTCTAGTTGGGAATCTGATCCAATACACGAAACTCCTATGGAGTCTGATGACGAATCTGATGATGAGAGTTCAGATTCTGATGAAGATAACAATGAAGCTCCCACAAGGAGTAAGAGACAAAGGACTGCAAAGTCTTTTGGTAATGATTTCATTGTGTATCTTGTGGATGATACTCCCACTACCATTTCAGAAGCTCTTGCATCTCCTGATGCAGACTACTGGAAGGAAGCGGTTCAAAGCGAGATGGATTCCATCTTGGCTAATGGAACGTGGGAGTTATCTGAGCGTCCTTATGGGTGCAAACCCGTAGGATGTAAATGGGTATTTAAGAAGAAGCTTCGAGCTGATGGTACTATTGAGAAGTATAAAGCTCGACTTGTAGCCAAAGGCTATACCCAAAAGGAAGGCGAAGATTTCTTCGATACCTACTCACCTGTTGCGAGATTGACCACAATTCGAGTACTACTGTCATTGGCTGCCTCACACGGTCTTCTCGTTCATCAAATGGACGTTAAGACGGCTTTCCTAAATGGAGAGTTGGACGAGGAAATTTACATGGAACAACCTGATGGTTTTGTACTACAGGGTCAAGAAAGAAAGGTGTGTAAATTAAAGAAATCTTTGTATGGTCTCAAACAAGCACCCAAACAATGGCATGAGAAGTTCGAAAGAACTTTGACATCTGTGGGCTTTGTTGTCAATGAAGCCGACAAATGTGTGTACTACCGCCATGGTGGGGGTGAGGGAGTTGTCCTATGCTTGTATGTGGATGACATACTAATTTTTGGGACAAGTCTCAAAGTGATTGAGGAGATAAAAACCTTCTTATCTCAGTGTTTCGAGATGAAAGATCTTGGAGAAGCTGATGTTATATTGAACATCAAGCTATTGAGAGATGAGAATAATGGGATTACACTTGTGCAATCTCATTATGTTGAGAAGGTGTTGAGCAGATTTGGCTATGCTGATTGCAAATCTTCTCTCACACCTTATGATCCTAGTGTCTTGCTTCGAAAGAATGAAAAGGGAACTAGAGATCAATTAAGATACTCTCAAATCATTGGTTCACTCATGTATTTAGCTTGCGCTACGAGGCTCGATATCTCGTTTGCCGTATGCAAACTTAGCCGGTTTGTGGCCAACCCGGGAGATGATCATTGGCATGCTCTTGAGAGAGTGATGCGCTATCTAAAGGGAACCATGAGTTATGGAATTCATTATACCGGGTATCCAAGAGGACTTGAAGGGTATAGTGATTCCAATTGGATTTCGATGCTAAAATGAAAGCCACAAGTGGATATGTTTTCACTCTTGGTGGTTGCGACTGTTTCTGGAAGTCTTGCAAGCGAGACCATCTTAACAAGGTCAACTATGGAAGCGAGAACTCACGAGCATTAGATACGGCTACTCGTCGAAGCGGAATGGCTTCGTGAACTCTTGATGGACTTGCCTATGGTTGAAAAACCAATACCGGCTATCCTCATGAACTGTGATAATCAAACTGTGATTGTCAAAGTGAAAAGTTCTAAGGATAATATGAAAAGTTCCAAACATATCAAGAGAAGACTGAAGTCTGTCAGAAAACTGAAAAACTTCGGAGTAATAGCATTGGATTATGTCCAAAGTGCTAAAAATCTGGCAGATCCTTTCACAAAAGGACTATCAAGAAATATGATAGACCTTGCATCGAGGGAGATGGGTTTGAGACCCACCTGAGTTGCCGAGGGGGTAACCCAACCTATATGATCGGAAATTCCGTGAACTAGGACCCGGGAAAACAAACCGGAGTAACTGAGTTGAGATAAAATTTAATACTCCCACTCCGCTGCAGATGCAATTCTCTCATAGCTACTGTAAGGCGAGGTTGACAATGTCTTAATATGTTACGAGCGGCTCTTGATGAGCGAAGACGCCGTCCTACTGAGGCGATCTTTGAAGAACACACCTATATGAGTGACACTACTGGTCATAGTGTGGGAGATTTGGGTGAATCTCTAGTAAGCTCATGAAAGGCCGAGGAGTATGACTTATAAGCTCCACCCGAGGGGAAGGCTATGGTAGCCTAGTACCGTGCCGGCATTGAGCGAAACTTGCTGCACAAAAACTGACAATTCAAGGCATAGTCCATTGTTCAGTTGTAGTCAAGCGTAGCACCTTGCCTAAGTGGAAGTTCAACTTAACAGTCTCCACCGAAGTGCAGGTATATCAAACAGTGAATGGAACTAATGTGTCATCTGATGTGCATATGAGATCTGGTGGGGGATTGTTGAATGTAGATGGGCTGCAGCCCAGTAAGGCAGCCCATATAGTCTACAATTCCTGAAATCTCAAGGCCCATCACGTTGGCAGCTTGGGACAGCCTTGGGGGACAAAGTTTAGTCCCACATTGCTAGTTGGGAGAGAGTTGGAGTGGTATATAAGGGCTGCTGTTCTAGTCATTCCAAGTGAGTGAGAATAGAAAGAGCCCTCGCGCACTCCTCCTCCTCCGCCCGCCTCGCCTCGTCACGCACGCACGTCGCGTTTCGTGACTCGAGTTCGAGTTCGAGACACACTCAAGGAAGCCTAAACTTTTTGCTTGGTGCACCAACTGTGTTGGGTACGTGTCGACCTGCATGTGCATGTTCGCCGCGTGTCCCTGGCTTCCTACGCGTGTCAACACGGTCGGGTTGGGTCGGCTTCCCAGGCTATACAAGGAGACAGATCAGATCTAGAGAAACACAGCTCTTAGAACTCTCTAATCCATCTCTCTCGCGAAGTTCCTTTTGCTGTGCTACTCTCTAGTCTTCCCCATCCCGGCGTCCGCGTGCACAGTCGTCCGGGAGAGCAGGCTTCCGAAACTCCGTCCGTTGAGATCCTGCACCGGGAGACGGGCGATAAGGTTTTTGGGGAGCGTCTCGGCGCGACTGCTCGCTGCTGTTCGTCTTCTTCTTCGACGGTTCGGCTGCTTCATCGACAGATCCGATTACACCATGGGCGACATCAACAATACCCATGGTGGTGGTGGTGCTGCTGCTAGTGCGACCTTCCCGGTCGCGATGTATGTGATTTTCCTCTCCTACCTTGCACTGCTACTTGTTCCATGTTCAGATCTGATGCATGTGCTTAGTCTGATGTGTATGGTTAAGTATGCTTGTGCATCTGTAATGTTGATTTCGGTAATTAAACTCACACGGAAATTGCCTAATAATCTAACATATATAGGTCATGTTAAACAACCAGAAAGCTGAAACTACTCCAACAAGTCCCTCCGTTCATGGATGAATCACTGAACATCGACAGATAGCTTCAAGCCGTCGTTGCAGTCATCCCCGACGCCGCTGGAGAAGTACCACGTTCCGGACTGCCTCAGCACCACCGTATCGTCCCCGGAGCTCAGCGTCGGCAGGTAGTTCAGTGAGGTACAATCGTTGTAGTCCCCCTCGTCCATCACCACCACGGTGTGGGCGTCATCCCCGCTCACAGAATACACGAACTCTGCACATACATATTTAATTAGATTAACCAGCTCGATCATTCTAACTCCTATATCATGGCTATGCCAACGGAGAACAATACCGAGCGTGTCGCCGACTACGAACTCCTTGCCTTCTACCCAAGCGCCGTAGTCGACCCCGGTGTCCCATCCGTCGTCATCTCCGACCATGTACGCCGTCGCGGCGGAGGCAGTCGCGGGGAATAAAGCGACCACGTACAAGGCGACGACGATGGCCATGGCAGCGAGAGTTATCCTCCGAGGAGCCATTAGGCGCAACAGAGATTAGTGGCTTATTTATTACTGGGTTATTTAGCGCAGTAACGTGCTTACGATTAATGGACGCCGCGCACGTACGTATATATCGAGTGGCAGCCGGGGCATGTCGGATATGCCTGTATTCGACCAGTGGCATTTGGCTTGTTTGGAACAAGACGCGCAGCCTACGATTTCGTCTATGGCGAAATAATGAACCCTTTCGGTTTGACAAGCTCGACAAGTTCTCGATACAAACGTGCAAACGCTTTCATATGTACATCCCCGCTGTCGTCAGGATAAATAAGAAAACTACCACAAATTAAACAGAGAAAAACAATGATAAAAGATCAATGCATATTAATTTAAAACTCATGTCATCAGCATCATCACCACATAGAAGAGTGAGCACACATTTTGTATAGTATACTAGTACTATGCGAGTTTTTACCGAGTGTTAGTTCTCCACAAATATGCTATTGGTGTCCTTCAAACCTAAGAGCATCTCCACCGGCGACCCCGATAGCGGCCCCGCTAGCTATTTGGGGGTCGGGAGCGAAAATGGGCTCAAACCGCCGCCCTCCCAAATAGCGCCGGCACTTTTCCGAGCCCAATAGAAGCACCGACAACCCCGTGCCGGCCTCTTGGCCAAGGGCGCGAATCGGGCGCGCCGGCGCCTCGCGAGGCTGAAAATTTTGGGCGTGGGAGCCGCCTGTCAGCCACACATCTCCAAAATATACATCTTCTCCCCAAAACCCCGTCCCCTCCGCCGCTCATTTCTCCCGCCCGTCGCTCCATCTCCCATCAGCCTCCAACCCGAAAAACCCTCGCAGCCGCGCCATGCCACCGAAGAGAAAGGCTCCGACGAAGGCGCCGCCGAAGCCGCGCACCGACGCGCCGAAGGAGAAGCCGGTGACCATGTCGCAGGAGGAGTGGGACAAGGAGATGGAACGCCGCTCCTTCATAATGGTGGACCGCAGAAGGCGCCACATCGCCGCTATTGACGCAACGAAAGCGGCGGCAACTGCGGAAGCGTGCCTCAGCTTGGGCGGCGGCCTCAGCAACATCTCGAGCTCACCGTCGTCGCTGGGTTACTACGTTGGGTATAACGCGTACGGACCGTCGATATCGCAGACATCCCCGTCCGCTACTCCCCCGAGTACGGGGAAAGCGACATGACTGTCGACCACAACGCGCCGTTCTCGCCGGATTCAGCGGCGAGGGGCAGCGGCGCCTTTCGCTTCCCCGACCTGAACTTGTCGCCTGACCTGCGTCGCACCGAGGGCCACGTGACAGACAGCACCGGCCTTCCCTGCCACCTCTTCCTCGACGACGGCAGGAGCACCCACCAGGTGTTCGGCAGCGCGTCCGGCGTGTCCATGGGCGAGGACGAGGTGTGTTTCCTTACTTTTTATGTGTTATATGCATCGTAGACACCAGCGGCGACCGGAAGTAGGTAACTTGTTGCGTAGATTGCCGCCGGGGAGGAGATCCTCAACGGCTTCATACGCGGCCATGCCTACAAACCCCCCGTCGACGAGTATGAAGAATAGGCCGAGGAGGACGAAGTTGAGGAGGAGGTCCAGGAGGAGTGATGCGTGCAGTTAACACACGTCCGTTGGGAACCCCAAGAGGAAGGTGTGATGCGTACAGTAGCAAGTTTTCCCTCAGTAAGAAACCAAGGTTTATCGAACCAGTAGGAGCCAAGAAGCACGTTGAAGGTTGATGGCGGCGAAATGTAGTGCGGCGCAACACCAGGGATTCCGGCGCCAACGTGGAACCTGCACAACACAATCAAAGTACTTTGCCCCAACGTAACAGTGAGGTTGTCAATCTCACCGGCTTGCTGTAACAAAGGATTAATTGTATAGTGTGGAAGATGATGTTTGTTTGCGAAGAACAGTAAAGAACAATTACAGCAGATTGTATTTCAGATGTAAAGAATGGACCGGGGTCCACAGTTCACTAGTGGTGTCTCTCCCATAAGATAAATAGCATGTTGGGTGAACAAATTACAGTTGGGCAATTGACAAATAAAGAAGGCATAACAATGCACATACATATATCATGATGATTACTATGAGATTTAATCAGGGCATTACGATAAAGTACATAGACCGCTATCCAGCATGCATCTATGCCTAAAAATTCCACTTTCAGGTTATCATCCGAACCCCTTCCGGTATTAAGTTGTAAACAACAGACAATTGCATTAAGTATGGTGCGTAATGTAATCAACACAAATATCCTTAGACAAAGCATCGATGTTTTATCCCTAGTGGCAACAGCACATCCACAACCTTAGAACTTTCTGTCACTGTCCCAGATTCAATAGAGGCATGAACCCACTATCGAGCATAAATACTCCCTCTTGGAGTCACAAGTATCAACTTGGCCAGAGCCTCTACTAGCAACGGAGAGCATGCAAGAACATAAACAACATATATGATAGATTGATAATCAACTTGACATAGTATTCAATATTCATCGGATCCCAACAAACACAACATGTAGCTTTACAGATAGATGATCTTGATCATGATAGACAGCTCACAAGATCTAACATGATAGCATAATGAGGAGAAGAGCACCATCTAGCTACTGCTATGGACCCATAGTCCAGGGGTGAACTACTCACACATCGATCCGGAGGCGATCATGGCGATGAAGAGCCCTCCGGGAGATGATTCCCCTCTCCGGCAGGGTGCCAGAGGCGATCTCCTGAATCCCCCGAGATGGGATTGGCGGCGGCGGCGTCTCTGGAAGGTTTTCCGTATCGTGGCTCTCGGTACAGAGGGTTTCGCGACGAAGGCTTTAAGTAGGCGGAAGGGCGGAGTCGGAGGAGTCACGGGGGCCCCACACGCTAGGGCCGCGCGGGCCCCCCTTAGGCCACGCCGCCCTAGTGTGGTGGCGCCCCGTGGCCCCACTTCGTTTCTCCCTCGGTCTTCTGGAAGCTTCGTGGAAAAATAAGCCCCTGGGCGTTGATTTCGTCCAATTCCGAGAATATTTCCTTTGTAGGATTTCTGAAACCAAAAACAGCAGAAAACAGAGAATCGGCTCTTCGGCATCTCGTCAATAGGTTAGTGCCGGAAAATGCATAATAATGACATATAATGTGTATAAAACATGTGAGTATCATCATAAAAGTAGCATGGAACATAAGAAATTATAGATACGTTTGAGACGTATCAAGGAGCTGATCGACGCTGACACCGGCGTGACCACGACGACGATGCGCAGGCGTTCCGGCGGCACTCGTGGTCTGAGGTGGTGGTCTTTGGAGGATGAATGTCTCATCGAGGTGTGGAAGCAAGTGAGATTTTGCCCCATCACCGGCGCCAACCAAACCGGAGGCAAGTACTACAAGCGCATCCTCGATTCCTTCAACGAGAAGAAGAACTATGGTGACTACGCCACCATCAACATGAACCGGAACGAGGGCGCCCTCTCCCACCGTTGGAACATGATCAAGGCGGCGTGTAGCAAGTTCCATGGCTACTATGAGAAGATTAAGGCCCGGAAGGAGAGCGGCAAGAAGATTGTGGATTGGGTATGATCTACGCCCATCTTGTTCATAATGCATTATAGTGTATCTATTTGATGATCCATCTTGTTCCATATCTTGTTTTGCATCATGTATATGATCCAACTTGTTCCATATCTTGTTTTGCATCATGTATTGTTAGATGCTCCAAGCCCTCGACATGTACAAGCACCAACATGAGGACAAAGACTTCCCCTTCATGCATTGCTACAACAAGCTACAAGGTTGCAATAAATGAGATGACCTCCTCCACACTCTAATGAAGGACGGGGAAGATGGGCCGGTCGATCCAGCCGGCGCCTCCACCGGGCGCCCCATTGGCAACAAGAAGGCCAAGGCCTAGAGGAATGCGGCGCCGGTATTGGCAGCCATGGATGCCTCCCTCGAGAAGATGATCACCTCATTCTCGGTGGAGAACAAGGAAGCGGCGGATAGGGCCGCCGTCGTGTGGAAGGCAATCCTCGACAAGCAAGACATGAAGATCAAGTTGGAGAGGGAGAAAGTGGAGGCGGCAAAGATGGAAGCTCACGCCGCTGCCATGAAGGCCACCAACGAAGTGACGCATCTATCGTTGGCCAAGATGTCTCAAGAATCCAAGATCTTGATGGCCGACATGGAGAAGATGGACCCGTTGGCGCGGACGTGGCACGAGATGTACTGCGAGCGCATCGGCCAAGAGGTGATGGTGGCGTGAGCTGCGTCGGCGTCTCCCCCGGCACCCTCCATGTTCATGTCTCCGCCGGCACCCTCCACGTTCATCTCTCCGTAGGCATCGTTGATGTCTACGGGTGCTTCTATTCTTGTAGACAGTGTTGAGCCTACAAGAGCAGAGGTTTGTAGAACAGCAGCAAGTTTCCCTTAAGTGGATCACCCAAGGTTTATCGAACTCAGGGAGGAAGAGGTCAAAGATATCCCTCTCATGCAACCCTGCAACCACAAAGCAAGAAGTCTCTTGTGTCCCCAACACACCTATTAGGTGCACTAGTTCGGCGAAGAGATAGTGAAATACAGGTGGTATGAATGAATATGAGCAGTAGTAACGGCGCCAGAAAAGTGCTTGCTGGCGTGCAGTTGATGGTAGTATTATTGCAGGCAGTAAACAAACGATAAAAACAGTAAACAAGCAGCGATAGCAGTATTTAGGAACAAGGCCTAGGGATCATACTTTCACTAGTGGACACTGATACGTCTCCGACGTATCGATAATTTCTTATGTTCCATGCCACATTATTGATGATATCTACATGTTTTATACACATTATATGTCGTATTTATGCATTTTCCGGCACTAACCTATTAACGAGATGCCGAAGAGCCGCTTGCTCGTTTTCTGTTGTTTTTGGTTTCAGAAATCCTAGTAAAGAAATATTCTCGGAATTGGACGAAATCAACGCCCAGGGTCCTATTTTTGCACGAAGCTTCCAGAAGACCGAGGGGAAAGGAAGTGGGGCCACGAGGCGCCGCCACACTAGGGCGGCGCGGCCCAGGTCTTGGCCGCGCGGCCCTAGCGTGTGGGGCCCTCGTGTGGCCCCCCGTGTTGCCCTTCCGCCTACTTAAAGCCTTCGTCACGAAACCCTCTGTACCGAGAGCCACGATACGGAAAACCTTACTGAGACGCCGCCGCCGCCAATCCCATCTCGGGGATTCAGGAGATCGCTCTCCGGCACCCTGCCGGAGAGGGGAATCATCTCCCGGAGGACTCTTCATCGCCATGATCGCCTCCGGAGTGATGAGTGAGTAGTTCACCCCTGGACTATGGGTCCATAGCAGTAGCTAGATGGTCGTCTTCTCCTTATGTGCTTCATTGTTGGATCTTGTGAGCTGCCTAACATGATCAAGATCATCTATCCGTAATACTATATGTTGTGTTTGTCGGGATCCGATGGATAGAGAATACTATGTTATGGTGATTATCAAGTTATTACCTATGTGTTGTTTATGATCTTGCATGCTCTCCGTTATTAGTAGAGGCTCGGCCAAGTTTTTGCTCTTAACTCCAAGAGGGAGTATTTATGCTCGATAGTGGGTTCATGCCTCCATTAAATCCGGGACGGTGACGGAAAGTTCTAAGGTTGTGGATGTCTTCGTTGCCACTAGGGATAAAACATTGATGCTATGTCTAAGGATGTAGTTATTGATTACATTACGCACCATACTTAATGCAATTGTCCGTTGTTTGCAACTTAATACCTGGAAGGGGTTCGGATGATAACCTCGAAGGTGGACTTTTTAGGCATAGATGCATGCTCGGATAGCGGTCTATGTACTTTGTCGTAATGCCCAATTAAATCTCACTATATTTATCATATCATGTATGTGCATTGTTATGCCCTCTCTATTTGTCAATTGCCCGACTGTAATTTGTTCACCCAACATGCTTTTATCTTATGGGAGAGACACCTCTAGTGAACTGTGGACCCCGGTCCTATTCTTTACATCGCATACAATCTACTGCAATTGTTCTTTACTGTTTTCCGCAAACAATCATCTTCCACACAATACGGTTAATCCTTTGTTACAGCAAGCCGGTGAGATTGACAACCTCACTGTTTCGTTGGGGCAAAGTACTTTGGTTGTGTTGTGCAGGTTCCACGTTGGCGCCGGAATCCCCGGTGTTGCGCCGCATTACATTTCGCCGCCATCAACCTTCAACGTGCTTCTTGGCTCCTCCTGGTTCGATAAACCTTGGTTTCTTTCTGAGGGAAAACTTGCTACTGTCTGCATCACACCTTCCTCTTGGGGTTCCCAACGGACGTGTGTCAACTGCACGCATCAAGCTCTTTTTCTGGCGCCGTTGCCGGGGATCTGAAGAAAAGTTACACCACAGAGAATTGCCTCCCACGGCAACAACTCTTTTCTGGCGCCGTTGCCGGGGAGATCAAGACACGCTGCAAGGGGAGTCTCCACAATCCAATCTCTTTACTTTGTTTTTGTCTTGCTTTATTTTATTTACTACTTTGTTTGCTGCACTTAAACAAAACACAAAAAAATTAGTTGCTAGCTTTACTTTATTTACTGTCTTGCTTTCTATATCAAAAACACAAAAAAATTAGTTACTTGCATTTACTTTATCTAGTTTGCTTTATTTACTACTGCTAAAATGAATACTCCTGAAAACACTAAGTTGTGTGACTTCACAAACACAAATAATAATGATTTCCTATGCACACCTATTGCTCCACCCGCTACTACAAGCAGAATTCTTTGAAATTAAACCTGCTTTACTCGAATCTTGTCATGAGAGAGCAATTTTCCGGTATTAGTTCCGATGATGCTTGCTGCCCATCTTAATAATTTTGTTGAACTATGTGAAATGCAAAAGTATAAGGATGTAGATGGTGATATTATTAAATTGAAATTGTTTCCTTTCTCATTAAGAGGAAGAGCTAAAGATTGGTTGCTATCTTTGCCTAAGAATAGTATTGATTCATGGACTAAATGTAAGGATGCTTTTATTGGTAGATATTATCCTCCCGCTAAAATTATATCTTTGAGAAGTAGCATAATGAATTTCAAGCAATTAGATAATGAACATGTTGCTCAATCATGGGAGAGAATGAAATCTTTGGTAAAGAATTGCCCAACCCATGGACTGACTACTTGGATGATCATCCAAACCTTCTATGCAGGACTAAATTTTTCTTCGCGGAATTTATTGGATTCAGCTGCTGGAGGTACCTTTATGTCCATCACTTTGGGGGCGGCTACAAAGCTTCTTGATGATATGATGATAAATTACTCTGAATGGCACACGGAAAGAGCTACACAAGGTAAGAAGGTAAATTCTGTTGAAGAAACCTCCTCCTTGAGTGATAAGATTGATGTGATTATGTCTATGCTTGTGAATGGTAGATCTAATGTTGATCCTAATAATGTTCCTTTAGCTTCATTGGTTGCTCAAGAAGAAAATGTTGATGTGAATTTCATTAAAAATAATAATTTCAACAACAATGCTTATAGGAACAATTCTGGTAATAACTATAGGCCATATCCTGCTAGTGGTAATGATTATGGTAATTCTTATGGTAGATATGAGGAAAAGATGCTAGAAATTGAAAGATCCACTAAGAACTTTATGCAATCACAATATGAGCAAAATCAATTGTTTACTAAAACTATGAATGAACAATCTACCTTGTTGAAAAATATAGGAAATCAACTTGAAAACTTGAATAGGGAGATTTCGGGTTTGCAAACTAAAATTTCAAATGCCGAAACCCGAATCTCATACATGTCCGCGTCACAATCCTCTTTAATTAATAAAATGGCTGCTAAACCTGAGGATATTGATAATAAGATTACTACTACAGCAAATGCCATCCAAGTTAGAATTAATGAGAATATAAGATTAATGGCTGAATTGCGTGCTAGGTGGGATAGAGAAGAAAATGAAAAACTAGCTAAAGAGAATAATGTAGCTAAAGTTTGGACTATTACCACCACTAGTAATGTTAATGCTCCACATGTTGCTGCACCTCCTACTATCAATGGTAAAATAATTGGTGTTGGCAATGTTTCTACTCCTAATGCAAAGCGTACAAAACTGCCTGAAATTGCTAAAACTGCTGAAATTGCTTGTGATAAAACTGCTGAAATTTTTTCCAACCTTGGGGACAATGATCCCATTGCTGTAGCTCATAATGATTTAGATTTTAATGATTGTCACATCTCTGAAGTTATAAAGTTCTTACAAAAACTTGCTAAGAGTCCTAATGCTAGTGCTATAAATTTGGCCTTTACAAAACATATTACAAATGCTCTCATAAAAGCTAGAGAAGAGAAACTAAAACTTGAAACCTCTATTCCTAGGAAGTTAGAAGATGGTTGGAAGCCCATCATTAAAATGAGGGTCAATGATTTTGATTGTAATG